>NC_056743.1:22208077-22578077 GCF_019279795.1 Protopterus annectens
GGCCTGGAATTTCCAGAGATGTAACCGGTTACTGCAGGAACTGTGAGCAGTGGCTAAAGGTAGGCAAGGAAGGAGACAAGGTGAGAGCTCCTTTGATGCCTTTGCCTGTGACTGAGGAGCCATTTCTGAGGGTAGCTATGGATACTGTTGGCCCTCTGAGTACCCCAAGTTCCACAGGGGAAAAAGTATATCCTAGCAGTAGTGGATTATGCTACACTATACCCTGAGGCATTGGCTTTGTCCTCCATTGAGGCAGAGAAGGTGGCAAATGCTTTGTTAGAGATTTTCAGCAGGGTAGGTTTCCAAAAAGAAATACTGTCTGACAGAGGTGCCACTTTCATGTCAGACCTGTTGGCTTGTCTGTGGAAGTCCTCTGTGGTGAAGCACATGAAGACCACCACCTACCATACCCGGACTAATGGGCTTGTTGCGAGGTTAAACTCTACAATCAAGTCCATGCTACAGGCATTTGCAGATCAGTTTAAGAGGGAGTGGGACAAATATTTGCCCCATCTGTTGTTTGCTTACAGAGAGGTTCCCTAGGAATCCACAGATTTTTTACCCTTTGAGTTGTTGTATGGGAATAGGGTGAGGAGACCTCCAGATTTAATTCAAGTTGAGTGGGAAGGTAAGTGCGAGTCTCACAAGGAGTCTGTTGTGGCATACGTCCTAAACCTCAGAACAAGGCACAGGGAACTCATGGGCTTGGCCCAGGAGAACCTGGCAGAAGCCCAGCAACAGAAAAAGGTGTGGTATGACAGGAATGCTCGAGCTAGAGAGGGTGCTGTAAGGCAGCAGTTAATGGTTCTCATTCTTGTCAGACACAACAAGCTGCAAGCAGCTTGGGAGGGTCCCTACAAGGTGGTAAGAAAGGTAAAAAGAAGTTATGTATCTACCATAATGTTCCATGTTAGTTGTCTTCATCTTGCCTTCCTTCTTGCTGTTTGGGTTTGGAGCCAATCCTCGACTCCGACTCGGCCATCTTCTATAGCTCGAGAGCTGTTTACTGGCTCGAGGCTACCCCTTATCCCAGAATGCCCAGCATCAGCTACCCAGATCTCATTTGTGATAGTGCACACTAGACATAAGTGAAGTAACCAGATACCTAAAAGCTGGTTGTCCAATACACCTACCAGGGAAAGAGTCATAAAATACCTGGCATATGAAGTAAAAAGGAGATACTCAGGCAGTGAAAACAAAAGGAACCTCTCAATCCTCTAGGAAGGGGGAAGGAGGGAGGGATGCAAGAAGGAAGGCGAGATGAAGACAACTAACATGGAACGTTATGATAGGTACATAACTTCTTTATGTTAAGTTGTCCATCTCGCCTTCGTTCTTGCTACTTGGGACAGCATCCCTAGCACCTAAAATACCGGGTGGCTCATTGGAACAGACTCCTCAGAACTGTAGAACCAAAGGAAGCTCTGCTCCGGGAGACCATACCCACCTTGTAATGAGAGATAAAAGTATGAGGGTTTGCCCAAGTGGCAGCTGCACAGATTGAGTCTATGGGCAACCTAGACTGAAAGGCTACAGAGGTAGCTAATGCTCTAGTAGAATGACATTTTGGTTTAGCTGGTAGCTCTATATTTCGTAACTGATAAATAAAGGTAATAGTATCAGATAACCATCTGGATAAGGTCACCTTAGAAACTGGAAAGCCTTTTTGTTGAAAGCATAAGAAAGATAAAGCTGGTCTTACTTTCTTAGTCCCTTAGTTCTATGAAGGTAAAAATGCAATTGTCTGTGCACATCCAGTTGGTGGAGCTTGTATTCTGCCTTGTTGCTGTGATTGGGAAAGAAAACTGAGAGATCTATGGATTGATTTAAATTGTTCTCTGAGCAGACTTTAGGAATAAAGGATGGGTTGGTCCTCAGGGAAACTCTGTCCTTGTGGAGCACCAGGTAAGGAGGACAAACACATAGTGCTTGAAGTTCTGAGACACATCTAGCTGAAGTAATAGCAACCAGAAAAAGTGTCTTCCAAAAAAGAAATTTTAAGGAACATGATGCCTACGGTTCAAAGGGAGGCAAAATTAAGGAAGCTAAAACTAAATTGAGATCTCAAGGAGGAGGATCTCTGACTGGGGGCCTAAGAAGAGATGGTCTTCTCATAAAGGCCTTGCAGAGCTTATGAGACATTATGATAGAATTTGACATACCGATATGAAAATTAGAAATGGCAGCTAGCTGAACTCTAATGGTAGTGGAAGCCGCACCAGACTGAAAGAGTTGTGCTAGAAATTCAAGAACTTCATGGACTGGGGCTGAGAAGGGATCCAAATTTCTAGATTCTGCCCAGTAAGAAAACGGTTTCCATTTACTAGCATACATTTGCCTCGTAGTAGACTTATGGGAGGAAACACTAATATCACGTTCTGCTGGGGAGATATTGGAAAGCCTGGCTAAGGTTAGGAAGTGGAGTAACCAAGTGTAATCTGGAGAGTTTGAAGGGATTGGTGCAAACTGCCTGATTGGTGAATCAGAAGATCTGGAACCGGGTCCAGACTCCACGGTTGATCCAGAAGGTGGAGGGTGCAGGAACAGGAACCATATCTGTCGAGGCCAATATGGGGCAATGAGGATCATTTTGCAACCCAACAATTTTGCTTTCTGTATAAGTCTTGGTATTAGGGGAAAGGGGGGAAAAGCATAAAGGAGATGTTCTTCATCTCACATTGCTGCAGTCCTAACACTAGGGTAGTCCGCTGTCCCAGTCGGCCCGAATACCAAAGTATAAGGCTGACGTCGGTCAAGGCGCATTAGTCTGACGTCAGGACGTCAGGGTACAAATGCGCATGACCGACGTCATATCCCCAGTCTTTTTTGCCGCATGGTCCGATGCAGAAGCAGTATTGCGAGTGCAGGTTGGCGTTCTGAAATTTTCTGAAGTCGGAGTTTCAGACCGAATCAAAGTTGGCTAAGTACCCCGTTGGGGAATATTTTGGTTTTTCTTGCCTCAGTATTTAACCGGATGTCAGAAAAAGTGAATAACTGTATTTCTTGTGGGAAACAGATACCTCATAGGGATTACCATACCTTGTGTATACCTTGCTTAGGGCCTGAGCACGACGTTGTTGGATGTCGCTCTTGTGCTAGATTTAACAAACGCACTATAAAGAGAAGATTAGACTGTGCCAGGTTAGTTTTGGGAAGCGGTGAAATTACAAAATGCCGGCGGAGGCTCCGACGCCCGCTTCGGCTAAAAAGCGCAAGGACAAAGCAGCAAAGCCTAGGTTGGAAGAACCGCCTGTCCCGCCGCCGGTTCTTTAGAGGGCTCAGTGGAGCCGGAGGTTCTGCCAGAAGTTTCTTTGGAGTCTCAGGGAGAGACTTTACTGTTACAAGATGTGTCCTCTCAGGAGGTAGGCCAGGCTGAAGGGGCTTCTCAGGTAGCTGTTCTCCCCTCCCTTCTTAAGGTGGTTAGGCCCTCCCCTTCTGTTTCCAAGGCTTCGAGAGGCAGGCCAGGTTTAACTTCAGTGGGTGTCTCTCCTAGTTCTTCAGGGTCTCTGCCTAAGAAACATATGCTTAAAATGGCAGAAGATTTGATTACTATGATTAGAGGTTCTATGCCCCCTCCTGATAAGAGGCCTAGGGTGGAACCTGAGCTTGAGAGTTTTGAGCAGTGTTCGGAGGCTTCTGAGTCTTCGGCTGAAGACTTACAGGAGTATCCTCCTTATTCTGATTCTGATGTAGATGATTCTACTCCTTCAGCTTCTCCTCCTGAGGATTTTTCTTTTTCAGAGACTCTTCATTCCATGAGGGAGCATTTTAAATGGGAAGGTCAAGATTTCTCTGATTCCAGGAAAAGGCTTAGGGAATTTTGTTTCTACCCCAGCATAGGCCTTTAGCTATACCTCCTGTTCTGGATGTGGTGGAAGATGTTTTGCAGAGGCTTCCCTGAACCCTGATTCTTTGCCTCCTGCCCCAGTTAAACCGGATAGGTATTATAGGGTGCCTGAAGCTCATAAGTATCTTTTAAGAGTCCTAGGGCAGACCCAGACACTGTTTCTCAGGGGCCTAAAGGTGTTAAGGCTTCTGTTGTTAAAAATCCTGTTCCTCCTGATAAAGAGGCAAGGGCTTTGGATAGATGGGGAAAGAAGGTGTATACTTCTTCCACTTTAGCCATGAGGGCTTTGAATTGCCAGTTCCACATGTTAAAATACCAAAATTATCTCCTTTCACAATTGAAGTCTAAGGTGGATGCTCTGGCGGAAGGTATTGAGTGTAAAGAGTTGCAGGATTTAGTTCATGTTTCTGAACAGGTGGGTAAGCATTCTTTGCAATGTGGTTTTGATGCTGTACAGGCCTCTTCGAGGGTGGCTGCCACTGGTTCTGTTCTTCGCAGGCACGCCTGGCTGAGGGATCAGAATTTAGCTGAGCATGTTAAGACAAGGATTTTAGATGCTCCGTTACAATCTGATGTGTTGTTTGGTTCGCCTGTGGAAGCAGTTTTAAAGAAAATGGAGGACAAGGCTAAGTCTATGCAGACTGTTAAAGATTTTTTGCAGGTTCAGCCTCCAAGTTTAGTAGAAATTGGCCTACTAAGGGGTGGACATATCCTTCTTATGATTCCCAGTCTAGGGGTAGGTCTAGACGTGGTAGGGGCAGAGCTCAAGGTTCTTTTAGGTCTAGAACAGGGAGTTCACCTGCTCAGTCTTCTGGTGAGGGCAGGGGTCAGTCCTTTCGTAAACAGACCCAATGACCTGCCTTTTCAGCTGCCAGAGCCTTCTCGTCTGGCAGCACCTTTGGGAGGAAGGCTGGCACTTTTCAAAGAGAATTGGAGTTTAATTACCCAAGACAGATGGGTATTGGATATCATTCACCACGGTTACAGGTTTTATTTCCATACCTTGCCTCCTTTCAAAGGCATGCCAGACATTCCTCCTCTACAAAGAAAAGAGGCTCACAAGCAAATTTCTCTGTTACTCCAAATAGGGGCCATTCAGCCGGTTCCTGTGCCAGAAAGGGGCCTAGGATTTTATTCTCGCCTGTTCCTAGTACCAAAAAAGGGGAACACGTGGAGACCAATTTTGGATTTATCTATCCTCAACACTTATCTGGACATTCCCAAGTTCAAAATGTTGACGTTACAACAGCTTTTACCTCTGCTGGGAAAAGATCACTGGATGGTAACTTTAGATCTCAAGGAGGCTTACCTTCATGTGCCTATCAGACTAAGTTGCAGGAAGTATCTGCGTTTCGAGCTGGGAATTCTCATTATCAGTTCTCTGCATTGCCCTTTGGCTTATCTACTGCCCAGAGTATTCACAAAAGTTCTGGCTCCAGTGATAGCTTACTTCAGGCTAAAAGGAATACAAATCTATCCTTACTTGGACGACTGCCTGATTCTGGCTCAAGAAAAGGAAGACCTTTTTCAGCATTTGGAATATGTGATAGCAGTGCTAAGATGCCTGGGGTATTCTGTGAACGAAATAAAGTCCAGTCTAGTACCCTCTCAAGACATGTGCTTTCTGGGTGTGAGACTGAATACAGCAACCCAGATGGCCCTTTTAACCCCGGACAAACAAAAGAATCTTTCCCTTTACTTCCATCAACTATCTCTTCAGTCCGGGCTGACTGCAAGGGCAGTCCTTCAAGCCTTAGGGTTCATGGCATCTTGTATTCCGGTGCTTCCCAATGCCAAACTGCATATGAGGAAGCTGCAATGGTATCTCAAAAATGTATGGACACAGCACTGCCAGGATTTGGACACTGTCATTCAAATAATACCTTGCATTCAAAAGGAATTCTTGTGGTGGGCTCAGGAATGTCACCTAAACAAGGGACTCTCTGTGACCCGGCCAGAGGCGAGTCAGATTCTAACGACAGATGCCTCAGACATAGCTTGGGGAGCTCATCTGAATGGAAAGTGGATACAAGACAAGTGGCCTGCCAGTCTACAGCATCTACATATCAACATGAAGGAGATGTTAGCAGTCCAGTTTGCTTTAATGGCTTTCAAGGAGTTACTTCTTCCAGGGCAGGTGTTGATTCTAACAGACAACACAACTGTCATGTGGTACATCAACAAACAAGGGGAACACATTCTTATCCTCTATGCAGGCAAGCAATGATTTTGTGGGAGACTGCGCTCAGCTTGCAACTAAATCTTCAGGCAAGGTTTCTGCCGAGCACAGAACTCCTTAGCAGATGTGTTAAGCAGGCAAATCATGGATCCCCACGAGTGGAAACTGGATCTTCATGTATTTCGAAATTGACAGTGTCATGGGAACTCCAGACATAGATCTGTTCGCTTCTCCACTAAACCACCAGCTGCCAAAGTTTTGCACGAAAGGTTTCATCACACAGCTTGGAAAGTGGATGCTCTTTCTTTCAGTTGGAAAAATCTTCATGTGTATGCCTTTCCACCTCTGCCTCTCCTCCCAAAGGTACTCCTAAAGGTCAGACAAGACAAGCCAAGGATGATTTTAATAGCTCCAGATTGGCCTCGGCAACACTGGTACCCATTACTGAGGAGTCTGGTAAGGAAGCCTCCATGGCCTTTACCTTTAATTCCACACCTATTGTCTCAGAGGGACGGTCATCTACTCAATGTCAAGCTTCACTCTCTTCATCTAACAGCCTGGCATATTCTGTTTTGAACCACAGCAGGTCTCAACTTCCTCAACAAGTTTTGAATGTGATTATGGAAGCCAGAAGACCTAGTACAAGGAAAGTGTACGCAGAAAAATGGAAGAGATTTTTATTTTGGAGTGCAGCAAAGGATTTGGAGGTTTCTGAGCCTAATTTGAGTGTGGCTCTTCAATATCTTACTGAGTTATTGGACAAAGGTTTTTCTTTCTCTTCCATTAAGATTCATGCTGCAGCAATTTCAGCTCACTATGATTGTGACCCACCATTGTTTTCTCATCCTTTGTTCAAGCAATTTCTTAGAGGGCAAAGAATATAAGACCCCACGTAGAGCTCCTACTCCTGCTTGGGACCTCAATTTTGTGTTGGAGAAACTTACTCTACAACCTTTTGAGCCTGCGGCTACTGCTGAATTGAAATACTTGTCATGGAAGACTGCTTTTTTGTTGGCCATTACTTCTGCAAGAAGGGTTTCTGAATTGCAGGCCCTTATGGCGGTTGAGCCTTTTGATTTTCCATAAGGATAGGGTATCATTACGCACTAATCCTTCCTTTATGCCTAAGGTGGTCTCTAGTGTGGCTTTAAACCAAACTATTCATTTGCCTACTTTTTATGCAGATCCCCAAAATAAGGGGGAAAAGATTTTGCACACTTTAGATGTACACAGGCAGTTGCGTTATTATTTAAGCAGGACTAAGGATTTTAGGCAGTCTCAGCAGTTGTTTGTTTCTTTTGCTTTGAGTTCTCAGGGCAAGCCTGTGTCAAAACAAACTATTTCTAAGTGGATTGGGTTTTGCATTGCATTTTGTTATTCCCATCATGGCAAGGAGATTCCAGCTGGGATTAGGCCTCATTCCACTAGGGCTACTGCCACTTCAACAGCATTTCTAAGGGGTGGCAACTAAGGATATTTTGGAGGCAGCTACTTGGAGTTCAGTGCATACTTTCTCTAAGCATTACCACCTTCCTCTCTACTCTAAATCTAGGGCTGGTTTTGCCACGGCTATTTTGCAGGGCATGTTGACAGCTCCTGCTTCTTTATGATTTGCCAGCCTCCCTTACCTCTGCTTTGGGATTCTACCCAAGTGTTAGGACTGCAGCAATGTGAGATGAAGAACATAGTACAGTTTTGTACCTACCATAAATGTAGATGTTCGAAGATCCACATTGCTGCAGTCCAATTTACCCCTCCTTCCCTCTGTGTTTAGGGGTGGTTGTGTGGGTGGGGTTGTACTTTTGTAAATTTGTATATATTGTACATATATTTGGTACAGGAGTGTTTGGTGTTTTTTTTTGGTTTTGGCCTTATCTTTTTAGGGTCTTCTGACATCTGGGGCAAGAAAAGACTGAGGATATGACGTCGGTCATGCACATTTGTACCCTGACGTCCTGACGTCAGACTAATGCGCCTTGACCGACGTCAGCCTTATACTTTGGTATTCGGGCCGACTGGGACAGCGGACTACCCTAGTGTTAGGACTGCAGCAATGTGGATCTTCGAACATCTACATTTATGGTAGGTACAAAACTGTACTTTCCTGAGGCCAATCGTGGACTAGAGCATCTCTGGTTATATGACCTGGGAGAGGAAGTAGGGAGAAGTAGCTGCTGCATTTGTTGAGAGGAGTGGCAAATAGATCACAGCAAGGCTGTCCCCATTTGCGGAAGATAAGATCCGCAACTTCCTGATACAGAGACCACTCGTGAGGCATGAGGATAGCTCTGCTGAGCCTGTCTGCTATGACGTTGGATTTCCCAGGATGTGCATTGCTATCAGAACACGTTGGGAGGAAATCGCCCACTG
Source organism: Protopterus annectens (assembly GCF_019279795.1). Taxonomy (NCBI): domain Eukaryota; kingdom Metazoa; phylum Chordata; order Ceratodontiformes; family Protopteridae; genus Protopterus; species Protopterus annectens. The sequence goes on from NC_056743.1 coordinate 22,216,474, forward strand.
CCACAGTCTGAGTGCTTCTCGACACAAGGGGTAAGACCTGGTTCCGCCCTGTTTATTGATGTACCACACCACTGACATGTTGTCCATTTGGATTGCAATGGTCCCGGAAGGAAGAGAGTCTTGAAGGGCTTGCAACGCCAAGAGCACCACTCTCATTTCTAGGACATTGATATGCAGATGGTACTCATGAGGTTGCCAAGTGTCTTGGCTTTCCTGCCTAGATAATGCCCCCCCCCCCCACCCTATCAGAGAGGCATCCGAGGTCACTGTGGATACCGGAGGGGGATGTATGAAAGGTCTGCCCTGAACTACTAGTGAGGAGACCATCCACCAAGAAAGGTGCCTTTTGCATGTTTCTGTGATCAGGATCATGTGAGACATGGATAGCTCCTGGAAAGACCAATGCGTGAAAATAAGTCACTGAAGGATTCTCATGTGGAAATGCGCTAATGGAACAAGAAGAATGGCAGCTGCCATGGAGCCTAGAGCTTGGAGGACATATCTGACTTGAATCCTTTTGCTCTGCATTAGAGTTAACACTTGTTGACAAATAGTGGAAACTCTTTCCTGTGGTAATTTTGCAAACATTTCTTTTGTGTTTAATTCTGCTCCTATGTATGTGATAGACTGACGGGGAAACAAGGCAGATTTTTCGAAATTTACTGTAATGCCTAGTTGAGTGCATGATGTGATTGTATAATCCCGTGCCTCTAAGAGTTGATACCTGGTGGTAGCAGTCAGGAGCCAGTCATCTAGATAGGGAAACACCTGGAATCCTTGACGCCTCAGGTGAGCCGTGACTACTGCCATACATTTGGTGAACACCCTGGGGGCTGAGGTGAGACCAAAGGGCAGAGCTCTAAACTGGTAAGGACTGGCCTCTACCCGGAAGCGAAGAAATCTCCTGAAGCGTCTGTCCATCTTGATATGGTAGTACGCGTCCTGGAGATTTATCGAGCACATCCAATTGTCCTGACCCAGAAAGGGGAAAATGGACTGCAGTGTCACCATCCAGAACTTTTCTTTTTGTACAGATTTGTTCAATCTGCTGTGATCCAGTATTGGTCTCCAGTCCCCTGTCTTTTTTGGTACGAAAAAGAATCTTGAGTAAGTTCTGGATCCTAGTTGGTCTGCAGAGACTTCATGAATGGCTCTTTTTTCTAGCAGTCTTGAAACTTCTGTGACTGCTTGACCCCTTAGATTGGGTGGGACATCTTGGATGGACTTTTTTGATTCTATTGGGGAGCGATGGAAGGGAATTTTGTAACCTCCAGATATCATTATAGTTATATGATAGTACCATCTGTCATATATTATATGATAGTACCCATCTGTCTCTTGTTATACTTTGCCAGGCTTTTGGGTACAGTGAAAATCTTCCCCCGACTGCCTCCAGAGGTGAGCAGTCGGGCAATTTTTGGTACGAAAAAGAATCTTGAGTAAGTTCTGGATCCTAGTTGGTCTGCAGAGACTTCATGAATGGCTCTTTTTTCTAGCAGTTTTGAAACTTCTGTGACTGCTTGACCCCTTAGATTGGGTGGGACATCTGGGATGGACTTTTTTGATTCTATTGGGGAGTGATGGAAGGGAATTTTGTAACCTCCAGATATCATTATAGTTATATGATAGTACCATCTGTCATATATTATATGATAGTACCCATCTGTCTCTTGTTATACTTTGCCAGGCTTTTGGGTACAGTGAAAATCTTCCCCCGACTGCCTCCAGAGGTGAGCAGTCGGGCAACCCTTCAGGGATGCTGGAAGGGCTTGGCAGAGAAGGTTTCTTTGTCACCCTGGTTCTGCGGTCCACCTCTGCCATGAGGGTGGTGTCTGTTATTGTTGTTTCCCCCTCTGCCCCTGGGGGAAAAATCACCACATGTCAGGCAAGGATCCCTGTGATTTTCGGAACCACATCTTCCCACTCTTCTGACCCTTGGGATAAGGTCTGGAAGGGGTGGAAAAACGGACTCCCATGGCAGAGAGAGTCTTGCCTTCCTGCTCACACCTGGTCAACGTGTCTTTCACCTGAGGCCCAAAGAGAAACGAGCCATCAAAGGGAGTATTGGTGAAGGATGCTCGAAAGGGTTCTGCAAACTGACACAGCCACATCCAAGCATGTCTCCTGAGAGCCACACCTGTCCCTGCAGCTCTACTCGCACCATCGGTTGCATAGGAAATCAGCCTCATGGAGGAGTTGACTATGGAATTAAGAGTCGCAAGCTGAAAAGCTACATCGGCTTGTACTCCCTCAGCTGTAGAATCTTGAAGGGCATCTCCAAGCTCTTTCAGGAGATCCCTTTGAAGACATGTAAAATGACATAGATAGTTCAGGGACCTCAAAGAAAAGGTTGCTGAAGCAAACATTCGCTTTCCATATCTGTCCATCGTCCAAGACTCTTTGCTTGGAGGATGAACAGATGAAGATGTTTCTGCTAACTCTTTCTTGGTGACTGCTGCTACCACAATGGCATCAACAGGCACACCTTTGGAGAGGAATTGTTTGTCCTGGGGGGCTGTGATAAATTTGTTCGGTCTCCTCGGAGTAGGTTCCATAGAATCTGGAGCTGACCAAGCCTTCCGAGCCACTACAGACATGAGTGAATCGAAAGGAGAAGATACCCAGGAGGTGGAAGGTTGGGAACCGAATGCATCCAGGTATACAGAATCATCCTCGGCAGGGGGCTAGGGAAGTCCAGTCCCTCCTCTACCTAAGCATTTCAAGGATGTCCGAAAAGGAAACATCTTCAGAGGGGGACCTTGGGGACCCTTCTGATTCATCCATGTCTGTATCTGAGGTGACAGACTCAGGGGAGTCTATGTGCTTCCTCTTGCACTTCTTCTTCCAAGGAGGCTCCTCTGAGTGATCAGGGGAGGCTTCAGAAGAAGAGGGATCACCCAATGTTGTGTCCTGGGGCATAGGTTCCCTAAGCTTGGGTCTGGAGGAGGAGTAGAGGTTGGCACAGACACCACGGGGGGAAGAGCCGATGGAACTGGCAGTAGAGCTGTTTCAGGGACAGCACACTCTGCATGACCTCGAAGGTGTCCCGACCTCTAGGCAGAGAAGGCTCCGGCTCTGAAGAAACAGGAGTCCTCTTCCATGTCGAGGGTGATGGCTCCAAGGCTGATGTGGGAGCTGAGCTTACCTGCGCCACAGCTCCGAGGGGGAGAACGGGGTTGGACAAGGGTCCGATGCCACTCCCCCCCCCAGAGCCAGCGAGAGAGCCCCGGCGCCCAGGTCCCTCGATAGAAGGTACAATCGAGGTAATCGGAGCCGACGTTGGAACCGAAGGAGAGATGATGATCGGCGCCGACTGTTCTACTACCTGCAGATCCATGGTCTCCGGCTCTGAGCTAAATGTAGTCGGAGGAACGGAAATATAAGCGGTTGGAGCCGATACCTGTTGAGGTGGGCTGAACAGTAATTTTGCTAGTGCCTGTGATTTAAGCAACCTACTTATTATTCTCTCCACATCATGATCCGATAATCTAGAGGATCGAGAGGAGTGGGAAGAATGGTGGCTACGTTCACAAAGGAGACTGAAGTGCCGAGTGGATGGGCGCCAAGGATGGAGACCTCAGTCTTTTATGGCTCCGAGACAGCTCCGAAGTATCAGATGGAGTTGACGAAGGAGTTGTCTTGTTGGTGCCAGATGGCACCGACATACTTGGTTGGTGAAGTAAAGGGGTCGGCTCCAAAGGTGGAGCCGATGGCTTGACAGACTTAGGGGATTTCGCTGGCTGAGTACTTTTAGCCGAACAATCCTGAGGCTTCAATACTCCCCGAAGGATTCATTTGTTTTTGCACTCCTGCAGGACCCTTGGACTAAATGCATGACATACAGAACAGGAGTCCTGCAGGTGAACAGCACCCAAACAATATACACAACCAGTGTGCCCATCTGTCAGAGACATCTTCTGACAGCATGAGTCACACTTTTTGAAGCCAGATACCTTGGTATCTTTAGACATTTTAGTAATGACAACCACAACAACAATAATAAAAAGCTATACTACAAAAACAAGAAACAGATAGACTTTTTTTTTTTTTTTTACAGTTAAGCAACAGAAAGGAAAGCCTCTAATTTAAACAGCTATCCTAAGGGGGGAGTGGGGGAGAACTCTCTAATTTAAATGAGTTCAAAGGAAACAGAAGGCCTGTGAGTTATGCAGCAATGGCCAACAAAGCTACAATACACAAGAAAGTGATAAGGGATAAAGGAATATATCTAAACAAAAGGCTTGACAAAAATTCAAGAATAAACAACAATATATTAATAGAAAAACTATACTAAGCCTGAGCCAGTAACGAAGCAACCTCGCAGCTGAAGCGGCAAACGAGATCTAGGTAGCTGATGCTGGGCATTCTGGGATAAGGGGTAGCCTCAAGCCAGTAAACAGCTCTCAAGCTATAGAAGATGGCCGAGTCGGAGCCGAGGATTGGCTCCAAACCCAAACAGCAAGAACGAAGGTGAGATGGACAATTTAACGTGATGTTAACTACATGGTGGAAGTGCTAGGCAGATGGCAGGGGCACAAACTGTATCATGTTAACATGATGAAACCTTACCATGATAGGGAGGCCCTTGTGCTGAGCATTCGCAGTGGATTGCAGGAGGAGTTTGAGGGAGATCTGGGGAATGATCTCCTCAGTGAAGCTTGGACTGACACCTCGGTGGAAGGGGTAGCAATGTCCCAGCAGCTATCTCCTACCCAGGTTTGAGAAATCCGAGCAGTGTTGCAGGAATTTGGGGATATGTTCACTGGGAAACCAGGGTGCACCCACCTGGTGCAGCACCAGGTGGATACAGGACCCAAAGGCCTATTAGGCAGGCCCCTTATAGGGTGCCTGAGACAGTCAGACAGATTCTGAGGGAGGAGGTACAGAAGATGTTGGAACTAGGGGTGATTCAAGAGTCCAACAGTCCCTGGGCTTCCCCAGTGGTACTGGTGCCAAAGAAGGATGGCAGCACTAGGTTCTGTGTGGACTACAGGAAATTAAACAGTCACACAGAGTAAGATGCTTACCTCATGCCTAGGACAAATGAGGCCCTAGAGCAGCTGGGTGGGGCTAAGTATCTTACAACCATTGATCTTACCAAAGGTTACTGGCAGGTGCCCTTGACCCCCAGTGCTAGAGAGATGTCCTTCTTTGTGACTCCTTTTGGCTTGTATGAGCTCACAAAGATGCCCTTTGCGATGAAGAATGCCCCAGCGACTTTCCATAGGCTGGTAGATAATATCCTAGCAGGAGGGTTTGCCCTTGCTTACCTAAATGATATTGCCATCTACAACCATTCCTGGACAGAGCGCCTTCAGCATGTCTGGGAGGTGCTGGACAGACTACAGAGGGCAGGGTTGACCATTAAGCTGAGCAAATGTCAGGTGGGCTTGGCAGAGGTTTTCTACCTAAGACATAGAGAGGGGAGTGGTAACATAAGGCCAGAACCTGCCAAAGTGGAGGCCACTCAGGCATGGCCTGCACCTGTTACTAAAAAGCAGGTGAGGGCATTCTTAGGCATAGCAGGGTACTACAGAAAGTTTGTCCCCAGTTATAGTACCACAGCTGCTCCCCTCACAGACTTAACAAAGAGGAACAGGCCAGATAAGGTAGTGTGGACCCCAGCATGTGAGCAGGCATTCCAGAAGCTTAAAGAAGCTTTGGGAGGACCCCCTGTGTTAGCCAGTCCTGATTACAGCAAAACATTTGTTGTGCAGGTGGATGCTTCGAACCATGGGGTGGGGGCTGTACTTAGCCAGATTTCTTCAGAGGGAGAAGAGCATCCAGTGGTTTATCTCAGTCATAGGCTCCAACCCAGGGAGGAATGCTATGCAGCTGTAGAAAATGAATGCCTAGCCATAGTGTGGGCACTGCAGAAACATCAGCCTTATCTGGATGGAAGAAAATTAACTGTAGTGACAGATCACAGTGCCCTAACCTGGTTACACAGAGCCAGCCAGCAAAATGCCAAGTTGCTAAGATGGAGCCTGGGGTTGCAAGCATATGATATGTCAGTGCAGCACAACAGTGGGGTAAGCAATGTCACTGCAGATGGGCTCTCAAGACAGGAAATGGGGTAAGGTATACTTAGATAGACCCGACCCTCTCAAGCGGTGTTTCTCAAGGGTCACTTGAAAAATTAGCTTGAGTTCTCTGGGGGGGGGATGTGAAGACTGGTAGAGAATTTGGTACATAATTCTATCATTTGTAAATATAAATATAAAATACAGGCTTGTTTCTTAAATGAAAGAAAACACTGTAAAATGTGAACTTCAAGATTGTAGCAATATTGCCATCTGCTGTAAGGAAAACTACGCCAAGCATTTCAAATGTTTTTTTTTTTATTAAAATTATGTTTTGTATGTCCTTTGAAGTTAGAATTTGGAGTCGATGAGTCTGGAGTAAACATCCTGCATACTGTTTTAAGACTAAAGTTAATGACCAGAATTTACATGTGGAATGCCCTTTATTGCGCTAAGTGTAAAAGAATGTAAATGCAGTTAATGTGTCGCCTGGGAACTCCAGGAAGGGTGTAAACAAATGATGTAATGTTTGAGCAGAACTGCAGTTTCAATTTAAACAGTGAGAACCAGAAATTATTAAGCATTTTTGTCTTGATATCCATCTCATCAGCACTCTGCCTGTGTCTTAAGTAAGTTATTTCAGAAGTATGTTTTCTTGTAGTAATTGCTAGGAAATTAGAAGAAAGTTAGACTAAGTGTTTTTCTGTTATGTCGGAACTGTACTACTGATTTATTTTAAGTTTCTGTGCGATTTCTGAACTCTTGAGTAGCATTGTATTGTAGTATTGTCTTGTGTTTTAATTATTTATTATTAAATATTTTAAAAATCTTTTACCTGTGGCCGGTTTGTGTAGAGATAAGTAAGTTCTAGAGTACATTGCATGCTTATAAGTGATCCTGTAATAAGCCCTTCCAAAGCCTTAAGATTGTTTAAGTTACACTACTTTTGGATAATAATATTGCACAGTAATAATTGGACACCGTTTTAAGGGCCTTTTAGTAGCTGAAAAATATTAGCTGGTGGTGGCAGTGATTACTACTGTATAGTCTGGGTAAAGGGGCACAGCTGGAGAATCTGTGTCGGCCTTTCCCAGGAGTGTCTGTGAAGTTGTATAAATACTTATCTCAAAGTGTGCGTGTGTGTGTGTGTGTGTGTGTGTGTGTATGTCAGGTACTTGGGCATGGGCATGAAGCACTGGTTTGACAGAGAGGGTACTGGAGGTTAGCTTGCCAGCTAGGCTGAGATCTAGCCCCTATAGCTGTGCCAGTGGGGAGTCTTACTGGGGACCTGGACAGCAAGGGAGCAACCAGCCCCAGACCGACTGTGATCCCTGTGTGCTCTTAAGGGAAATTGCACTTTACTGTGTGTATTTGTTATCCTTTCTCCTATATGAGATGCCTTCTATAGTGTTAGTGGTGAGGACTGAGGCTTCTTGATTGCTGGGCCAGGGCACGGGCATCACAGAGACAAAGTAAGTTTTCAGACACAAAACTTGAGATCCCAAGAAGAAGGCAACTGTTTCCTGTGTGGGAGATTATGTAAAGACCCATTTCAAAAACTGTTTAACTTGTTTGAAATGGGAGGATCCACTGGCAATGAGTAGAAATGGTTGGTAAGTATACATTGATAAAAAGCCATTATACAAAGTATTAGACAGTAACTCACACAAATAATCAAGAATCAGAAGCAATCAGACTTGAAAAGGGTACTGCTTCTTTGAGGTACACAAACTAGAAATTCTTTTTCAAGTAGTACATACACTTATTTATTTATTTACTGCATTTGTTAACTGGGAAGGTCCACTAGGCCTGGAAAGAGCCCATTTTCAGTGGAGTCCCAGGGAGAAAAGCTCTACAATAATTACATGGAAAAAATACTAAGACATATAACAAAGAAAATATTAATACATATAACAAAGAATTGTGAGCAATACTATTACATTGAAAGAAAAATAACAAAACAACAGTGAAGACAAATTACAATCATGGAAGAAAGAAGTAATAAATGGCATTTATTCAAATTACACATGAATGTAATATGTCAGGCCCTCCTTACTACAGTAGACACATGGTGGTCAAAGTTAAGGTTGCAGTCTACTTGTGATCCCAGGTTCCATACCACTTTGTTAGTACATAGGGTATTGTTGTTAATTTGATAGTGTGAAAAGACATTGGGCCAAATTCAGGAAGCCTCCGTGTAAGAGTTATAACTCTTACACGGAGGCTGCAGTTAAACGGTGTGATGTCAGCATGTCATGCATATGCATGAGGTGCATGAGGCATGCTGAATCACACTGTAACTCTTACACGGTCCATGTAAGACAGTAGGGGGCGTGTCCGTAGGCTAAGCCCTGCAAGCGGACACGCCCCCGGAAGTCTAGAATGGCAGAAAGTAAACAGCCACGAGAGAGGCCATGGAAATGTGAATAAACACACAACACAACACATGCCCCCACAGACCAGCAATGTAAAAAGTGAACAGATGTTATAAAATGAAAATGAAAACTGTTTTATTTTTTTTAAAACCCGTAAATGTTTGCTACTGCGTGCGCTCGTGTGCCCGAGTGTGCTACTAGCGCAACTGCAGTTAGCAATCAGTGGAAAAGGATATAAGAACTAAATATGCAAAGTAAGCCAAGAAGTAACAGCATAGCGGTAGAGTTGTTGGCTTAAGAGCAGGCAGGCAAGGTTCGAGCCCACACAACAACCTTTTTTTGTAAATAAGCACTAAAAAGGCCCCTGACAGTATTGTACAAATGTAAAAGTATTTCCTTTTGTAAAATGGAATGAAATGGAGCATATATTTTCAAGTAATACAATAATAAAACTATTTAGAAATGTACTGATAGCTAAGCTAAGCTGCTGTGAGACAGAGTGCCCGTAGCTGAGTAGTGTTTCAAAGGCTGCAAATTGCTTTCCCGTAGCTAAGCACTGGTTTAACAGGCTCAAACTGTGTGCAGCTAGCTGTGCTTAGCTTAACATGCGTGTTACTAGCCAATTAAGGTTTAACCCAGCGCACACCGTTTGCGCGTCGCGCCCACAAGCTAACCGCCGGTGCGCATTCGTGAGCTCCGCGCAAACGAGCGCAGACCTGGTTTTAAGTGCTTAAAAGTGCCTTTGGCATGTTTGATTGACAGGTCCTGTACTCATTTCTAGACGGTCATAAAAATTAAAAATCAGTGGTCAGATTCGAACCCAGGATACCATGCACTAGAGTCAAGGTACTAAACCACTAAGCCATGACAGCAGTACTTAGAAATGCAGAAATAGCATATATATAGGATGTAATCCAAAATGGAGCAGGATAAAGCAGTTTCTGTGAAGTAGATACAATTCCAAAATGGCCAATCATAGAAATGTGTGGGAAAATCGGCATATATAAGCCCCATAGGTGGGAATACACAGCATAAACGATTGTAGAATAGACCTGCAGGCAGAATGAGTGGAGTAGGGGAGGGACGTTGCTTTCGAGCACAGCGGTGGAGCATTGAGGAGTCCAGATACATGGTCTGGCTCCTAGTTCACCATCATGAGGCCCAACTCATGCAGGGCCAGGTCTCATGGGGAGCATACAGGGCGGAGGCATGGGACCAGTTGGCTCATGATCTCACTAGTGCTACTGGGATTCCACGTACTGGTGAGCAGGTCCGTCACCACCATGCGGACCTGAAGCGACGTAAACAAGACCAGTTGACCCAATGGATCCAGGAGGCCCGGGATATGCCCAACGCCCCACTACTGAGTAAGTTACATTTTACTTATGTATGTAAGGAATTCAACTAGCTGATACCATGGAGATGTGTATTCCAATATTACTTGTTTTGTATTACAGCTGCAGGTGTCCGCTCTGCGAATCGCAGGGCACATGACCGCAGGCTGGTGCGGCTGCGCCACCATGCAGGTTAGTAACCCCACCTAGTACTTGTAAATAAATATTATAGTGTAGCACGTAGCAGAACACTGCAGTGTATTGATTAAAAGTAATAGAATGTGCAAGCAACAAGTGAAAGTCTGCAGGTATGGTTGCAACAAGTTCATCAGTATGCAAGTGAAACTGGAAATATAATTGATAGAAATAAATAGTTCTGCAATAAAGATGTCCCACCATTAATTAAATGTAGTATAACCTGCAGTAGTCTCAAGAGTACAGCTTCAGAAGCTGAGTTAATCACATGTGAGATATATCCCCTGTTGAAATGCTGAATCATGACAGAAGTGAGGCTGCTGGAAAGTGTTTGAATCACCACAGGTCTAATATGTGAACAAAGCCTAGAAGTACCAAACTGAACTGTGAAATAGCAGGATGTGTGAGAGTGACAGAAAGGGTCATGTATCAATAAATAAAGTAGTAATAACTCCTGAATATATAAGCCTCAGTGTGGTTCTACAGAACTAAATGCATGTGGGAATTAAAAATTAACATCCCAAACTGATTTCAGTGTGTCTGAATCTTGAATGTTTAAGCCAAAATCTGTATATGGTGATGACAGTCAACAATTGTCAGATAGAATGAATGATTGTCTGACATACTAAACATCCATAGTTGTCCCCTGCCCTGTCATCAAAGTGTAGCAGGATGATGTATCTGATCAAATTCAAAATAACTAGGATAGTGATGTATCTGTAACAGGTCTAGCATGACAGTCAATTAAAAATCATTTGGAAACTATCACCCACAAGTTAATTGTGTTTCTATTATAAATGTATATCAATGTATAATTTATGATTGTGTATTTCTGTTCAAATAATGCATGTGATATTGATATGCCTGTTGTTCAATGGTGTTAATATCTGGGTGTTTGTTTAATGGGAATACCAATGCATGCTGTTACAACTAATTTGAATGGAATAATATGCTACTAACCCAAACTAACATAACATACTCACAAACCTAGAACGCTTGGGAAGGCAGGTCCCAGCAGACCCACCTCTCCCACCTCATCTGGCGACTGCACCTGGCACTAGTGCCCAGGCCGGACCCTCCTCCGGTGGCCCTGTGGCACCTTCGGGTGGAAGCGCTGCAGGGGATGGGGCCTGTCCCCCCTCTGCAAGTGTGGCCAGAGGAGCCCGTCCACTCACCCTCCAAGGTGTCCAGTCTGTGGTGCGAAGGGAGATCCAAGACTCTGTACTTGGGCCCCTATGCCAGCTTGAGGCCCGGGTGGCACAGCTTACGGGCATGCCCATTGTCCCGCCTGCACAGCCCCCAGCACAGCCCCGTCCTGGGCTGTGAAGGAACAGTGGCAACTGCCTATGGGTGGGGATATCAGTTCCACTGTTGCCATCTGTGGGCTCATGTGCCCTGGATATTCCAACCTCCGTCCCCGTCAATTGTGTAACCCCCCCACATGTGTCATACACCACCCCTGTATGCGTCTTGTCTGTCTTGTCTGTTAACCTACCCAACCTACCTCCCCAGCTATACCGACTACCTTCACCTGACATACCACTCTCACCTGATAAAAAAAAAAAAAAGGGCACTCTGTACCCACAAAAAAATTACACCCCATACATAGCTGTCCATGTTGCACACATGTCCGCTGGACATTGAAACTGTTAATTACAATTGGCTGTACAACATGTATTAATGTTGTCCTGACACCTCTCTCAGGGGTGGAAGGTTTCAAATGTCACACCAAATTACATACAAATGCACAGCTGTTGCTGAGAAAGACATGGGCAGCTATGGGCCTCACCTACATCCATCCTGCAAATCCCAAGCTTGTTTCCCTACTGTTTTACCCTCTTTGTGACCCCTTTTTCACCACTTTCCTGTCACCCCTTTTTCTTTTCTTTCAAAGAAAATAGCATGGGTGTGCGCTTGTGTGCACGGAGCTCACCGCCAGTGCGCATGCGTGAGCTCCGCGCAAACGAGCGCAGACCTGGTTTTAAGTGCTTAAATGTGCCTTTGGCACTTTTGATTGACAGGTCCTGTACTCATTTCGAAAGAAAAATAAATTCCCACTGCCAGTCTCGAACCCAGGACCTTGGTAACACTAGTCTGTATGACCTACCACTAAGCCATGACTTTCATACAAGAACACAGTGCTAAAATAAATATAACATGTAATAGTAGGAATCAATATAAAGGCAATATAGGATGCGTACTACCCAAAGCATGTCAGGTAGATTTTTTAATGCCCGAATTACTGGATTCCCATACTGGTTTAGTGTTAACAGAAACAGCCCTGCTAATTGTTAGCTTGTACATAATAATGTAAGGTAATGTACATATATGAAAGTATTATATGTACACATATATATATATATATATATTAATACATATGAAATATAGTGGTAGGTGTCAGTATTCATATACACTCACTACAGGAAACAGTGAAGATAAATGCAGCAACCAGAATCTACAACACAGCCTGACTCCTGTGAGACTTACTAACCCTTTTAACTGCTTACAGGTGCCTTCAGCACTTTGATTGACAGGCCTTGTACTCAATTTGAAAGCAAAATAAAAGCATACTATTAGGCCCTACCACAAGACCATTGTAACACTAGTCTGTATGACCTACCACTAAGCCATGACTCTCATACAGGAATATAGTGCTAAAATAAGTACAGCATGTAATAGTAGGAATGAAGATAAAGGCAATATAGGATGTGTACTACCCAAAGCATGTCAGGTAGATTTTTAATGCCCGAATTACTGGATTCCCATACTAGTTTAGTGTTAACAGAAACAGCCCTGCTAATTGTTAGCTTGTACATAATAATGTAAGGTAATGTACATATATGAAAGTATTATATGTACACACACACACACATATATATATATATATATATATATATTAATACATATGAAATATAGTGGTAGGTGTCAGTATTCATACACACTCAACTACAGGAACCAGTGAAGATAAATGCAGCAACCAGAATCTACAACACAGCCTGACTCCTGTGAGACTTACTAACCCTTTTAACTGCGTAAAGGTGCCTTCAGCACTTTGATTGACAGGTCCTGTACTCAATTCGAAAGAAAAATAAATTCCCACTGTCAGTCGCAAACCCAGGACCTTGGTAACACTAGTCTGTATGACCTACCACTAAGCCATGACTCTCATACAAGAACACAGTGCTAAAATAAATATAACATGTAATAGTAGGAATCAATATAAAGGCAATATAGGATGTGTACTACCCAAAGCATGACAGGTAGATTTTTTAATGCCCGAATTACTGGATTCCCATACTAGTTTAGTGTTAACAGAAACAGCCCTGCTAATGGTTAGCTTGTACATAATAATGTAAGGTAATGTACATATATGAAAGTATGTATATGTACACATACATATATATATATATATATATATATATATATTAATACATATGAAATATAGTGGTAGGTGTCAGTATTCATACACACTCACTACAGGAAACAGTGAAGATAAATGCAGCAACCAGAATCTACAACACAGCCTGACTCCTGTGAGACTTACTAACCCTTTTAACTGCGTAAAGGTGCCTTCAGCACTTTGACTGACAGGCCCTGTACTCAATTTGAAAGCAAATTAAAAGCATACTATTAGGCCCTACCACAAGACCATTGTAACAGTAGTCTGTATGACCTACCACTAAGCCATGACTCTCATACAGGAATACAATGCTAAAATAAGTATAACATGTAATAGTACGAATGAAGATAAAGGCAATATAGGATGTGTACTACCCAAAGCATGTCAGGTAGACTTTTACTGTCCTAATTACTGGATTCCCATACTAGTTTAGTGTTAGCAGAAACAGCCCTGCTAATTGTTAGCTTGTACTTAATAATGTAAGCTAATGTACATATATGAAAGTATGTATATGTACACACACACACATATATATATATATATATATATATATATATATATATTAATATATATGGAAATATAGTTGTAGGTGTCAGTATGCATACACATTCACTACAGGGAACAGGTGAGAGAAATGCAGCAACCTGACTTTACAACACAGCATGAATCATGAGAGACTTACTAACCTTCACACTCACAGAACACTGTCGACAGCATACCAGCATGGTCCACGCCCTTACAATCTGTAAGGGCAATGCCTATCTCACATACCCTTTTATAGCACTGTCCTGAAATCACAGTGAGACATGCAATCAGTACACAACTGGCTGCAAGCAATTAGCAAATGCTGCTTTACAATTGGTGCAGAGGCCATCACATGGACCTATGCAGATACCTACAAAAGCATCCAGTACTAACACTCCACACATGCAATACATTCATTGCACCAAATCGACGGAGAAAGAGAGAGAGAGAGAGAGAAAGAAAGAAATAAAGCAATAAAGGCAGTGATAAAAAAAACTGCATCATCACAGCAACAAAACCAGCAGCAGCAATTAGCAGCAGTGACACAGCAACAGCTGACACAAACACAGGTAATGCAAAGTAGCAGGTTAATACTGTGTTTACTGTGAAACCTCCAAATGTATCATAGTTCACTATCTATAGGTATTGTCCATGAGATAAGTTGTGTGTACATAGTCCTGATATATATACATATGTAATATTGCTGTACATGTCTTCCATACTTAAAACTTCCATAGCTTAGAACACAAGGCCAGTTATGCATATGATGCAGTAGTTCCCAGGGTCAGTAGAGGTTCCTCCTCATTGGTGTGGGACCACTGTGTATGTATGGCACTGTTCAGGTACATATCCTGTAGTATGGCCAGGGTTTAATATCAGTCTGTAATGTGGTGCTATGTCCTCTAGGGGTGAACGTATCACACATCCAGGGATACCATTTTGTAACAGTGATGCTGTGTGTTCTGCAATGTTGAGGGTGGCCCTCACCTGGACATGTGAGATGATAGGGAGGTTACATTCATCTGTGATAACTAATTCCACATGTGTAGGAGAATGGGGGGGGATACCTGCACCTAAACTGTCTGCAACAATGTTGTCAATATCTGTGCATTTGGTGAATGTGAAGCATCTTACCACTGCTGATCACAGATGCCTTGCCTTCATGTGAATCTGCTCTGTGCTGCAGTAGCCTCCTACTATTGTTATACAATGTGCCTGTATCTGTAGTCCACTGGACAGGATAAATAAGTGGTGTGCATACGGTCTGTGTTAGATATGTGTGTGCACATTACATGCACTATGTGGGATGTCTGCGGTAAGCTTTTGCAAAGGGGCCAGCAGTGTGTGTTGTGGCTTCCACTGTCCCAGTGGGCTGCATGGATAGCATCACAGTCCTAACTAGTGAATAACTGTGTAATTACATACATACATAGCAAGG
The DNA here is from genome assembly GCF_019279795.1 of Protopterus annectens. Lineage (NCBI taxonomy): Eukaryota > Metazoa > Chordata > Ceratodontiformes > Protopteridae > Protopterus > Protopterus annectens. The sequence continues at coordinate 22,231,764 of NC_056743.1, forward strand.
TAGTGTACTGTGCTTGTGGTGTTGTTGGGATATGTATATCCAGGCTGAGTAATGTGTGTCCACATCACAGTGTTGGATGGCAACACACATACAGTATGTTGGGATGAACACCCAGAGTGTTTCAGAAGTGTTGCCTGTGCAGAAATATCTGCCCATTACCTGCGCATCCCCCACAACACACACACATGCAACATATGGCAGAAGTAGTATAGCAGTACACATAGGTTCATAGGTTCATACTAGGCTATCTGCCCTAGGGCATTGATAAGCCTAGCCAGAATGTGTTTGTCCTTTGCCACCCAGTTAAAATTTACTCTGCCTAACCTGTACTGTGAGCTCATTACAGAGTGAAGGGAGCCTCTGGGTTATGAATCTGTCCCTCCAGTATGTCCTATTTATTTCAGTGCTAAGGTTCAGGTCTCTTGAGCGTGTGGCTGTATGGGATTTTGATTTCCTGAGGTGCAGCATGTCCATTACTTCTGGGTTGGACATGGCTGTATACGTCAGGCAAAGATTGCCTCTGAACAGGCAGTATGCCACTGAGTCCAGCTGGATTTTCTTTAACCGGGCAGCATATGGCATCTGTTTGAGCCCTTTGATCCTCTTGATTACGTACTGTTGGGTTTTTTCCAGTTGCTGTAGGTGTCTGGTTAGGTACATCCCAAAAGGGGCATTGTACTCAATTATAGGCCTGATGATGGATGAGTAAAGAGGCACCATGACCTCCCCTGATGTACATGTGAATCCCTTCATGATTAGCTGGGCTATATAACATGTTTTTCAATCCACTTTGGCCACGTGGTTGTAAAATAACAGATTGCTATCAAGTTTGTTCCCCAGGTCCCCAATTACTTCTTCTGTACTTAATGGCTTAACACCTATGTGGTACTTTGCCACCAATGTGGAGGTGTGGGTATCTTTGATGAATATTGATACTCCCCCCTCCTTTTGTTGTTTGGTCCAAGTGTTGGGGCCGACAAGAATGGTAACAGGTATAACCTGGTAGTGCTGGTGTGCTCTTGGGAAACCTGAACCAGGTTTCTGTTACTGCACAGATATCGATGTCCATAATGCTAAGTAGAGTTTTGCGTGCGTGTATCTTGAGGTTTAGACTTCTGGTGTTGAGTAGCATTACTCTTAGTTCCTCATCCTTTGTGATACCTATGGATGTGGGTTTGCCTTATGAGCCTTGCCTAATAAAGGCACTATGGGTGTAGCAAGAGCCTTTGCCAAAATCCGAAAGCCCAGGGGTGACAGGTGCAAGCTGTCCCTAGCAAAGCATCATGGCTTGTACAGCATATCATCCCAAGCTGACAGGCATTGGATCACCTTTGAATGACACCAGTACTTCAGTCAATTGTTGAAAGTGATCATCTTGCCTTGATATTGTGGCATCATTCTTGGTGAGGGTAAGATGCTACTCAAGATCAGGGTCATACTATCTTGGGCTACATGCTCAGAGAGCTCCTTTCTGTCTCTTTTCATGTAGTCCAGGGAGGTATGTGTCAGGTCATTCACACCAGCATGGACAATGAGTGAGTCATATTTGTACTTGCCTTGGAGTGACTTGAGTGCTTGTGTTATGTGGCGGGTCGTAGTGCCCGACAGGCTGCTCACTGTGACCCTCTCCTCGTTCAGCCTGGTGAACGTGACGTCAGTGTGCCTGATGATAGAGTCACCTATTACATGTGTATGAGGTGTGTTGTTCACTGTTAAGGGCTGTGAGTGTTCAGCACAGTGGCTTTGTGAGATATGTGTTGCACGTGTTTTGTTTTGGGGTAGGGGTTGCTTGGGTGTCTGCTTTGGAGGTCTCTGCTGCTTAGGCAGATCTTTATTTTGAGCCTCTGAGTATGTTTTTGTGTGATTATGTGTTTGTTTTGCTGTCGTGGTAGGTCTATGTGAGACTGGAATTGTAGTGAGTGTGGTTTCCTTCTCCTCCTGACTGGTTATGGCAGTATTGAGTAGAGAGAGCCTAGCCTCCAGTTTGGTATATGGTTGCATCACTCACATGTGTTTGAATTTGTTGTTAGGAGGAGGGGGTTGTCTGTGTACATGAGGCTGTTATAACATTGCCTCTGGATTACCACACTCACCAGCTGGACTGGAGAGGAGATTGACAACTGACCTTTGGACATGCTAGAATACTATTGTGAATTCTGTAATAATTGAAAACAAGGTCCAGTGGGGAGTGAGGGTGTACTGATATTAATTTCTACTGCTGACTGATATAATAGCTTCATTGAGCAAGTGCCAGGTAACTTAAGTGCAATGTGTTACAATTAACTAAATGCAAAAACGACAAGCAGTCACTTTCAAGTGTAACAAGGAAATAAGTACAGTAAGCAATGCAGATATCAGTAGTGAAGTGCTGAGAAGCTGTGTATTATGTGGAATTAGCGTACCAGTGAAATAACAAGCATATAAACAAAGCTACATTCAGGAGGCTTGGATGTAGTGTATGCTACAGCAAACAAGGTGTACCAATGTCAGTAAGATACAGTTCAAATATGCAGGCACTATAGACCTTAAACCAGAAGGTCCCAGCTATGAATGGCAGAGTACAGCCTATTCTCACACAAGAGTGCAGACCACAAACCTTGTTAATGTTAAATAACTGGCCTGAAGGCCAACTGCTTATACCAGAACTAATACACTTGGACACTGGGCTCTCAATCAGCAGTTCCCAACTTAGAAGGATGAAAGCTACCTGTCCTGCCACCACAGTGCTTGCCACAAACCTTCCTAATGTAAAACAACTGGTCTGAAGGCCAAGTGCTTAAACCAAAAGACTTAGAATGATAGCCACACTTTAATCAAGTTACAACCAAGCAGTAATAACTACAATTTAATACTTCATGTATAGACTGTATACCATATATTGCTGACATACTCTGCTGATATCCTGTTTGTGTACTTTTCCAGGGGGATATGGCTCCAAAAAGGAACCCTGCATACTCTGCTGCAGAGGAAGTGATCCACCAGAACCTGGTGCATGACTATGCCATCCTGTTTTCACGCACCACCCAGAATCAGCAGGAGAGGTCTGCACTGTGGCAAAACCTTGTCAGCAGGATAAATGATGTTGGCATGCATGATAGGACATATGAGCAGGTGAGACATCACTGCAGTGATTTGATTAGAAATGTCCGCCAGCGTGCTGCAGATATCCGCAGGCAACAGGTTGCCACAGGTGGGGGGGTGGCCACACATCCCCCCCTCACCAGACAGGAGGGCTACTGCTAAGTGTCGTGGATCCAGCCCCAGAACAACAACAGCATCAGACTTGCATCCTGATGGAGGTTGGATCCACACAGCAGCAAGACACTGAGCGTGCAGGTAAGATGCCATATGTACATATGACTGTTCTGTACACTGTTACTTCATGCATGCATAAGGTGTGCACGTGGTATGTATCTGTCATCATGATATGTAATTGTGCATGTGTGATATTGGCATTATGAGCAGCTGATATGTATAAGGGAACTGGTGTACTACTGTACTGTATCATATGCAAAAACAATGGCACACTTGTGCCCACTGACATTACTTTCCTCATATTTCCAGGTCCCTCCCATCTAGCAACGAGGCAGGCCATACATGCTGGTGAGTGTGTTTATCATTACCTGAAAAACTATTTATAATACTAGTAAGAGTAGTGTAACTCAGTAGTATACATGCTGGTGAGTGTGTTTAATAATACCTGCAATACTCAAGTTACTACTAGTAAGAGTAGTGTAACTCAGTACTGATGTGTGTGTGTACTGTGGGGTGTGCATGTGTGCATGTGTGCAAATGTGCCTGTGCCCATGTGTGCATGTGTGTGTGTGTCCATGAGTGCATGTGTCCATTTCTGAATGTGTGCATTTGTATTGAAGTGCATCACCATAAAATATGTCTTGAGACTGTAATCTGTATTCCCTGTTTTCCTCCCGTAGGTTCTGGTGCTGCTCTGGTGACCTGCAGCAGGGAACCTGAATCTTGTGCCCCAGGTACTGATGATGAGGAAATGTCTATAATGGTGCAGGAAGGTGTGTCTGCGTCCTCCATTGGTCAGCCAATTGACAGTACACAGCTGTCAACCCCTTCAATGCGCACAGTCATCCTGCCATTACATCCTTTGTCACCATTGTCCCTAGGTGATGGACAGTATGCAGTGGGCATAGATCAGGGTAATGTGGTACCTGTGGTACATGCATCCCCACAAAGCAGCCATGAGCAGGGTCCTCCAATGGTACCACGCAGACAGTCGCCCATGGGTTCTCGTAGGGGCATCCGTGGCCGTACTGCCTCTGGCCGACGTGCCCAAGGAGGTATGTCAACCTCCACTATGTTTCAGACTGTTATGCAGGCACAGGCGCGTATGGAAAGGTACACCAGACAGGGTCTGAGGGAGCTGACAGCATATCACACAGCCATGACAGATGGCATGCGTGACATTGCGAATGCTATTCGTAATTTCACAGATGTCATTGACAGACGTTGTGGGGACATACAACAGCTGCTCCACAACCAGATGTCCATGGGCCAGGGCGATGGTGTGCATTTGCGGCATCGACGTGGCCGTATGCCGGCAACAGCACCAGCTGGCAGTCGCCGTGGACGACAACAGGCCCACTCACGCACTTCAAGTGCCAGCAGCAGCCCCAGCAATGCTGGGTTAGTGCTGTCATCAGGACGCCCCAGGAGACCACGTGCACGTGGCTCTGGACAGTCCCAACAGGGAACTGTGTCCAGTCAACACACACCCGCTTCGATGACAGTACCCAGTCTGGGTTAGTACCGGAAACGGTCCGTAGCACCCCTGCCAGGCACAGGTACCGTGTCCGTGCCCACAGACACTGATCTGGATGACCTGACAGGTGCAGTCTGTGGCTGTCCACAAAACCCTGTACATGGCAGCCATTATGTGGGACTGTGTGCGTGCTTACACACATGCAGAAATTTAACACCTGGGGCAAACACATACACACACACACTGCACCAACACTGGTCCACCCTGTACTGCTGCCCCTCACAAACACACATACACACACATGTCAATTGGTGGTACCAGTGGCTGGCTTGGGCATACCTAACCCACACCTTGTGCATATGATGACACTGTGCCACCTCCTGCATACTACAACATCAGTGCAGGAAAAGGTAAACACGTTGCTGATGCACAGGGTGACTACATAGATGTGTATAAGTAGTAACATGTTGGTAACTGTTCACTGTTCCACTATGATTGTGTGTATATCCCAGCATTCCTGCTGCAGTAACTGTATGAATGTCCTGAATTATCTGCACCCATACTACTTACCAAAGTGTACCAGCTGCACACTATCACATGCTACCATTGACTATGGGAATGTGCATCATGTGCTGTATTGTAGACTCAGCTATATGTATCTGTTCTGTCACACATGCATTTACACACACCCTGCTACCCCCACACATGCACACGCTCACCTGCCATTTCCATTATTTATTACCCTACATGAGTAGCTGTCGACACATGACAGGTACACATTTGAAAAGTGCACTATTTGGATTACTACTGATGTCCTCTTCTCTACCTGTACTCACAGGGTGCAGGCAACCTCATTAGTTTAAAAGTGTAATGTGCATCAGGTACTGTGGTTCCCTGATTGCCACATCCAACATGTTTTCCATACGGAAATGCACACACAGAAACATCCCACATCCACACACTTGCCACATTCAGGTTTCAAAACACTATCTAGGTATGTTCTGGTACATATGCGTGTTACAGTAGCATGTAGCACTATACTGAGTACTGGCAGTTGTCTGTTGTCATGTTTGTATAGGGTGCTGTCAACATCACTGTTTGTTAAGGGAAATGTGTACCCTGCAGTGCGTAGCATCATTTGGCAAAAGCCACATCCCACCCCCAGCATTGTGCACACACACTAACCCCACTCACACTAAAACACATACTTTCCATTTGCAAGATTCAAACCCCTACCTAACTGTGTTATGACACTAGAGACAGACACGACACATTAGCAGAGTGCGCTATTTGCATTAGTGGGAGATATCCTTTCTAATGCTGTACTTAGAGGGTGCTGACATAATCTGTGTTTAGGAAGAGGGATGTGCACCCTGTAGTGTGTTCTCCCAGTTGGCAAAAGGCACTTTTCCCTCACAGCATTATGCACACACACAAACCCCACTCACACTAACTCACATACATTCCCTTTGCAGGATTCAAACCCCTACCTAACTATGTTATGACACTAGAGAAAGACACATTAGCAGAGCGCGCTATACAAATTACTGGGGAGCTTTAATTCAGGTAATATAGTTATAGAGTGCTGACATCATCAGTGTTTCAAAAGGGGAATCTGCATCCTGTAGTGTACTGTCACAGTTGCTAATAGGGGCATTTCCCACACACACATAGATGTGTTTGAGGTTTGCATATGTGGGGGATCCAGTGCTCCAGTGTGATTAGTATATGGTTCGATTGCAACAATGAGGGATATACTTCAAGTGGTGAGCATTTTGTACTCATGTTTGTGATTATCAGGTCTAGTATATTTTCCCCTCTTCTGGGAATGTTGACTACTTGTTCCATAGCTAAAGAGTTTCTGAACTATGGGAACCCTAGAGCTTGGGTATTGTGGCTTGAGTAATGTTCACAGTCTATGTTTGGGTAGTTGAAGTCACCCAGTATGATGGTGTTTGCAGAGAAATCTATACTCTCCTGTGTCGTCATGAAGGCTGTGTGGGATTCCTGAGTTTGAGAGGGTGATGTAAGAGCTCCTCTGTGTCTCTTTCCATGTGGTCCAGGGAGGTATGTCTCAGGTTGTTCACACCAGCATGGACAATGACTGCCTCATACTTGTACTTGCTGTGGAGTGACCTGAGTGCTTGTGTTATGTGGCACATTCTATCACCCGACAGGTAGCTAGATGTGACTCTCACCTTGCTCAGTCTGGAGAGCAGGACGTCAGTGTGTCTGACTATGGCATCACCTATTATAGGTGTGTCACACATTGTGTTTGGCCTTATGGGCTGTGCCTGTTAAGAACACTGACTTTGTGAGGTCTGTGTTGCTTGAGATATGTGTTCATGTGGGATGCAGCGTGTCTGGCCATGTCATTTCTGTCCGTGGTCTGGTAAGTATCACCTTTGGTGACATATGTATTCATATGTCAGCTGGTGAGCATTTGCAGTGTTACCTACTGAAAGTGGTACAGCTTGTTTGTTGTACAATGGACTACATGCAGCCCTGCTTACAGTAGCTATGTTTGCATGCATGTTTCCTTGCAGTTACCCTGGAATACTGATCCGACCTGCCATGCAGAGTTACACAGCTTCTGTGGACTCCTAGTGACATCTGCATAGCTTACTATATGTATGTTCATGTCTCACTTGACAGAATGTCACTGTTTCTCCTGTGCACATGTACGTTGCCGGTGATACTTTGGATAAGACTTACCTGGCATCTGTCCACGTGAGCAGTCATATATGCCACTGCAGAACTGTAAACCTGATGATGCACACACTCTAAACATTCCTCAGCATGGAGAACATCGCTATCTGTGCAGTAACAGATACCGGATTCAGGGCTACCAACAGCACCCCAGCACTACCAAGTTATACCTCATACCATGCTTTTCAGGCCCAAAACTTGCACAAAACCACAAAAGGAGGGGGTGTATTGATATTCATCCAAGATACCCACACTTCCAGGTTGGTGGCAAAGCACCAAACATCAGAGACTATCCATATGCAAGTAACAATGGGTAAAACTGCCTTCCAGGTTATAGCCTGCTACAGACCACCCTCACAAACACAAGAACCGCACTTGGCCTTCCTGAAAATAGTTGGAAATATGTAGGTCTGTCCATACACCATTATATTGGGTGGGTTAAACTACCTAAACATAGACTGGGAGCATGACTGTAGCTCCAACACCCTAGCCAACAGATTACTAGAATTTATATACCAATATGCTATGGAACAACTTGTTACCACTCACACAAGAGGGGAAAACATACTGAACCTGATCATCATCAACATGGGGACTCTATGCTCCAGACCAGAAGTGTATCCCTCACTGGTAAGATCAGACCATAAACTAAACTCACTGGATATTCACATCCCAAGGCCACCCCTTGCACAGAAGAATACAGTCAACAACTCATGTAAAGCAAGTTCACACTCCTCTTAAATGATGTGGAAACCTTCAAAGCCCCCAGGCCTGTTGAAAATATGGACCAGACTGCAGATACCTGTATAAAGGCATTCTATGGACACCTTCAGGAATGCATGGATCATGCAATCCCAAATAAAAGCAAGACCCAATCCTCCAAAGGCAGACGTCCTGTGTGGTGGACATCAGCCATAAACAAACTATACAATAGAAGGATGAAGCTACTAAATGATACAACAAACTCCCAAAATGTGAAGGCATCACTGATGAGTATTAGAAGAAAACTACAGGCACTCATAATATTGTCTAAGGCCATCTTTGAGAGAAGATTCCACAAGACACTGAGGATAATCACAAGGCTTTCTGTAGTTATATTAGGAACCTGGGTGGTAATTCCCAGATATGCTCAGAGGTAGTCCAAGATGTCAAAAGAAATACCAAACACACAGACATTGCCAACATCCTAGTGGACAGGTTCACTGCTACCTTCTCCCCCCCTCCACACCAAAAGGGCAAATATTTCTCCCAGCAGAGTGCTGCCCCCCCTGACATCTCAGATGCTCAGGTAAGAGCTGCCCTCTCCAAAGCAATAAACACTGCATCAATGGGACCAGACAGTGTCCCAGGCTGTGTCCTACATGAACTCCAAGAAGAGCTACACCCAGACATAACACTACTGTTCAATCCCAGCCTTACTACACGATATGTGGCCAAAGAGTGGCGTAAAGCAACAGTGGTCACTCTACATTTAGGTGGTGCCTTAACGGATCCTGGACACTATCGCCCCATAAGTCTGAATAGCTTGGTCTGCAAAGCTATGGCAAGGATCATCATGAACCTCATAAATATAGATATTGAGGACCTACAGACACGTCATCATACACAGTTTGGCTTTGTTAATGGCAGATCCTGCCTCTCAAACCTGTTTGATTTCTTTGAAACAGTCACCAAGGCCACTGTCAAGGGGAAGGTGGTCTACACAGCCTACCTGGCCCTTGCATAAGCCTTTGATACAATACCCCACTTGTGCATTCTAGGGAGGCTCACCAGTGTACATATTAACCCCTATGTCACTACAGATATTGCACAGTGGCTCAAGGGCAGAACACACATGGTTAGAATTGCTGGAGCCATGTCAGCCTCAAAACCAGTTACAAGTGGTGTCCCACAAGGCTCAGCCCTGGGATCTGTCTTGTTCAGTATATATTTATCAGAGGTACAGGCCAACATGAAAGGACTGTGGCTGAGCAAGTTGCAGATGACTGCAAACTGGATGCCATAATCAACTCTCCAGCCAACACACGCATCCTCCAAAAGGGCCTCTTAGAAACAGATGACTTGTGCCACAGCCATGGCCTCAAGCTGAATGCCAAAAAGTGTATAGTCATCCCCTTTGGCAAAAACAAAGTGACCACAAAGTACCACATATGTGTTAATCCATTAAGTACAGATGAAGGAATTATGGACCTTGGGGTACACAAGTTGATAGCATTCTCTCATTTGACAACCACATGGCCAAAGTGGTTAGAAAAACATTTTATATAGGCCACCTCATCATGAAGGGATTCACATGTAGATCAGGGGAGGACATTGTGCCTCTTTACTCATCCCTCATCATGCCCATAATTGACTACAATGCCCCTGTCAGCATGCACCTTACCAGACACCTGCAGCAACTGGAAAGACCACAAAAGTACCTCAACAAGAGGATCAAAGGGCTCAAACAGATGCCACATACTGAGTGGTTAAAGAAACAGCAGCTCTACTCACTGGCATACTGCCTCTTCATAGGCAATCTGTGCCTGACATATAAAGCCATGTCAAACCCTGACATAATGGTCATGCTGCACCTTGGAATATCCAGATCCCATCAAGCTACACGCTGGAAAGACTTGAACCTCAGGAGTGATACACATAGGACATGCTGGAGGGACACACTCATAACTCAGAAGCTCCCTTCACTCTGGAATATTATCCCAATACAGGTTAGGCAGAGTCATTCAGTGACTGTCTTCAAGAGGAATATTAATGACTGCATGGGACATTGTAGGTTTACCCTGGGTATCACTTATGTGTCACTGTTAGACAGAGGCACAGTATACTAACCTTGGAAAAGGGCATAGCAAGATAGATTTACAACGCATGGTGAAAGCCACACACATTCTGGCTAGGTTTATAAATGCCCTAGGGCAGATAGCCTAGTATGAACCTATGAACCTATGTATCTTGTGCACCATTGGCCCTATGTGCTGTTAATCACCAATGCAATCTCAATACTATGGTAGCATGTGCAAAGGTCAGTTGTCAGTCACCTCTATGGTACAGTTGTGGAATATGTGAGTCATGTAGTAATGTCACAGCTGCCACATGTACACAGTCAACCCTATCCCCTACCCATGGATGTACAACACATGTATGAGATGGAAATACATAGCCAAACTGTGGACTAAGCACTCTGAACCCAGTACTGGCATAACCTGTCAGGTGGCATGAAATACTACAGTGACTGCAATACCAGTCTGATGTAGACCTACACTGACAGCAATACAAGCACAGAACACACCGGGCCATTCGTGGAGCCTAAGAATGGCATCCTGCCTGAGTGGCAGACACCTCTGCAGCTGGCACACAGGCATACGTTAGGCCTGAACACAGCACGCATAACACATAGCACACAAATCCTGTGTGCCAAACAAGCACAGTCTGTACAGCTATACAACACTCCTGCTGCAGTTGTGTTAGGTACTTTTATTGTCCGGTACAGTGAGGTCATGCTCACCAGGCTGGACAAGGTGAAGGTCACAGTGATATGCTCATGGGGCACTATGGTCCACCACATAACACAAGCAAACAGGTCAGTCAGATGCATGGACACATATGACTCAGTCATTGTCCATGCCACTACAGCTGATGTGTGATGTCCCTCACTGGAATACATGATAAGGAACATGGAAGGGCTCACTGAGCAAGTGGCACAGGCTGGTAGAACCATGACCTTGGTTGGCATCATACCCTCACCAGGAATGCTGACATATTACTGAATGCTAATGAATTACTGTAGCTACAATACCCTAGCTGAAAGGTTCTTAGCATGCGGTCACTGCATTGCTATGGAACAACTTCTTACCACTCCCACAACAGGTGCAAACATGCAGCACCTCTTCATCAACAACATGTAGACTATATGCCCCAGACCAGGTGTGTATCCCTCACTACTAGGTTGATAGCATCTACATCTCACACTGTATATACACATCCCACATGCAGCACCTGCACAGAAGACCACAGTCATAATGTTACCCAGTGCAAATACCATGTATTCACATGTGGCAGGCATCACACATGGTAACTATTGAAGGTCACAGGTACATATGTGTATTTGGCACACACATACATCATGTGTGCATTGCCATAACTGGTTTAATCGATGTCATGCATTATTGTGAGAAACAACCTGCACACATGGGCATTCTGTGTGAGCAAAACACACGTGACATGTCTGGAATCAAAAGCCATAAATAATTGTGATATTGTTTAGAAAGGGGTATGTGCATCCTGTAGTGTGTTTTCCCAGTTGCCAAAAGGGATGTTCCTTTCATACACACTTACACACACTAACCCCCCTTCACACACACTTGCCAGTTGCTGGATTCAAACCCCTACCTATGTTATGACACTAGAGACGGACGCATTAGCAGAGCACGCTATTCACATTACTGGGAGATTTCATTTCTCCTGATATACTTATAGGGTGCTGACATCATCGGTGTTTAGAAAGGGGAATGGGCATCCTGTGGTGTGTTTTCACAGTTGCCAAAAGGGATGTTCCTTTCATACACACTTACACACACACTAACCCCCCTTCACACACACTTGCCACTTGCTGGATTCAAACCCCTACCTAACTATGTTATGACACTAGAGACGGACGCATTAGCGGAGCACGCTATTCGCATTACTGGGAGATTTCTTTTCTCCTGATATACTTATAGGGTGCTGACATCATCGGTGTTTAGAAAGAGGAATGTGCATCCTGTGGTGTGTTTTCACAGTTGCCAAAAGGGATGTTCTTTTCATACACACTTACACACACACACACACACTAACCCCCCTTCACACACACTTGCCACTTGCTGGATTCAAACCCCTACCTAACTATGTTATGACACTAGAGACGGACGCATTAGCAGAGCGCGCTATTCGGATTACTGGGAGATTTTCTTTCTCCTGATATACTTATAGGGGGCTGACATCATCAGTGTTTAGAAAGGGGAATGTGCATCCTGTGGTGTGTTTTCACAGTTGCCAAAAGGGATGTTTCTTTCATACACACACACACACACACTAACCCCCTTTCACACACACTTGCCACTTGCTGGATTCAAACCCCTACCTAACTATGTTATGACACTAGAGACGGACGCATTAGCAGAGCGCGCTATTCGGATTACTGTGAGATTTTCTTTCTCCTGATATACTTATAGGGTGCTGACATCATCAGTGTTTAGAAAGGGGAATGGGCATCCTGTGGTGTGTTTTCACAGTTGCCAAAAGGGATGTTCCTTTCATACACACTTACACACACACACTAACCCCCCTTCACACACACTTGCCACTTGCTGGATTCAAACCCCTACCTAACTATGTTATGACACTAGAGACGGACGCATTAGCAGAGCGCTATTCGGATTACTGGGAGATTTTCTTTCTCCTGATATACTTATAGGGTGCTGACATCATCAGTGTTTAGAAAGGGGAATGTGCATCCTGTGGTGTGTTTTCACAGTTGCCAAAAGGGATGTTCTTTTCATACACACTTACACACACACACACACTAACCCCCCTTCACACACACTTGCCACTTGCTGGATTCAAACCCCTACCTATGTTATGACACTAGAGACGGACGCATTAGCAGAGCGCGCTATTCGGATTACTGGGAGATTTTCTTTCTCCTGATATACTTATAGGGTGCTGACATCATCAGTGTTTAGAAAGGGGAATGGGCATCCTGTGGTGTGTTTTCACAGTTGCCAAAAGGGATGTTCCTTTCATACACACTTACACACATACTAACCCCCCCCACTCCACACACACTTGCTGGATTCAAACCCCTACCTAACTTTGTTATAACACTAGAGACAGACGCATTAGCAGAGCGCGCTATTTGGATTACTGGGAGATTTCTTTTCTCCTGATATACTTATAGGGTGCTGACATCATCAGTGTTTAGAAAGGGGAATGAGCATCCTGTGGTGTGTTTTCCCAGTTGCTAAAAGGAATATTTCCCTCACACAGACTTGCACACAGACCAACCACAATCACCCACACACACACTCTGGATAAGCTGTCATTCCCTAGGGCAAACAGCCTAGTGTTGACCTCTACACCCATATGTTTAACTGTCAGATGCACATTATTTGGTGCTGATAGCAGTGTTTGCAGGTCTTTATTGCCATAACATTTCCTGTTTGTATGAACAACTTGTGTATCTGTGGAAGATGTTTGCATATGGGGGAAATCCACTTATATCAGGTATGTCTCTGTAGTCATTTAAGTGTGAGCACTGGTCAGATTGCTATAATGTTGTTGGTTACTGAAATAACACGTACATATACCAGATATATGTGGCAAAATGCTAAACTGATATTTGGACTGTGTGTGAGCATGCCCAGTTCAGCCTTCCCATGGCATGTTGTGTGAAAGATGTCTCATTTATCAAAGTGTGTGAGCATGCCCAGTGTGAGCTTTCCATATGTTGAACTCTGCAGCCCATCACATTTGTGGATGAGTGTAAACTTCAACAAATATCTCCTGTTTATGGTTGTGTGTTCTGTGTCATGTTGTGTAGTTACTGTCCAAATGCTTTTTGTGTGAACACAACAGGGATTATACTGTGCCTGCAGGTTTTGCATGGGATACTTTGCATACAATTGTCAACATCTGTTCATACTGACCTAACACTGTAGTACTGTATAGTGTAGTGGTTCAGTACTTTCACTGTGGTGGACAGTATCCTGGGCTTTAGTCCTATCACTGCTTTACATTTCCATAGTGAACACAACAGCCTGGTTAGGGTCCAGTTGTGCACATCTGCACAAAGGCGGTGCCTCTACGGACCCTGGTAATTACCCCATAAGCTTAACAAGTCTAGTCTGCAAAGCTATGGAGAGGATCATAATGGAGCTCATAAACAAAGATATAGGGGACATGCAGACATTGGACCCATCCCAGTTTGGCTTTGTCAAGGGCAGATCATGCCTTTTGAACTTGGTCAACTTCTTCAAAACAGTCACCAAGGCCATTGATGAGGGAAAGGCAGTCCATACAGCCTACCTTGACCTTGCAAAGGCTTTCGACACAATACCCCACTCGGGTATTGTAGAAAAACTTACCAACTTAAATGTAACCCCATATGTCACAAGATGGGTTACAAACTGGCTTAAGGACAGGACCCACAGGGTTAGAGTTGCTGGCGCTATGTCAGACACCAAGCCGGTCACAAGTGGTGTCCCACAGGGCTCGGTCCTTGGCCCCTTATTGTTCGGCATCTACTTCTCAGAAGTACAGGCCAACATGGGAGGACTTTGGCTGACAAAGTTTGCAGATGACTGCAAACTAGGCGCCATAGTGGAAAGTGCATCAGATACGGATATCCTTCAGAAGGGACTCACGGAAACTGATAGCTGGTGCCAGAGCCATGGCCTGAAGTTAAATGCCAAAAAATGTATAGTCATATCCTTCGGGAAAAGCAAGGTAACCCCAAGCTACCATATAGGTGGCAATCCTCTAAGCACAGAAGAGGTTATCAGGGACCTGGGGACCCAGGTTGACAGTGGCCTTTCTTTTGACACTCACGTTGCTAAAGTGGTTAGAAAGACCTTCTACACTGCCCACCTGATCAAGAAGGGATTCACATCCAGATCTAGTGAGGTCATTGTTCTCCTGTACTCTTCACTTATCAGACCAATGATCGAGTACAATGCCCCATTCAGGATGTATCTCACCCGACATCTGCAGCAATTGGAGAGACCCCAAAAGTCCCTCACCAAAAGGATAAAGGGACTCCAACATCTGTCATATGCTGCCAGATTGAAGAAACTCCAGCTCTATTCAGTCGCATACCGTCTGCTCAAAGGTGACATGTGCCTGACATACAAGGCCATGTCCAACCAGGAATTAATGGACATGCTCCACCTCAAAAAATCCAAATCCACCAGAACCATTAGAGCAAGTGAGTTAAACCTTAGCACGGATATAAATAGGACATGCTGGAGGGATAGATTTATCACTCAGAGACTCCCTATGCTGTGGAATAGAATCCCGGTCCATGTGAGGCAGAGCACCTCGATGGCTCTGTTCAAGAGGAATCTTGACCTGTGGATGGGAGATCGTAGGTTTACCCTGGGAATCGTCTCTGTGTCACTGCTGGACAGAGGCACAACAAACTAATGGGCACAGTATTGTTTCCATATAAGGGGCGGCGTAAGCCACAAAACTCTGGGCTAGGCTTATAAATGCCTTAGGGCAGATAGCCTAGTATAAACCTATGAACCTATCTGACCATGTTGCATTATGTTCAGATATTAACTACTTACAACAGCCTCGTCCAACATCAGTAGTGTATTCCACAACATAGGCGTACATTGGCAAACACTACCGATGTGCCCTAGGCCATTTCTAATGCTAGTCAGAGAGTGCGTTTGTCCTTCGACACATTGTAAGTGTAGTTTGCCATGACATATGTCATGTTTAGTATACTGTGCCTCTGTCTACCCGTGACATAACAATGATACCCAGGGTAAACCTACCATCTCCCATCCACTCATTAAGATTCCTGTTGAAGAGAATCAACGAGTGACTCTATGGATAACCTGTACTGGTAGTTTACTCATGCGTGGGGGTGGCTTCTGTGTTATGGATAATGCAGTACAGCTTGTCCTATGTATGTCAGTGCTAGGGTTCAGGTCCCTCATGTGCATAGCTCACTGCCCTTCAGATTGTACAAGGTGCAGCATGTTCATTGATTCCAGCTTGGACATGGCTTTCTACATCAGGCACAGCTTGCGTCTGGGTGGCCAGCATGGCAGTGTGTGGAGTTGCACTCTGTTTAATCGGGCAACACATTACATCTGTTCAAGCTCTTTGATACTCCTGGTGAGGTACTGTTGTGGACTTTACAGTTGATGGAGGTGTCTGCTGAGGTACACCCCACAGGGGCTGTTGTAGTCAATTGTAATGCCGATGAAGGATAACTGCAGAACCACAATGACCTCCCCTTATGTAGATGTCATAACCTTCATGATTAGGTTGGTATATGGATTGTTTCTGTTAACACTACAGCCACATGTTTGTCCAATGCAGGATATCTATCACCTTGTGTACCCAGGTCTGTCATTACATGTTAAGTATGTAATGGGTTAACACCTATGTGGTAATTGGTGGTCACTTACTGTATATCCACAGAGGTTGACTATACAGTTTCCTCCATTTAACATGCTGACATGGCTATGGCACCAGTTGTCTGTTTCTATGTGGCCCTTTTGTGGGATGCTTGTGTCAGGTGGAGTGTCAGATATGTTGGGCGGTTTGTAGTCCTCTGCAAACATGTTCAGGCACAGTCCTTACATGTTGGCCTGTACCTACGGGGCATATATACCAGACGGGGAAGGTCCCAGGACCAAGCTTTGTGGGATACCTGTTATATGTGGTTTGTAGTCTGACATGGCTGCAGCATGTCTGACCATGTCAGTTCTGTCGTTGGTCTGGTTTGCAACCCCTCTAGTGACATAGGGGTGTATATATAAGC
The DNA here is from genome assembly GCF_019279795.1 of Protopterus annectens. Taxonomy (NCBI): domain Eukaryota; kingdom Metazoa; phylum Chordata; order Ceratodontiformes; family Protopteridae; genus Protopterus; species Protopterus annectens. The sequence continues at coordinate 22,248,737 of NC_056743.1, forward strand.
TGGTGAGCATATCTATATTGAACACGTAGGGTATTGTATTTGGGTATTTGGTTTCAATGTTTTTATGTAACAATTACTATTGTTTATATTTGTTTCTGTAAATCCTCTATTCATTTTTTAATGTTTTTTAATGTTTTTCTGGAGCTTTTCTCCCCGGGCCTCAACTGAAAATGGACATGTATCCAGTTAGACTAGCCCAGTAAACAAATGTAAAATAAATAAATAAATAAATATTGTATGGAAGGCTTTGCAAGGTCCAGCTACACTGTGTGGACCACATTGCCCTCATCAGTGACCTCAATTACTGTTTCAACTGAGTCACACATGTTTAGGGGCAGGGCCTGCACTTAATAAACCCACACTGGGTAGGGTCGCGTGTCAATAGATCCCCAATATCTTTATGTCTGCGGTACATGCTGATCCTTTCCACAGCTGTGCAGACCAAGCTTCTCAGGATTCTGTGGTGGTTGTTTTTAGTATCCATTCAGGCAACACCTTTCTTGAGAACGACCACTGTTGTTGTACACTGCTCTTTGGGTACATATCCTGTGGTAAGGCTGACATAATGTCAGGGAGGCAGCAGTCTGCTGGGAAAGATATTTTGCATTATGGGGGGTTGCACTGCACCTGTCAGGATGTATGTTGGCAATACGTGTGTGTGTTTGGTATGTTGTTTGTAATATTTGTGTGATCCAGAGCATATCTGGGAATTCACAACATGCTTCCTACCATCAGTTGCAGCAGCCTTGGGGTTATCCTTAGTGTCCTGTACAATTTGTATCATAATAGGTTCATAGGTTCATACTAGGCTATCCACCCTAGGGCATTTGTAAGCCTAGCCACAGTGTGTGTGGCTTTTGCCACCCTTGCTATGTGAATATTATGGCCATTTATGATTTACTTAGCTGTGCCTCTGTCTGGACATGACACAGTAAAGACCCCCAGTGTACATCTGCAATTATCCATCCATTTTGCAAACTTCCTGTTGAAGAGTGTCAGTGAGGGGCTCTGCCTAACATGTAGTGGTATTCTGTTCCAGGGTGTGGAGAGACTCAGGGTTAGGTATCTGTCCCTCCAGCACATCCTATTTGATTATGTGTTGAGGTTGACATCTCTGACTCACACAGCTCTGATGGCTTTGAGTTTTCTGGGGTGGAGCATGTCCATTACTTCTGTGTTGGACATGGACTTGTACAACAGACATACAATGCCTCTGTGTAGGCAGTACGTGACTGCATTCAGCTGTGGTGTCTACAGCCAGGCAGCATATGACATATATTTGAGACCCTTTCTGACTCTTGGTGATGTACCTTTGAGGTCTTTCTAACTGTTGCAGGTGCCAGGTAATGTACATCCCAAATGAGGCATTGTACTACATTATGGTCTGATAAGGGAACAGTATAGGGGCACAATGACCTTTGTTGACGTAGATGTGAATCCTTTCATGATACAGTGTCCAATATAGACAGTCTTCCTAGCCAAATTGGCGATGTGACTGTCACATAACAGGTTACTGTCCACTTGTGTCACTAGGTCCCTGATTACTCCTTCCATACATAATGGTTTACCACCTATGTGGTAATTTGTGTGTACCTTGTGTTGTATTTGGTGGTACATTCATACTGTCCACTGTCTTCAGGACAGTGGGGTGGGGTTCCTGTGTGTGAGAGTGTGGTCTGTAGCATGCTACAGACTGTACAGCAGTCTTGCCTACGGTTAGTTGCATATGGGTGGACTGCAATGATGTAAGCATTGTCAGTTAACTGGACGTATAGGTGTCTGTGCTGAATATGGATACTCACCCTCCTTTTATGTTTTGTTCCAGGTTTTGTGGCCATAACACATGATATGTGGTATTACCTGGTAGTGCTGGTGTGCTGTCACGAGGCTTGCAGCAGGTTTGTATCACTGGACAGATATCAATGTTCTCCATACTGGGGAGGGCCTCAGGAGCATGCATATTGAGGTTTACACATCTGGCATTGATCAGCATTACCCTTCTGTTTCTTTCCAGTTTTGTTTTCTATGGTGGTGGGTTAGTCTTTTCGGCCTTGCCTACGAAAGGATCTCTGTAGGTTGCAAAAGCCTTAGGCAATATCCAGACGCCCATGGGTAACAGGTGCAAGCCATCCCTGGAACAGCAGCATGTCTCACTATGGAGTCACCAATTACAACTGTATCAGGCATGTTGTTTCTCCTTCTGTCCTGTGACTGTTTGGCACACCAGCTTTGTGTACTGTGTTACATGTGCTATGTCTGGAGGTTGTTTTATTGGGTGTCTGCTTTGGAGGCTTGTGTTGGTGTTGTGTGTTTGTAATTAGGGCCTCTGGGAATGTTTTTGTGTTTATGTGTTTGGTTTACAGTCGTTGTAGGTCTATGTGGGACTGTGTTTGTGGTGTATGTGGTTACCTTGACCTCCTGACTAGTTTTGACAGTACTGATTTGGGGGTGCTCAGGCTCCGGTTTGGCTACCTGGTTGCGTCTATCACATATATTTGTATTTATTGGGGTGAGGAGTTGTTGTGTGTGTACTTGGGACAGGTGTCACATTGCCTCTGGATTCACAAATTCTACTTGTTTTGCCTGGCCTTAGTGGATTGTATGTGTGGACACATTTTATTGCCATACTAGTGATCACTGATTACTTCACTTTTTATGTTTGATCTATCATGTGGTAGCTTCCTCATTCTCTTCAATGGTTTAGTAATTGCTGGAGTCCAGCATGCCAGATGCCTGGGTGTATGGCATTGTGTCTTGTTGTTATTTGTGATTGCAGACTCCAAGCACTCTTGGCTGTGTTCATGGTATGCCTGTATAACATGTTCTGCAGTGTGTCCCATATTCTGGACTTGCACAGGGCCTTTCATGGATTCCACATTGGTTTGTAGGGGTGCAAGCTATGCTTTATACATGTGTTTCACTGTGGTATTCTGGCCAGGGACTGGGGTCGGGATGTGTAACTACAGTGCGATTACTCTATGGTCTGGGTCTTACCAGTGAGGGATACACTTCTCATCTTGACATCCAGTACACATATTTCTGATTATCACATCCAGTATGCTTACCCCTCTTGTGGAAGTGTTACATTTTGCATGTCCATTTTGTTTGATGGATTCTGGGAAATTGTCTACAAATGTGTCGGTGATAGTATAATACAAAGAGTATAGTGACAAACATCTCAAAAGCTGACTTCACACTTCTTCAGACTGAGATGGTATCCTTTAAGCCCACTGGGCCAGTGGAAACCACAACACACAATGGTGACTCCTTCACAGACGCTTTCTATGGACATCTCCAAGAAAGCATGGACCATGCAATCACAAATAAAACCAAGACCCTCTCCACCAAGGGAAAGTGGCCTGTCTGGTGGACCCCAGCCATAAACAAACTGTATAACAAATGAAGGATACTAATGCAAGACAGAGCTAAATCTCGTAAAGGGAAGGCAGCTGTGATCAGCACTAGTAAAAAGCTACATTATCACATAAAGACATCCAAAATCAACTTTGAGACAAATATCACCAAAGACAATAAAGATAACCACAATGCCTTCTTCAGTTATGTCAGAAACCTGGGTGGGAACCCTCAGATATGCTCAGAGTTGGTACACAACAACATAAATTTCATTGACCTGACAGATATTGGCAACATTCTGGCAGACAGCTTCAGTGCAATTTTCCCCCTCCCTCACCCCCAAAAGAAGATAGTTATCACAGCTGAATGTAACCTCACTGTCATCTCAGATGTCCATGTCAGAGCCGCACTCAGCAAAGACACAAACACAGCATCAATGGGACCTGATGGTATCCCCAGTTGCGTGCTACGTGAACTCCAGAAGGAGCTAAACCCGTATATACAAATGCTATTTAACCTTAGCCTTGCTACAGGATATGTACCTGAACACTGGCGTACAGCAACAGTGGTCCCACTCCACAAAGGAGATGTCTCCACAGACCCTGGGAACTACCACCACACAAGCTTAACCAGCCTTGTCTGCAAAGCTATGGAAAGAGTCATTATGGAGCTCTTAAACAGAGACATTGGTGACCTACAGACCCTTGATCCCACCCAGTTCAGCTTTGTACAGGGCAGATCCTGCCTTTTGCACCTAGTTGACTATTTTGAAACTGTCAGTAGGGCCATTGATGAGGGCTAAGCGGTCCACACAGCTTACCTGCACTTGACTAAGGCCTTTGACACAATACCCCACTCAGGCATCATAGACAAGCTCAACAGCTGAAATATAAAACCATATGTCACAGGATGGGTTGCAAAATGGCTAAGAAACAGAACCCATAAAGTTGACATTGCAGGTGCCTTGCCAGATTCAAAGCCAGTCACAAGTGGTGTCCCACAAGGATCTGTCCTGGGACCCCTCTTATTTGGCATTTACTTTTCAGATGTGAAAGCAAACATAGGAGGGTTGTGGCTGACACAGTTTGCAGATGACTGCAACCTAGGCACCATAGTGAATACATCAGCCGGCACACACATCCTACAGAATGCCCTCACAAAAACAGATAGCTGGTGCTGGAATCATGGCCTGAAACTGAATGCAACTGATGTGTAGTCATCCCCTTTGGGAGGAACAAAGTACCCACAAATTAACACATAGACAGCAACCCACTGAGCACAGAAAACAAATCAGACACCTGGGGACCCATGTAGATAGTGACCTCTCGTTTGACACCCATGTTGCCAAAGTGGATAGAAAGACTGTCTATCTTGCCCACCTTATCATGAAGGGTTTTCCATCCAGATCAAAGGAGGTCATTGTACCCCTATACTTCTCCCTTATCAGGCCCATGATTGAATACAAAGCCCCATTTGGTATGTACCTCACCCAGCACTTGCAAAAGCTGGAGAGACCCCAAAAGTACCTTACCAAGAGGATCAAGGGTCTACAACACATGTCATATGCTTCCAGACTAAAGGAAATCCAGCTTTATTCAGTAGCATACCGCCTACTTACAGGTGAACTATGCCTGACATACAAGACCATGTCCAATCAGGATTTGGTGGACATGCTCCACTGCAAGCAATCCAAATCCACCAGAACCATGAGAGCTAAAGATTTGAACCTCAGCACATACATGTATAGGACATGCTGGAGGGACAGAGTCATAACTCAGAGGCTTCTCACACTCTAGCACAGAATCCCAGTTTATGTTAGACAGAGCCCCTCACTGACTCTCTTCAAGAGAAATCTGGACAAGTGGATGTGAGATCGTAGGTTTACCCCAGGGGTCCTCCTTGTGTCACTACTAGACGGAGGCATAGTCAAGTTATTCGATTAAGTAAGGGGGTCATAATGTGTCACTACTAAGTCAGAGGCACAATATTCGGAATCTATTCTGTACACTTATTACCACTATAAGGGGTGCCAAAAGCCACATCACTATGGCTAGGCTTATAAATGCACTAGGACAGATAGCCTAGTAGTAAACTATGAAACTATGGTGTATGTGTAGGTATTTTCAGTCAAGCAATATAATGTGGTTTGGGGGGCTTGATATCTTCATGTATTCCAACACAGGCCTGGTGCAGTTCCTGCTATTAGGACAGTGGTCTGCAGCAAGCTATAAAGTAGTAGGCAGTTTTAGCCATTGGTATTTGACCATGGCTAATCCATGCTGCTTCTTGTTGTGGTACCAACATGGGGGTGTGGTTATCCATGACATTTATTGCTAGTCACCCTCGTTTTGTAGCTTGTTCCATGTTTTGCAGCTGTACATCACTGTATGAGGTGTGACCTGGTAGTGTTAGGGTGCTGATGTGGGCTTTGACCCAGTTTTCTATTACAGCACTGATATCTACATTCTCTATACTGTGTGCGTTTACACTGCACGCATCCTGCTGTTTATACTTCTGGCACTGGGTAGCATTACATCTAGGTTCCTATCCCTTGTGGTACCTATGAAGGTGGGTTTGTGTTTTTGTGGTTCATGATTGGTGAGGGTGGATGTTAGTCAGGGTCCTCAGGTGTGCATATGGTACATGGTGTTACATTACTTAACACATGGCATTCATGCCTCAGGTGGTGCTGCAGGGCTGCCTCTGTCGGATGCACATACTACACTCCCTGTACATGTTTGGAAGCAGGTTGTGTCATTTTGGCATCCCTGTTACTATATGAGTGAGTCAGAGGGGGCATCAGTCCCAGTGTTCCTACTGAGCCAGTGTATGTGCTATCCATTGCCTCTTTGCCAAGGCCACGGCATACTGGGCATGCCTCCTTCTGCCTACTGGGGCAAGGTCAGATTGTTCCTCCTCCGAGTCACCCTCTGCCTGTGGTGGCCTTGGCAATGGTGGGGGTATGTTTGGCCCAGCCCTATGCTGGTCCTGCTGCAGCTGTTTCTGCAGGATGATATTATGTAGCATAGCACATATCATGATCATTTGGGTACATGTAGTTGGTGTGTACTGCAAGGCTCCACCAGATGTGTCCAGACACCGGAACCGTGACTTGAGCAGCCCAAACACACGCTCTATGACATTACGTGTTTGTGCATGTGCCTCATTATGGCATTCCTGTTCAGGTGTGTGTGCATTTCTGATGGGTGTCATTAGCCACGGCTCAAGTGCATAACCTGCATCCCCCACTAGGTGTCCGTGTGGGAAGTCCCCACTGGCAAATGATTGGTACAGCTGCGTCAGATGCCAGATGTGGGAATCGTGGTAGCTCCCAGGGCAGCCAGCACACACATTCATTATTATGCCCTGGGCATCACACATGACCTGGCAGTTGATGGAGGGAATCCCTTGCGGTTAATATAGGCTCTACCCCGCTCACCGGCTGGTGCTTTGATGCGTATGTGCATGCAGTCTATTGCACCCAGTACCTCAGGGTATCCCGCTATTTGCTGGAAGAGACGCATATTGCTGGCCAATACCTCACGGGCATTGGGGAAATATACATGATCACCGACATGTGCTGACATGGCATCCAGGAACTGGTGCAGTACCCTGGAGGCTGATGCCTGTGATATCCCCATCATATCACCAGTTGGTCTCTGGAAGGTACCTGTTGCTAGTATTCTTAGGCCAACACATACCTTGGTTTCCACTGGGATGGGTTGCCCTCTGTTGGTTCTGTGTGTGAGACGTGGCCTGAACAGCTCAACAATTTGCTGCAGAAGGTCTCTGTCCACTCTGTAGCGCTCTACTATCTCCAGCTCATGTAACCCATGGTAGGTGACCCTAGGCCTGTATACTCTTCTCCTTCTCCTCACTCTGGGTTGTCGGTCAGCATCTGCATTGTCACCACCCTCAGCAATTTGCCTATGCCTGATTATAACAGCTATGGCAGCCCCTAGCATTTCTGCTCTGAGTTCAGCTTTTTCAGTTTTCAATTCTGATAGCTTACTCCTTTCTTGCAGTATCTCTTGAGAGAAACACCCTGCACTGCTGTTTGCAGTGTTTTAAGTGCTGGGTTGGGCTTCTAGTCTGCCTGTGTAATTGCCTGCTTCTAATTGTTATCACCAATTAACTCCAGCAGTATCCTCTGGCAGCTTCCTTGTATTCTGGTTGTTTCCTTTTTCCTCTCTGTTTCCTCAGGGGGAGCAATGTGCACACCAGCTTAAGCACGCTCACAGTTACTTAAATGCGCGCACACATCCTTACACGGTTTGGACTTGGCTGATTCATGGTAAAACACGTGCACATTGCCTTATACATGTGCACGCCCGCGCAAACCGTTGTAAACGGTTTGCAACACACTCCCACATGTTGAACCTGCCTTACACGTGCGCGCATGCACGTATATCAAGAAAGTTTGCGTGTAGGGATAGTGTGCACCCTCTATTTCTTGACTTTCCTAGTGTTCTGTTGGGACACACCTCTCTCCCTGATGTCTGTCTGTCATCTGTCACGTTACACTGCCCTCCAATGTGATACATTTACTTCTATCATCCCCCCCCGTGATGTCACCTACCTCTTACACTTTTCCTCCCCCTTCTGTAACAAATACACTACTCGGAAAGTGCTCATTACCTATGTGGCAGTGTGATTCAGTATTGTAATCCTCATTTACATAGGATTGCCTAGTAATGTTTAGTTACATCTCTTACACTGAGCTTCCCCCCCTTGGCAACCACTACACGGTGGCCATATTGTTTTTGGTCTGCTAGTCCCTGCATTGTCATTCCATGTAATACATAAACCCCACAATTGTGAGCTTATAAGCTTCGTTTTTTACTTTTGAGCAGCGCACCCCGTTTGCACGGGTGTGCGCTGCAGTTAAACATCAAAATCCCCCGAAAAAAAAAAAGTTATTTTAAATAATTTTGCATCATTTTTTAATGCCAATGGCCACATATTTGGCCATTGGCATGCTAGATGACACATATGCACCCTTTATTTGGAGCTGACATAGCTCCGTTGTCAATTTTGCAGAAATGTATTTATTTTTATTTTATTTTTATTTTACATTTGTTGACCGGGCTAGTCTAGCTGGATACATGTCCTTTTTCAATAGAGGCCCGGGGAGAAAAGCTCCAGAAGAAATGTACTCAGTTGTCAGCTGAGTACATTTCTGCAGCTAAAACGTCCGTTACACGGACTGGTTTGGGCTTCCTGGATCGCTCAAATACCTCATTTGCATAACTTTGAGCTGCAAATGAGGTATTGAGCATTTCCACTCCCAGTCCGTGTAAGAGACGTTTTAGCTGTCTCTTACACGGAGGTTTGGGCTGTTCCTGGATTGGGAGGCTTACACGGAGGCTTACACTACTCTTAAACTCAGTGTAAGCCTTCGTGAATCCGCCCAACTGTTTTTACCAAAGGGAATGATGATACATTTCTTTGCATTTAGTTTGAGACCGTGATTAAGACACCAGTCGTTGGTCTGTGCAATACCCTCCTGAAGTATACTGACATCATTTGGGGGGGTGTGTAAGGGGAACACTTCACATAATCGAATTATTGAAATCTCGAATTTCATATGGTCGAGACCATATGATCGAGATTTTAATAAATCGAATGTGTGTAGTGTTTAGAAATAAGACTTTACTTACCTTAATACATTACGTGCACACAGAGGCAAGTAGTGTTGTACGCCTTGTGTGTACGTAATGTTTTATTTGTTTTGTGGTGTTGCAGGAAGTGAGAAATCTCCCGTTTTGCGCTTCCGCATACAGGGCAAGACGGGAGATTTCCCATCTCCCCACTGTAGCGCGATCTTGGAGTTGGTATATTTAAGTAGGAGGGGTGTGGGGGGTGCAGGGGGGCGAAGCCCCCCTGCAAAAGCGAAGTTTGTGGGTTTTTTTTTTTTTTTTTTTTATGGTTTCCCTTCAGAAGTTCGAGTTTTCGAAACTCGAGCTTTTGGTTTTGGTTATTTGCAGTTCGAGATTTTGGAAATTCGATCTTCTGAAGTGAATCCGTGTGTAAGACCCTCCTGAAGTATACTGACATAATTTGGGGATTCAATAATTGCACCCAATTTGCAGTTAGCCACAGCCCCTTAGTTTTGGCCTGAACTTCTGATAAGTATATACCAAGCAGTAGGGGGCCCAGCACTGACCCTTGTGGCACCCTGCTAGTGACAGGTCTGCTGGTTGATGTGGAGTTACCTACTTTGATAGTGTGTGACTGGTTTGTGAGCCAGTTGGCAACCCATCTTACAACAAAAGGGTTTACATTCAGTTTGCTAAGTTTATCAATAATGCCTGAGTGTGGGATTGTATCAAAAGCCTTTGCTAAGTTGAGGTATGCGTGTGCACAGATTTGCCTCGGTCACATTTTCGAATAAATCCACCACATTTAACAGGCAGGATCTGCCCTTGATGAAGTCAAATTGGGTTAGATCCAGGGTTTGGAGGTCTCCTATGTCTTTATATATGAGGTCCATGATGTATACTTTCCATGGCCTTACAGATGAGGCTGGTCAGACTTATGGGTCTATAATTCCCCGGGGCAGTTGCTAAGTCACCTTTTATTGAGGAGAATAACTGTTGATGTTCTCCATTCTGCAAGAACAAAGCCTGTGGATAGATTATAATTGAATGGGGCACTTAATGGTGATGTTAGTTCATGTTATAGTTTGTTTAAAACACAACCTGGGATGCCGTCTGGTCCCACAGAGGTCATGTTTTTTGCTTTAGACAAGGCTTTAATGACCTGCTCTTCAGATACGTAGGGGTGGGGGGAATTGAGGGCAAGGTTTGTGATAAGTATGGAGGGGATAGGGGAGTGAAATTTTCACCAAATCTGTTCACTAGCAGGTTTGCTATCTCTGCAGGATCAGTGTGTTTGATATTGTTACTCACTAGTTTGGCACAAGCTTGGATCCTACCTTTTAGGCTAAATACACAGCACTAAAAGGCCTTATGGTTATCCTTGGATATGACTTCTAGGTTTTTCTCAAAGGTACCCTTAGAGGATTTGACATGTTGTCTTATTTGTCTGTTGAGGCTGAGGAGAGTGCTTTTCCATTGTTGGGGCCTCGCCTTAGTTTTCTTAGACAGCAACTTTTTGCATTTGTTGTAAAGTTTGTTGCTGCTGGTGTTTTTACTCGGGGCCTCTGGCTTTGCCTTGAAGTTTTTTATTCTGACTTCATCCTTTGTGAGTTCTGGTGTTAGTGCCAATTTGAAGGTGACTGATTTGTGGTCAGATGTAACTAATGAGGGTCCAACAGTTGTGGTGGTGCATCTATTTCTCATGTAGAGAGGACCAGATCTTGTATGTTTGTTCCTCTTCTTGGAGTTTGAACAATTTGTTCCAGGGCATTTGAGTTAACAAAGTCAAGGAGATTTTGTGCATGTGAGTTGGGGCTTGAGCACGTTTCCCAGTTAATGGTGAGATAACTGAAAGTGTTTGGCAATATTTGGATTGACTCTAGTTTGGTCAAGTAGGCCTCATGCACATCATGATTCATGGAAGGGGATGTATAATTAGGTATGAGATGAATGAGGTCTTACCCACAGTAATCTGAACTTGGAGTAACTCCATGGAGCTGTCCAGTCTAACTAGTTGGGAGGTGAATTTATCTCTAATATAGATATAAACACTGCCTCCTTTGATTCTCACATGTTCATCTTGTAGTCTGAAGGTCTGGAAGGCATTGTAGCCTTGCAAGTCTAGGATACTCTCTGAAGCCTTGAACCAGGTTTCTGTGACTGCACAGACATCTACATCTTCTAGCGATAGACGTGCTTCCAGGGCGTGCAGTTTTTGGTTTAAGTCCTAGCGTTTAACAACATAACCCTTTATTTTGTTACAACTGGCAATTTTCATTTCGGCAATTTTGTTTTTGAGACCTTGCCTACAAAAGGCACTATTGAAACCCATGCATCTGAGACTATCTGAAGCCATAAGGGAAGATAAAGTCTCAGGGACACACAAATGCTGCCAGGGTGGCAGGATTGTCCTTCACTTTTAGAGGCCTTTCCTTACTTTTTAAGCCTCCTTTCATTTGCTTTTTAAAAGAATGAAAGTTGGCTCCTTGATGCTTAAATTGTTTATTGGAAAAGGCATCTGGAATAGACTACCTATACATGTCAAGCAGAACGCCTCTTTGGCTCTCTTCAAAAGGAACCTTGATGATTGGATGGGAGATAGGAAATTCACCCCGGGGATCACCTCAGTCACCTTGCTAGACAGGGAACCAGGAAAGTAAATACTGTGGGAAGAAATAGCCAGGGAATTGTTATGGCTAGGCTTGTATAGGCCCTAGGGCCGATAGCCTAGTACCAACCTATGAGTCTGAGGAGTATGAAAAACTATTACTTGGTTTAAAAAGGGAGGGTTGGAAAATCTGGATATCCCCCTTGTATTAGTTTTCCTTTTCATCACACTTTTTCAGTACCTCAGTTGCATAAGGGCCAACAGAGTTTCCTTGTCTAAGGTAGAAATTGAAATGTCACATTTAACATCCTCAGGAAAGTTTTGATTATGAAGACAAGCACTTTTTCTCAAAATTGATCCAGATGCAGAAGACCTTGGGGAAGAATACATCATAAGCACATTTTAAAATAAGTTTTGTTACCTGAGAAGCATATAAAAAGAAGTTATGTCCTTACCATAACGTTCCATGTGGAGTGTTCATCTCGCCTTTGTTCTTAAACATGGGTTCGGAGCCGATCCTCGGCTCCGAGTCGGCCGCTTAGCAAAGCTCTGCATCGAGAAGAAGCTCGAGACCAACCTATCTCCCACAATTCCCTCTGCCCTTACCTCAGATCTAGTTTGCAAAACAACACCAGATCCAGCAACAATACTGTAAACATACATACATACAAGGGGCGTAACTGAAACCAGCCGCACAACAGAGAGAACCAGTTGCGGAAGAACCAGACCAGACCTCTAAACCGGACATTCTTCCTGACCTTAGGGTGGGAGGGTGGGAATGTAAGAACAAAGGCGAGATGAACACTCCACATGGAACGTTATGGTAAGGACATAACTTCTTTATGTGAGAGTGTTCAATCTCGCCATTTGTTCTTACACATGGGTAGCGTCCCTAGCTCCGTGAACCTGAGAGACTCACGGAAGAACGTTCCTGAGCACAGTGGAACCAAAGGTTGCCCTGTCCCTGGAAATTCTATCCACTTTGCAATGAGTGATGAACGTATGTGGTTTAGACCAAGTGGCGGCCGCACAAATAGTATCCAAAGGTAGGTGGGCCGCATGAGCCAGGGATGTAGAGATTGATCTAGTAGAATGTCCTTTCGGTTTGGTGGGCAAACTCTGCTCAGTAGCAGCACAAACAAAAGTAATACAATCAGATAGCCATTTGGAGAGAGTACGCTTCGTCACTGCCATGCCCTTTCTGCTGTCCGCAAAGGCTATAAAGAGTTGGTATGCCTTTCTGTGATCCTTTGTTCTATCTAGGTAAAATCTGAGTTGTCTATGAACATCCAACTTGTGTAACATATATTCCAGCTTATTGGAATGGTTCTTGAAAAATGTGGGGAGTTCAATGGACTGATTAATATTGTTAACTGAACAAACCTTGGGAAGAAAGGACGGGTTGGTGCATAGGGACACCCTATCAGGGTGAAAAATCAAATATGGGTGCTTAATTGACAGAGCTTGAAGTTCTGACACTCGTCTGGCTGAAGTGATAGCTACTAGAAAGAGAGTTTTCCATGACAAGAACTTTAAGGAACAGGACGAGGCTGGTTCAAAGGGTGGTAGCATTAGTTGGGATAAAAGGAGGTTTAGATTCCACGGAGCTGTAGGAACCTTGACTGGTGGTCTAATGTGAAAAGACCCTTTAAGAAAGGCCTTACAAAGCCTATGCATCATAATAGGTGCTCCATTTTCTCCTACATGAAAGTTTGAAATAGCAGCCAATTGAACCCTCAAGGTTGCAGGAGAAGCTCCCTGGTGAAATAGCATGGATAGAAACTCTAAAACTTTGTTTAATGGAGCTATTAAGGGATCTAAATGTTGTGCAGTTGCCCAGTATACAAAACGCTTCCACTTACTAGTGTAAATTTTTGTAGTGGAAGCTTTATGAGAGGCTACTAAAATGTTCTGAACCGCAGGAGAAAGAAGATCAGACCTGGCTAAGAAGGGAAGCGAAGCAGCCAAGCTGCTAGTCTGAGGGACAGGAGCGACAGGTGGGGAGTCCCTGACGAATGGGTCAGTAGATCTGGCTCCGGGTCCAGGATCCAGGGCTCCTGTATTTGGTGCGCTTGAAGAAAGGGAAACCAAATTTGACGAGGCCAGAATGGGGCAATGAGAATTACAGTCCTTTCCAGGTTCTTGGCTTTCTGCAGAAATCTTGGTATCAGAGGTATAGGAGGGAAGGCATACAGGAGACCCGGGGGCCAATCGTGAATCAGAGCGTCCCTGGGGACTTCCCCTGGCGAGGGTAACAGGGCAAAGTAGCTTCTGCATTTGGCATTCATTGGAGACGCAAACAGATCGCAGCAAGGCTGGCCCCACTTGCAGAATATCCTGTCCGCTATTGTCTGTTTGAGGGACCACTCGTGAGGTAACAGGATGGCTCTGCTCAACCTGTCCGCTATGACGTTGGATAACCCCGGGATGTGCGTTGCTATCAGAAAGCGACCCGTGGACTCTGCCCATTGCCAAATTCTCATGGCCTCTCTGCACAACTGGTAGGATTTGGTTCCCCCTTGCTTGTTTATGTACCAGACTACAGACATGTTGTCCGTTTGAACTGCAATGGTCCCTAGAGGTAGAAGGGGAGAAAAGTGTTGCAACGCTAGGAACACTGCCCTCATCTCCAGAACACTGATGTGCAGGTTGTACTCTAGATTGGTCCATTCGCCTTGGACTGTCTGTCCCTGAAAGATGCCCCCCCCCACCCTATCAGGGAAGCATCCGTGGTCACCGTAGCTGTTGGAGTGGGTAGCACAAACGGTCGTCCGCCGGTGAGATTGCAATTCTGTAGCCACCAAGATAGATGTGTCTTGCAGATGTTTGTGATGTGAATTTCGTGTGTCAGCGGTAACTGTTGGAACGACCATTGTGCGAACAGCAGCCATTGAAGAACTCTCATGTGTAGTCTTCCCAAGGGTATTGCAATGAGAGAAGCCGACATGAGTCCCAAAACCTTCAGAACCAGTTTGGCCGGGGATTTCCTGGACAACAGGAGTAAAGATATGTGACTTTGTAGAGAGGCTATTCTTTCTGGGGGAAGTCTTAGAATCAAGCAACTGGTATCCAAATCTGCTCCTATGAATGAGATATGCTGTGACGGCTGTAATGCAGATTTTTCGAAATTTATGGAAATTCCGAGTTGAACACATAGTTCGAGTGTGTAATCCCTGGCCTGTATCAGTCGACGCTCGGTGGTGGCAGTAAGGAGCCAGTCGTCCAGATACGGAAACACCTGGAATCCTAGGCGTCTCAAGTGAGATGCTACCACTGCCATGCATTTGGTGAAAACCCTGGGGGCTGAGGTTAGACCAAAGGGCAGGGCCCGAAACTGATAATGACTGGCTCCCAGCCTGAAGCGCAAGTGATCCCTGGATGCTCTGGCCATTTTGATGTGGTAGTATGCGTCCTTGAGATCTATTGAGCACATCCAGTCGTTCTGTAAGAATGGAAGGATCGATTGCAGCGTGACCATCCAGAACCTTTCTTTCTTGACGAAGATATTGAGATTGCTTAGGTCCAGAATTGGCCTCCACTCCCCTGTCTTTTTTGGAACTAAAAAGAACCTTGAGTAAGTTCCGAATCCTTTCTGGTCTGCCAGGACTGGTTGGATGACTCTTTTTTGTAGCAGCTTTGAAATTTCTATAGCTGCAGGTTCTCGCAGATGAGGCGGTACATCTGGGAACCTTTTCTGTGGTAACGGGGGAAATAGAAATGGAATTTTGTAACCTCTGGTAATAATGCTTTTTACCCATTTGTCTGAGGTAAGTCTTTGCCAGGCCTGAGGGTATAAAGCTAAGCGACCCCCGACTGCCTCCAGAGCAGGACAGTCGGGCCTCCCTTCAGGAGTGCTGGAAAGGCTTGCCAGGGAGTGTATCCCTGTCACCTTGGTTCTGCGGACCCCCTCTGCCACCAGGGCGACATCTTCCACTTCTGCCCCCCCTCTGCCTCTGGAAGGGGCATCACCCTGTGTGCTTGGGAAAGAACCCTGGGGTTTCCGAAACCACATTTTTCCACCTCGTTGCCCTTTGGGGTACGGTCTGGATGGGGTGGAAAAATGGACTCCGACAGCAGACAGAGTCTTTCCCTCCTGCTCACACCGGGTAAGGGTCTCCTTTACTTTGGGGCCAAAGAGAGTGGCACCATCAAATGGGGCGTTAGTAAAGGAAGACTTGAAAGCTTCCGCAAAGGAGCATAAGCGCATCCAGGATTGTCTACGAAGAGCAATCGCTGAAGCCGTAGCCCTACTCGACCCTTTGGCTGCATACGAGATGAGCCTCATGGACGAGTTCACAACTGATGTAAGGGTATTGAGCTGTGCTGTAACCTTTTCCGCGACAGCAGCATCTGTAGTACCCTGGAGGGTATCTCCCAACTCTTTGACTAGATCCCTCTGTAAACGTGTGAAATGTGTCAAATAGTTCAGCGATCGCATGGAGAAAGTCGCTGAACTAAAAATGCGCTTCCCATACCTGTCCATAGTCCTAGAATCTCTGTTAGGCGGATGGACAGATGAGGAAGATTCAGACATCTCCTTTTTAGTGGCAGCTGCCACCACCATAGCGTCCACTGGAACTCCCTTTGTGAGGTATGCCTTGTCCTGAGGGGCCATAATATATTTATTAGGCTTTCTAGGGACTGGCTCCACTGTGTCAGGTGTCTCCCACGCCCTTCAAGCAATCAAATCCATCAACTCATTGAAGGGCGAAGGGACCCAGGAGGAAGAAGGGCGAGCACAGAATGCCTTCAGCAAGACTGACTCATCCTCAGAAGGGGGAAGGGCTTGCCAATCACCTCTCTGCTTTAGGATCTCCAGGATGTCAGAAAAGGAGACATCCTCTGAGGGTGATTTTGGGGACCCTTCTGACTCATCCAAGTCAGTGTCCGATGTTAAGGACTCCTGTGGAGAATCCAAGTGCCTCCTCTTACACAATTTTTTCCTCGGAACTTCCTCGGGGGGGGTATCCGATGAAGCCTCCGAGGAAGAGGGGGCTCCCTCTGGGAGCGGCTGAGGCACTGGTGCTCGACGCTTTTGAGTAGCCGTAGGTGCAGAAGAGGATAACGGGCCTTTATGGGAGGGAGAAGCCGTCTCTGGTGAAGTGGTTGTCTGAGTCGACAACACATTCCACATAAGGTCGAAGGCCCCCGGGCCCCGAGTCGAGGAATCCCCCAGTTCCGAAGAAGGCGGAGGGATCCCCGAGGCGGGGGCTGAGGGTATCGACCCCGAGGACAGAGCCGAAGTGATCCGTGCCAAGGCACCGAGAGGGAGAGTCGGAACCGAAACATCGGTTCAACTCTCGGTCACGGAACCAAGGATAGACTGTTGGCTCCGCGATTCCGGTAATGGATCTGTCGGAGTCGAGGTGAACGGTGCTGACCGAGAAAAAGACGGCTCCGGCACCGAGGGCTCCACGATCATCAGATCAGCCTCTCCTGGCTCAGAAGGCTGAATAGGCCTCCGAGGAGGAACAGATGGAGATAAAGGAAGGCCGACTGAGATGAGCTTGGACAAGGCTGTATTCTCCATTCACTTCTGCACCACACGATCTACATCGGAGTCAGAGAGGGGTCTGGAAGAACGAGTCGAAGGAATCGAAGACGGAGCCGACCTCAAAAGCACAGGAGGTGGAAGCTCCGTCACCGGTTCCAAGACTCGAGGCTCGGTGACAGACAGGAGTTCGACACTCGGCCCCAAAGTCTGTGGAACCGGTGAACGAACCTTAAACGAAGAGCTCGGAGCCGATGACATGGGCTCCGACATCTTTGACTCCTTCGAGGATTTAGATGCCTGGTCTGATTTATCAAGAGCCTCTTGAAAGGCAGGCTTCAAAAGGCCTCTGTCCATAAGCTTCCTGCGCCTATCTGTCATGACCCTTCCACTGAAAGAATGACAAATGGAACAGTCTTCTTGCAGATGGAGAGGGCCAAGACAGTAGACACAGGAGCTATGGTTATCTGTGACTGACATTTTGTGTCCACACTGGCACCTTTTGAACCCTGACTTTGCTTTTTCAGACATTTTTAATCGAAAAACAGTCAAATCAGGTAAATTTGCCAAAGACAGTAAAGTATATATATATATATATATAGATATATATATATATATATATATATATATATATATTCTACACAGTCCTAAACAACTTGAAAAGCAGTCGAAAAACATGAAGGATGGTACCAATAAGTTATACTAGTGTTTAATCAACCTTAACAAAGCCAATAGCAATCAAAAAAGGTTAAATCCAGTAGAATTAGGGGGTGGGGTAGGCCCCGAGGGAAACCTAACTAAATCTATATACTATAATATATAGGAAGTTAAGGAACCCCTGACTCACGCACACACACACACACACACTAATAAAGTCTCAACTTCGAAATATTAAGAGTTTTCTAAGAATCTTAGAAAAAAAGGGTATCTTATCTGCCAATTGGTCTGAGCTCATCGAAAACAATGCGAACGTTGCAGCGGCAAACTAGATCTGAGGTAAGGGCAGAGGGAATTGTGGGAGATAGGTTGGTCTCGAGCTTCTTCTCGATGCAGAGCTTTGCTAAGCGGCCGACTCGGAGCCGAGGATCGGCTCCGAACCCATGTGTAAGAACAAACGGCGAGATTGAACACTCTCACATTGAATTTTTTACCTCAGGAGAAGGAATATTAACCATTAACTTCTGTATATTCTCAAAATATAGGAGTTTGACATATGGGCCTGATAATTCAACATTCTGAAAGTTAAAGAAATAGAAGAATAGATTTTATTCCCAAATTTAACCACTGCTTTCCCATTGTCAATGGGAATGGGATTAGTAGGAGATTTGGTTAAGATAATGACTGCTAAATCTATGGTTCTTGTGGGTCTGGGGCACTTTATATAACCTGTTAAACCCTCTTAGGGACTGCCCATCACAAGGGATGTGTGTAGCTTTAGGCAGCTTTAAAAAAAAAAATTGAAATACATTTTCCATGTCTAAGAAATTTCATTTTGATCCCACTGAGACATCCCTTTTATACTGGATAAAATGTCTGTAAAATAAATTTCTTCAACAGGGGAAATATGAAGCAATATTTTCTTCAGAATCAGAATGTTTAGACTGAGAAGAAACTCCTAAGCTACACCCCTCCCCCTGCACTGACTTTCCTGATGTATACTCCTCTCCTGCACTAACTGCTCTGAAGTGCACCCCTCCCCCTGCAATGACTGCTCTGAAGTGCACCCCTCCCCCAGCACTGACTGCTCTGAAGTGCACCCCTCCATCTGCATTAACTACTCTGAAGTGCACCCCTGCCCCTGCACTGACTGCTCTGAAGTGCACCCCCCCCCCCCTGCACTGACTGCTCTGTAGGACACCTGTTCCCCTGCACTGACTGCTCTGTAGGACACCTGTTCCCCTGCACTGACTGCTTTGAAGGACACCTGTTACCCTGCAATGACTGCTTCAAAGTACACCCATCCCCCTGCACTGACTGCTCTGAATTACTGAAGTACACCCCTCCCCTGCACTGACTGCTCTTGTGACAGGAAAACCATGTTAGGATGAGAAAGAATGCTTCCGTTTTCTCCCAAGATGTTGAGAACAGGAGGAAAAAGAAGTAATTAATCCCATGTTAAATTCCAGTAAATCTGCCCTGCTCAAGGAAACAGAAACAGGTGACTGAAGTTTTTCTCACTAAATACATTTTCCCTTAACAATCTCTGGAACCTAGTTACACTGAACCCAGTATCCCCTGTCAAATGAAGACCCTTCACTTGCCCCTTCCACAGACAGAGACAGAAGTTTCTCTTCTTTGCCTGCTAATGGCATCCTCACAGCTTTAGAGGATGTGGCTGTTCCCAGGTCTTTGGTAGACTGGAAGACTACGCCAAGAAAACCAAAGGCACAAGATGGATGGTTTGAGGAAAATACAACTGTAATTGCCATAATAGTAGATGCTCAAATGGATCACAACTGCAGTAACATAAGCTATATGGCTTATTTCCTGCCTAGGATATAACAGCTGGACAGCTTCCATACCTTAAGGGCACTGTCCATGTGCCCAGTCTGTTGAAGGCTCAAGCACGGTATGAAGAAAATCAAATAGCTGAGCGCCAAGCCCTTTGGAGATTTCAGGCCAAATAAAAAGGGAAGTTAGTGCCCTAAAAAAGGTCAGTGCTTGGTATATAAAAATAAATGTTCTCACCCTGGCCAACAACAATCATACAAAAAATTAAGGAGGATAGAGGAAGGGAATAGACACTGAAGCAGTGGTCTATTCAAACATCTACTGTTACTGTAAACTTATTTTCACAAAAAGAAGTTATGTTCTTCCCATAACATCTGTGTTGTTCATCTTCATCCATTCATTACTGATGGGTGTTGGTTCTCTGCTCAGAACCGAGTCAGCCTTATAACAAGCTCATGCCAGCCAAAGAACTCTCCAGCTAAGCTTTTACTCACAATACCCTTTTCCCATTACCTCAGATCGAGTTTGTCCATTAAGTAAAGCAGAGGCTTTCTCTGAGCAGAAACCCTGAAGTAGGAGTAGACCCAATCTGAGCCTCTGGGGGGGATGTAATGAATGAATGAAGATAAACAACACAGATGGAACATTATGGTAAGAACATAACTTCTTTATCTGATGTTAATCTTCATTCATTCCTTAATGATGGGACAGAGTCCCTAGCTACCTTTAGCCCTGGGAGGCCCTTATGGAAGGATGTTCCTGAGTACCACTGAACCAAAGGATGCTCTTCCCCTGGAGGCAAAATCCAATTTGTAACGAATGATAAAGGTATGAGGAGTAGCCCAAGTTGCAGCTTCACAAATATCATTCAATGAAGTCTTTGCATGAAAAGCAACAGAAGTTGCTACTGACCTGGTGGAATGTGCTCTGACTTTGCATGGTAGAGCAATTTTATTTTGTTGGTAAATCATGGATATACAGTTTCTCGACCACTTGGACAAGGTTACTTTTGAGACAGGATTTCCCAATTTCGGGCCTGAATAGGACACAAATAGCTGGTCTGATTTATGTACTGACTTAGTTCTTCCAGGTAAAAACGTAACTATGTACATCCAGTAAATGAAGACAGTATTCTCCTTTGAGTAGTTGGGTAAAAAGACGGTAGGTCGATCGTTTGAGTAACTGTCAATTCTGAAATAACCTTGGGTAGAAAGGAAGGATTAGTCTGGAGTAATATTCTGTCTTTATGAAATACCATATAAGGGCATTTAATACACAAAGACTGAAGCTCTGAAATGCGTCTGGCTGATGTGACAGCTACCAAAAATAGAGATTTCCAGGACAGGAACTTTAGTTCGCAAGTGGAAACAGGTTCAAAGGGTGATCGTGTCAGGGATTGTAGCACTAGTGTTAAATTCCAAGGTTCGATGGGTTCCCTGAAGGGTGGTCTGATATGCAAGACACCTTTTAAGAAAGTTTTGCAGAGGCGATGTGAGGTTAGCTTTGAGTCTTGAAACCCATTATGGAAGTTTGAGATAGCAGCTAAGTATACTTGAATGGTTGAGGCTGCTGCTACTGAATGAAGAAGACTTGATAAATAATCCAAAACCACACTAACAGGAGCTGAGCAAGGGTCTAATTGTCTTTGTTGGGATCAAGTAAGGGAGCTCTTCCACTTGCTGAGATAGATTTTCCTGGTGGAAGCCAGAAGGATATTAAGCACTGGGGAGGAAAGGTTATTCTACCTGGCTATTATCGGAAGTGGAGAAACCAAGCTGTCAGCTTGAGACTGGAGGTGTTTGGGTGAGTCAACCCTTGTAGGTGCAAGATCAATTCTGGAGTTGGATCCAGAATCCATGGGTGATCTACTAGATGAAGGCAAAGGAAGGGAAACCAAAAGTCATGGCCAGTAAGGAGGAATGAGGATTACTCTGCTTCTCAGACAAAGGGCCTTCTTTAGAAATTGGGGAATCGGGGTAAAGCATACAAAAGTCCCGTGGGCCAATAATGAATAAGAGCATCTCTCCGGGAGTGCCCCTGCGGGGGAATTAGGGCAAAGTAGCTGCTGCTTTTGTGGTTTGCTGGAGAGGCGAATAGGTCGCAGCAAGGCTGGCCTCAGCAGCTGAAGATCTTTGCCACAATAATAGGATTTAGGGACCACTCATGAGGCAGTAAGATGCATCTGCTCAGCTTGTCTGCAATCACACTGGAACTCCTGGGAATATGCGTTGCAATCAGTAAGCGGCTGGAAGCTATCATCCATTGCCAAATTCTCATGGCTTCTCTACACAATGGGTAGGACTTGGTTCCCCCTTGTTTGTTGATGTACCAGACTACTAACATGTCGTCTGACTGAACAGCAATTGTCCCTGATGGAAGGATGGATTGAAATGCTTGCAATGCTAGAAGCACCGCGCACAGTTCTAGGATACTGATATGCAGGTGGGCCTCTATGTCCGACCAAGTATCTTGGACAGTCTTCCCCTGGTAAAGCCCCCCAACCTATCAGGAAAGCGTCTGTAGTCACTGTAGCCCTGGGCTGCTGTGGGTAAAAGGGGCAACTCCTTTGTTGTCCATCTGGCTTCATTCACCACAATAAATCTCACTTGCATCGCTGAGTTATCCATATTGAAAGGACAAGGGATGTTGTAAGGAGTGCCATTGTGCTAGAAGGAGCCATTGGAAAATTCTCATGTGCAGTCTTGCTAAGGGCACTATGGTAATTGATGCTGCCATGGCACCCAGGAGTTGAAGGACTGTCTCAGTTGTGACTAGGCTTTGACAGAGTATCACTCGGATTTGGGATCTTATCCTGTGAAAGACTGGCAAGCATCTGTGTTGAAAATTGCTGTGATAAATTCGAAGGATAGAGATGGAATCAGGTTGCATTTTCCCCAGTTTATTGAGATTCCCATTAAAGATTCTGCTAGTCTGAGAGTGTAGTTTAGTGCTATCTCCAGCTGATGTTTGGTGGGGGTGGTGAGGAGCCAAACGTCTAGATATGGAAACACCCAGAATCCTTGTAGTCTTAAGTGATCTGTTCCCACTGCCACGTACTTGGTGAACACTCTGGGGGCTGTAGAGACTCCAAAGGGCAGCACATGGAATTGAAAGTGATTGCCTCCTAGCTGGAAGCGAAGAAATCTTTTTGGAGCATCTGTCCATTTTTATGTGGTAATATGCATCCTGAAGATCTATTTAGCACATCCAATCATCTTTCTCCAAGAATGGAAGGACAGACTGAATCATGACCATCCAGAATTTTTCTTGTTTGACAAATTTGTTTAGAATGGTGAGGACCCAGGATTGGTCTCCAGTCCCCTGTCTTTTTTGGCACTAAAAGGAATCTTGAGTAGAATCCAGATCCTAACTGGTCTGGTGAAACTGTCTAGATGACTCTTTTTTTGAAGCAGCTTTTGAAATTCTAGTGCTGCTGTTTCCCTTTGACTGGGTGGAACATCGGGAATTCGACTTGGTGAAGCTGGGTAAAGATCGAATCGGACATGGTATCCTCTCGTTATGATCCATTGCACCCATAAATCCGTTGTTATTGTTAGCCAGGCAGAAGGGTGCAAGAAAAAAATGTCCCCCGACTACTTCCTTAGGAGTGCTGATAGGGTTGTCCTGAGAAAGAATCTCTGGATCCCTGGTTACGCGGAACCTTCTCTGCCCCTGTAAGGGCACCTTCCAGGTGAGTTGGCCTCTCTGCCCCGAGGAGTATACTCGTCACGTGTGTCATGGAAAGGACCCTGTAATTTCTTGTGCCACATCTTTCCGCTCCTCTGGTTCCTAGTGTATGGACACTGAGAGGTGGAAAAATGCACGCCCATGGCAGACAGGGTCTTGCCATCCTTTTCACACCTGGCCAATGTGTCTTTCAGTTTCTGGCCAAAAAGGGAAGACACTTCCATTGGAGCATTAAGAAAGAAAGACTTAAAGGGGTCTATAAAGTCACAAAGGTGCATCCATGCATGACATCTCATGATAACGCCTAAACCTGCTACTCTGGCTGCTCTTTCAGTTGCAGGAGAAATCAGACGCATGGAGGAATTGGATATGGATTCCAGGGTTGCTAGCTGTGAGGCAATTTTGTTGTGGACCTTGTCAGAGACAGCTCCTGCTAAGGTTTTGGAGATTTTGGTGACTAAGTCTCTCTGAAGCCTGAAGTGTGCTAGATAATCCAAAGACCTAACAGCAGAGGTTGATGATGCAAAGACTCGCTTCCCTAACCTGTCCACTGCCCAAAACTCCCTGTTTGGGAGGTGTAGGTGGACACTCTGGCTCTCCTCGGCCAGCTCCTTTTTCATGGCAGCCACCACCATCACTGCGTTTACTGGAAGACCCTTGGACCAGTGTGGGTGCTGTTCAGGAGGAAATAAAATTTTTGTCTGGCCTCCGTGGGCTTGGTTCAATGGTATCAGGACTCTTCCATGTGCACTGCATGATGACCAGAACCAGCTCATCTGCAAGCGGGGTCACCCAGGAAATAGAGGGTCGAGCACAAAAAACCTGGAGGAACATGGACTCCTCAGAGGAGGGGTTGGTGGGCTTTCAGTCATCCCTCTGTTTCAGTATTTCAAGGATGTCTCCAAATGAGACATCATCAGGGGGAAACCATGGGGACCCCTCCGGTTCATCATAGTCCATGTCCTCAGTGAGAGACTCTTCAGGTAAGTCCACTTGCTTCCTCTTGCACGTCCTCTTGTGTGATACCTCTTCAGCGGGAGCTTCTGAAGAGGACTCCAAGGAAGGGGCACCCTGCAGTAGGGTATTCTGAGGCTCTTGTGCTCGATGTCCTGAAGCAGTGGCTTGTTTCAGCTGCAGCTCAGAAGAAGGACATATCTGGAGTTCCGACACAGAAGGCTTGCCTGCAGAGGCAAGGGCCCTCTCCAATGCTTGGAAAGCTGGCCCGCCCGAAGAGGGATAGGAGCCCGGAACCGAGAAGGCCAAAATCAGAACCAGGGTCACACCCTAATCCGACGAGCCCGCTTTCAAGGAGGGAGCCTCAAGGGGACTCGGTGCCGACAGGACTCTTGGAACTGTGGCAGTGGCTTGTGTGAGCTGCGGCTCAGAGGAAGGACACATCTGGAATTCCAATGCCAAAGGCTTGCCTGCAGAGGCAAGGGCTCTCTCCATCGCTTGGAAAGCTGGCCTGCCCGAAGAGGGATTGGAGCCCAGAACTGAGAAGGACAACCTCGGAACTGGGGTCATACCCTGCTCAGATGAGCCCGCTCTCAAGGAGGGAGCCTCAAGGGGACTCAGTAATGATAGGACTCCTGGAACCGTGGCAGATGGCACAGTAGAAAAACTCAGAGCAGTACCAGGTGCCATGGAGCCTGTAGTCCAGTCCTGAACCTGAGGATGGCCTGGCTCCGAACAAGTCAAAAGCCAAAGTGATGGCTCCAGAGCCACAGTGAGATCCACTAGTGGCACTGAAGGTGTGAGAACCGAAAAAGGCATTGGTGCCAAGAACTTTGAAGCCTGCAAAGAGGTCAAAAGGAGGAGAATAAGATGGAGTTTGTGGAGATAGATTCCCCAAGTCCAAAAGGGAATGTGGTCTTAGAAGGTGTAGCAATCCCAATGGCTGTCAGCAGCTGGTCCACAAGACGCACCATGTCCAATTCTGAGAGGCTCTTAGTTGATCTTGTGGATATTCCTGATGGGGAATCTGGCCATTTTAAGAAAGAACTAAACTGCTGCCCAACAAAGGGATCCACTGAAGGGGAGTACCAGGTCCATGCAGTATGGTCTATTGGCACCAAGGTCTCAAATTTAGAGACCTGTATGGCAGGGGTGTCCAAACTTGGAACAGACACTGTAGGCAAGCTTGGTGCCATGGATGTAACAGGTGCCGTGATCAGTGTCGATGTCGGAATTTGCAGTTTAGGCAGGGTCAGTGCTGTAGATGTTGTCAGTGCCGAAATAGGCACTGACGACACAATAGTTCTTGATGGTACTGAAGATGGTACCATAGAAACTAGTTTCGACTGGAGCTGAACAGGTCTTTTTTGGAATTTTAGGTCTTGGTTCCTGCTTCCTATCACCAGAAGGTGAAAAAGGAACTGAATGTGGTCTCTTTTTATGCTCTTTATTTTCTTTTCTGGGAGATGGTGAGCCCTCCGATGCACAAACAGCCTCTGAGAAGGGCAGCTTAAGGAGGCCCTTCAGAATCAACTTGTTTTCCTTTCATTAAGGGTTCGAGAACTGAACCCTTGACAAATAGTACAAGGAGGCTGTATAGAAAGATGGGGAACTCACAAATAATATACACACGAAACATGAGTATCACTGTTAGGCATCTTGCGACTACAGTTATCGCACTGCTTAAATCCTGAAGCTCCTTTTTTCTCAGACATAACATCACGATACAAGTATCCAACAATACAGTGAAAAGTAAAGAGGAAAGATTTTTTTTTTTTAACAAGGGAAGGAAAGAGAAGGAAACAAATACCAACAATGGTATTGAAGGATTACCACAGAGGGTAAAGGGAAAGGGCCGTACCAACAATGGTACTTGAGATTACTGTAAGGTATTTAGGTTCATAGGTAAGTACTAGGCTGTCTGCCCAAGGGCATTTATAAGCCTAGCCAGAATGTGTTGGCTTTCGCCACCCCCTTAGATTAGTACCCTGTGCCTCTGTCCAGCAGAGCCATTAGTTCCCTGCGCCACTGTCCAGCACAGCCACTGCAGTGATCCCCGGGGTAAATTTTCTGTTTCCCATCCACCTGTCAAGGTTTCTCTTGAAGAGTGTTAGTGAGGGGCTCTGCCTGATGTATACTGGAATCCTGTTCCAAAGCATGGGGAGTCTCTGGGATAGGAATCTATCCCTCCAGCATGTGCTATTTATCGTTGTGGTGAGGTTTATATCTCTAGAGCATGTGGCTCTCCGGGATTTGTTTTTTTTTTTAGGTGGAGCATGTCCATCAATTCTGGGTTGGACATGGCCTTGTATGTCGGGCAGAGATCACCTCTGAGTAAGTGGTATGTAGCCGAGTACAGCTGGAGTTTCCCCGAGTCAGGAAAGGAAAAAGATACTTAAAAGTGGGTAAAAACTAGTGATAACCTAAAGAAGGGACTTTAGAATGAAAAATAAGGTGAACAAATTTAAGAAAATGCTTTTATATGCAAAAAACTAAGCTGAGAGCTGGCTTGACATGGCTTTACAGCTACGCCACAAATGAGATATGAGATAGGTTCATAGGTTCATAGTTCAGTACTAAGCTAACTGCCCTTGCGAGCCATTTTAAGCCTAGCCAATTATCCCTCGTGAGACTCAAACCCTGCACCTCGTGTTTGTAAGGCAAACACCTTAGCCATTAAGCCACCCTCCCTAACAGGGAGAAGGGCATTGTGGGTAAAAGCTTAGCTCGAGGGCATTGTGGGTAAAAGCTTAGCTACCACTTGGAGACTGTAACATAGATTGGGGAACCTGTTCCTCAGATTCTCCTTCTACCCACATCAACCTGCATGCTTTCTCACAAACCATAACCACCCCTACCAGACAAGGTACCTACCAGACAAGGTAAACCCAACCACAAAGAAAGCATACTTGACTGGGTACTAGTAAATAGTGGGTTCTTATTAGCAGACCGAAGACGCAGGTTAGCGAATGCGTCTTGGTCGAGCTGTAAATGCCGAAATGGCAAAATATCGAAGTGGTTGGTATATTTAAGTAGGGGGGAGTGTGGGGGGAACAGCCCCCCACTTAATTTCATGTTTTATAGTGTTTTCTTTTCTTTCTTTTTTTTTTTTTTTTTTTTTGTTGGAACAGTGATTTTTTTCCAAGGGAAAACAATTGCTGTTCTGACAGTTCGGTTTTGTAAGCTTTCTCTTACATGGGGTCGATTAATCACCGTTCACTAACCTAAGCGTTCGGTGATCTAATATAGACCCTAAATAGTAACCCCCAACTGTACACTGCTGGTACCCTCCCTGATGACCTAAGTGACCACCTTCTCACTTACATAATTAAACAAAAAGCCATCAACCAACAACAAGTCTTACTCAGGAAAGTCCGAAACAAAAGAGACTTTGACCCTGTCAAATTCCAACAGGAACTTAACTCCTGTAACTGGGCTATACTAAAACACCTCCTCTTAGAGGAGGCAGCTGTATATTTTAACAACAAATTTCTTGAAATCCTAGATTTGCACGCACCTGTCTGCTCAAAGCGTACTAAAGCAGAAACTGCACCATGGCTTTCCAAAGAGTCTAGACAAAAAATTATCAGTAGAAACAAAATGTGGGCTTGATGGCGCTTCACTAAAGACCTCCATGATCATGTTAAATACAGGCAACTTAGGAATGAAACTAAAAAATCCATAAAAAAACAATACTATTGTAATTTACAAACTGCTAACCAGAATAATCCTCAAAAGTTCTGGGCAGGCCTGAATAAGTTACTTCATCCTGGTAAAACATCTACACCTATCCTGACACTAACATTGATAAAACCCCTGAAGAGGTCTCAGACAGTTTTAATTGCTTCTTTACTGAGACAATTCAAGCCCTAGCTAATCAATTACCTCCTAGATCCTCTGGTCCTGATAGTATCACCTCCAAAAACCAACTCTCATTTAGCTTTACACCAGTGTCCACAGCTCTAATCCATTCCTTGATCAAAAAATTTAAACCTACCACACTCTCTGCCGACCAACCCCCCCCCCCCGAATACCTACAAATATCAGCTGACGCTATCGTCTATCCAATATCAATACTAATTAATCGTACCATAGCAGATGCTAAAATCCCCACCATTTGGAAAAGATCCTACGTAATCCCACTACATAAAGAAATTTCATCCACTGAATTCTATAATTATAGACCAATTGCTATACTTTCTCCATTTGCAAAGATAATGGAAAAATGTATACATAAACAATTCATGCACCATCTAATCCAAAATCACCTCATGGCTGATACTGAACACGGCTTCCAACCACACCACAGTACATCAGTCCTACTGGCCTTTACCAAAACCATAAATAATAACCGTAACTATAATTACATATTCTCAGCCCTCTTCTTGGATCTTCCAAGGCATTTGACATGGTTGATCATCAACTTTTGACTGACACCCTGCAAACTTTCAGTCTAGACTATAAGGCTCTTCAATGGTTTACATTCTACCTCAGTAGGAGGCAGCAAGCTGTTCTCTGGCAGAACAAGCTCTCCAACCTATTACCAAATACCCTTGAAGTGCCACAAGGCTCCATACTAAGGCCCCTACTGTTTTTCATCTTTATTAATGAACTACATACTGTCATCCCAAATGTTACCTGTATTCAATACGCTGATGACTCCACCCTAGTTTGCTCAGTTTTATCTCCCTCAGACTTGATGTCTGCTACGCAGTCCACATTTAATACTGTAGAAAACTGGCTCTATGGTCGCCGATTGTTATTAAACCTCAAAAAAACTAAAATGTTACTATTCTCACCAACACAAAGGTCTACTGCTTTTACCTTCACCATAAATGCAAAAGATGGCACAATAATCTCCCATGACCCCTCTACAAAACTATTAGGTGTCATCATTGACAACAACCTAAAATTTGACCTACAAGTAAATCAAACTATCAAGATCATCATTAAAAAACGTGGGTCACTGTATAGAATAAAAGCCTTCCTAACCCCTTCAGCTAAGATTGCTATAGCTCGCTCTCACCTACTTTCTACACTGCTATACGCTTCCCCCCTTCTCTCCAATCTAAACAAGTCTGTACTCAGCAGACTGTCAACCTGTTTTAAGCACAATGCCAGGTTTGCCACTGGCCTGCCTTTTAGAACACACCACTGTATCAGCCTCAAACAGCTTGGGTGGCTTGAATTACCCAATCTAATCCAATACAACCTTCTGATTATGGCCAATAAAATTCTCTATAACCCTGATCATACACCAGCTCTTAGAAGCATAATCACCCCCAAAACAATCCGAGATTGCTTCGATCCTCAAATAAACTAGAAATTCAAACCATCAAAATTAACAATGCAGCTGGTGATGCCCTATTCGCAAACTCTGCAGGTACAGTCTGTAACTTACTTCCAGCTGACATCACTGTGCTCTCCTCCATTGGCCAGTTTAAAACCAAACTTAACACCTGGCACTAAACTGGCTTTGTCACTGTAATAAGCCTGGCTAAGTCTAATTAAGAATGATGAATAAACTAGTAATCTAGTTACTGTCTATTTTTCCCCTGGCTGTAAACAGGGTTAACTTTTAACCTGTGAACTTGTCTATTCATGATAGTCTATGCATACTTTGTAAATATCTCTATATTGTTTCTATTCTATCTGTTTACCTGGAGAATTTATTTTGTAATGATTTCTATTGCATTTGTTTATCGTGCAGCTTTTCTCCCCGGGCCTCTGCTGAAAATGGACATGTATCCAGTCGGACTATGCCGGTCAACAAATGTAAAATAAAATAAAAATACATTTTTTGGCTGGCACGAGCTTGTTACAAGGGCGACTTGGTTCCAAGGAAGGAACCGACACCCATCAGTAAGGAATGAATGAAGATTAACAGCATCAGATCTGCAATTCTCATCATTAGATCACTGCTGCAGTAGCTTAAGCTATTTGGGTAGATTCTCATTTATTTATTTATTTTATTTATTTATTTTATATTTGTTGACCGGGCTAGTCTAGCTGGATACATATCCATTTTCAGTAGAGGCCCAGGGAGAAAAGCTCCAAGTATGAGAAGATTACTACATACAATAGTTAAAAAAAAAAAAAAAAAAAAAAAGTAGCTTAGAAATAGTGGAAGGTTTAAAGATGTGGATCCAGGAGTACCTGAAATATGGTCTTAGCAAAGTCTGATCTAATCTGAAAAGGAGTCTGCTTTGTAGTCCTTTGTAGAAGTATATATAGCAGAGCTAAACTTCTGCCTCTAGAACATGTCCAGAGTCCACCCCTTTCCAAAACTACTGAAGAAAACAAGGCCTTAGTAGAAAGTGCCTTGACCTTGCCTGGAATTGACTTGCTATGGCTGGAGTAACAAGACAGCCATTTGGAAATGCTTTGACACTGGTTGTCCTTTTTTCTTACCTTCATAAGAAATGAATAACTATTCAGAATTTCTCAAGGTTTTAGTTCAGTCAAGATAGTATCCATGTTGTCCATAGATAGCAAAAAGAGTAAATAATCTTATCATGCTCATTTTAAAGTTCTATAAACAATACAGGGACATTGACAGGCTCACAGGAAACAAAGATAACACTCTAAGTATAAATGAAGGATTTGTTCTCAAAGAAATCTTACCTTTGTGGAAAATTAGATAAGTTTGATGCACTATAACTCAGAAAATCTTGCAGAAATTTGAGCAATCAGTAATACTGTTCTCCATGTTAAGAAGCTCAAATCAGCCTAATGAGCAGGTTCAAATGGACAAGTGTTAATTTTTCCAAAGCAAACTTAAGATCCCAAGGAGGAGCCACCTACATTCTTGGTGGTTGGGTATGTAGTACCCTTTTCAAAAGCAGCTTGATGTGTGAATACACAAAAAGAGAGGGAATCCATAGGCAGACAAATGGCAAAAAGATGAACACTGATAGAAGAATAAAAAAGGCCAGAGGATAATAACTTACACAAATATCACAGAACCAGAAAAATGCTAGCATTAAAAGGGTATTGGGTCTTAAAATGCTATCAGTTACAAAATGTTTCCCATTTGCTAATATATTATTTTCTAGTAGCAGGTTTCTTTGCTGCCTTTAACACCTGATGCATGTCCTCAGAAAATAGGTACCTAAAAGGTATTAAAATTTCACCATCCAGGCAGTAGGTTACATTTCGGTACTGGGCAAGCTGCACTGCAGGGCATTTTAATCCTGGCCAATTTCCCTTTTGGTACTTCAATAAACCTATTCAACTTGGTGTTAAATTGGCCTTATGCATCCCACGGTCGATAATTATATGTTACCACAAGTCAGAATAACTGGAAACATACCACAGATTATATGTGGGGACCCAAGCACAGAATAAAGCACTTAGGAGCTGCCACTGCAGTTTACATTGAAATTGTTTCAAAATGGAGTGCATCAAACAAACTCTGTTTTGTGCGAGTAAGGAAGCTTGTGGAAACTGCCACTGGACATATCCAAAGAATGGAGAACCATCATGGTCTGGGACAGACTGGAGTCACCACAATGATCATTGGATATTCAGTGATTCAATGAAGCTATTAGCAAACTCAAAGCCTATACAGCCCACTTAACAGTTTGCTTAATTAGGCTCCCAGTGAAATGTCAACACTTGAAATGCCAAATGCTGTCAAGCCAAAAAAAGACTGAAAGCACAGGAGATGAGGGAATTTTGAAAATCATTTTTCTCCTTTAAATTTCGTTTGTAGGGGGGCTTGCCCCCCACTGCACCCCCACAACCTCCAAACTTATATATACCAACTCCATGATCACCATACGTCTGAGAAAAAAGAATATTCCAAGAAATGACAACTCAAAATTGGTGCATGTAAGAGAGATTCCAAGATGGTGGTTGTCTGAGTAGCACCCCCTCCACAAAGCTCTTACCAAAAATTATGAGAATACTGCATTAGCCAGCAATTCATCAGCTACGAACACTCCAAAGTGAAGGAATACCTACTAACATCCCATTTCTGTCAGTTCTGCCTTATAACTTGCGAGCACCATCAGTTAATTTAGTCTATTTTGTCTACGAAGATTATAACAGAAGTCTCAGTGTGTGAAATAGAGGCCTGGAGGCTTTAGCACCTCATCTGCAGACAGTGACCATGAGGGAAATAAGAAATCTAAGCTGCGGTGAGAACATGCCTAAAGAAGCTGAAGGCATGGACAGTCAAACTTCCAAAACCAAGCTATCAGTGCGAGCTTTTCCAGAATAAGGAATTACCTCCAAAAGACAAAAAACAATTAAAGCTCAACAGAAACTAAATAAAGACTGCTCTAAGCAAAAAAACAAAAATGCCATCAGTATAGAGGATTTGAAGAGTGCCCTTTTGCCTTTACAATCTCCTGCCCAGGGTTTCGCAGATCAGCTTAGTACATTTGGAGGCACACTAAACCAGATTGCTGAAAGATTAGATTCTGTAGAAGGGAAAATCAAAGCTAACGAAATGGAGACAGAGCAACTAAGAGCAGAAGTGAATCCAAAGACAAGGCTCTATCTGACATTCAAGCAAAAATCTTAGACCTAGAAGCGAGGAGCAGAAGGCATAACCTTATTATCAGGGGCTTACCGGAAAAATATGAGCAAAATCAATTCATCCCAACAGTTAACACATTTTCAGCACATTACTACATTCAGGAATGTCTGCGAATGACTGTATAATCGAAAGAGCACACCATGCTCTATATGAATTCAATTCAACACAAGCCCAAGATCAATATACGTGAAAAGTACAGTTTTGTACCTACCATAAATGTAGATGTTCGAAGATCCACATTGCTGCAGTCCTAACACTTGGGTAGTCCGCTGTCCCTCGGTCGGCCCGAATATCAGAGTATAAGGCTGACGTCGGTCAAGGCGCATTTGACTGACATCAGAACGTCAGGGTACAAATGCGCATGACCGACGCCATATCCTCAGTCTTTTCTTGCCCCAGATGTCAGAAGACCCTAAAAAGAAAGGTCAAAACCCATAGACAACAACTAAACAACCAACCAGCCTAACACCAAAAATATGTACAATATATACAATATATACACTATACCTCAGAGGGATAACCTAGGCCACACAACCACCTTAAACTACAGAGGGGAAGGAGGGAGGGTAAATTGGACTGCAGCAATGTGGATCTTCGAACATCTACATTTATGGTAGGTACAAAACTGTACTATGTTCTTCATCTCACATTGCTGCAGTCCTAACACTTGGGTTGAATCCCAAAGCAGAGGTAAGGGAGGATGGCTAAACTATAATGAAGCAGGGGCTGCCAAAATGCCCTGCAACACAGCAGTGGCAAAACCAGCCCTGGATTTAGAGTACAGAGGAAGGTGGTAATGCCTAGAGAAGGTATGCACTGAACTCCAAGTGGCTGCCTCCAAAATATCCTTAGTAGCCACCCCTCAAAAAAGCTGTTGAAGTGGCAGTAGCCCTAGTGGAATGAGGCCTAATCCCAGCTGGAATCTCTTTGCCATGATGGGAATAACAGAAAGAAATGCAAAATCCAATCCACTTAGAAATAGTTTGTTTTGACACGGGCTTGCCCTGAGAGCACAAAGCAAAAGAAACTAATAACTGCTGAGATTGTCTGAACCCTTTAGTTCTGTCCAAATAATATCGCAACTGCCTGTGTACATCTAAAGTGTGCAAAATCTTTTCCCCTTTAGTTTGGGGATTTGCATAAAAAGTAGGCAAATGAATAGTTTGGTTTAAAGCCACACTAGAAACCACTTTAGGCATAAAGGAAGGATTAGTACGTAAAGATACCCTATCCTTATGGAAAATTAAGAAAGGCTCAACTGCCATAAGGGCCTGCAATTCAGAAACCCTTCTTGCAGAGGTAATGGCCAACAAAAAAGCAGTCTTCCATGACAAATATTTCAACTTAGCAGTAGCTGCAAGCTCAAAAGGTTGTAGAGTGAGTTTCTCCAACACAAAATTGAGATCCCAAGCAGGAGTAGGAGCTCTACGTGGGGGTCTTATATTCTTTGCCCCTCTAAGAAATTGCTTGAACAAAGGATGAGAAAACAAAGGTGGGTCACAGTCGTAGTGAGCTGAAATTGCTGCAGCATGAATCTTAATAGAAGAGAAGGACAAACCTTTGTCCAATAACTCAGTAAGATATTGAAGAGCCACACTTAAATCAGGCTCAGAAACATCCAAATCCTTAGCTGCACTCCAAAATAAAAATCTCTTCCATTTATCTGCGTACACTTTCCTTGTACTAGGCCTTCTAGCTTCCAAAATCACATTCAAAACTTGTTGTGGAAGTTGAGAGCCTTTATGGTTTAAAACAGAATATGCCATGCTGTTAGGTGAAGAGAGTGAAGCTTGACATTGAGCAAATGACTGTCCTCCTGGGACAACAGATGAGGAATCAAAGGCAAAGGCCATGGAGGCTTCCGTACCAGACTTCTCAGTAATGGGTACCAGTGCTGTCGAGGCCAATCTGGAGCTATCAAAATCATCCTTGGCTTGTCCTGTCTGACCTTCAGAAGTACCTTTGGGAGGAGAGGCAGAGGTGGAAAGGCATACACATGAAGATTTTTCCAACTGAAAGAAAGAGCATCCACTTTCCAAGCTGTGGGATGAAACCGCTTTGTGCAAAACTTTGGCAGCTGGTGGTTTAGTGGAGAAGCGAACAGATCTATGTCTGGAGTTCCCCAGGACACTGTCAATTTCTGAAATACATGAAGATCCAGTTTCCACTCGTGGGGATCCATGATTTGTCTGCTTAACACATCTGCTAAGGAGTTCTGTGCTCCGGCAGAAACCTTGCCTGAAGACTTAGTTGTAAACTGAGAGCAGTCTCCCACAAAATCATTGCTTGCCTGCATAGAGGATAAGAATGTGTTCCCCTTGCTTGTTGATGTACCACATGACAGTTGTGTTGTCTGTTAGAATCAACACCTGCCCTGGAAGAAGTAAATCCTTGAAAGCTATTAATGCAAACTGGACTGCTAACATCTCCTTCAAGTTGATATGTAGATGCTGTAGTCTGACAGGCCACTTGTCTTGTATCCACTTTCCATTTAGATGAGCTCCCCAAGCTTTGTCTGAGGCATCTGTTGTTAAAATTTGACTCGCCTCTGGCCGGGTCACAGAGAGTCCCTTGTTTAGGTGACATTCCTGAGCCCACCACAAAAATTCCTTTTGAATGCAAGGTATTATTTGAATGACAGTGTCCAGATGTTGGCAGTGCTGTGTCCATACATTTTGAGATACCATTGCAACTTCCTCATATGCAGTTTGGCATTGGGAAGCACCAGAATACAAGATGCCATGAACCCTAAGGCTTGAAGGACTGTCCTTGCAGTCAGCCCGGACTGAAGAGATAGATGATGGAAGTACAGGGAAAGATTCTTTTGTTTGTCCGGGGTTAGAAAGGCCATCTGGGATGCTGTATTCAGTCTTACTCCCAGAAAGCACATGTCTTGAGAGGGTACTAGACTGGACTTTATTTCGTTCACAGAATACCCCAGGCATCTTAGCACTGCTATCACATACTCCAAATGACGAAGAAGCTCGTCCTTCCTTGAGCCAGTATCAGGCAATCGTCCAAATAAGGATAGATTTGTATTCCTTTCAGCCTGAAGAATGCTATCACTGGAGCCAGAACTTTTGTAAATACTCTGGGCAGTAGGTAAGCCAAAGGGCAATGCAGAGAACTGATAGTGAGAAGTCCCAGTCCGAAAACGCAGATACTTCCTGCAACTTAGCCTGATAGGAACATGAAGGTAAGCCTCCTTGAGATCCAAAGTTACCATCCAGTGATCCTTGCCCAGTAGAGGTAAAAGCTGTTGTAACGTCAACATTTTGAACTTGGGAATGTCCAGATAAGTGTTGAGGATAGATAAATCCAAATCGGTCTCCACGTGTTCCCCTTTTTTGGCACAAGGAACAGGCGAGAATAAAATCCTAGGCCCCTTTCTGGCATAGGAACCGGCTGTATGGCCCCTATTTGGAGTAACAGAGAAATTTGCTTGTGAGCCTCTATTCTTTGTTGAGGAGGAATGTCTGGCATGCCTTTGAAAGGAGGCAAGGTATGGAAATAAAACCTGTAACCGTGATGTATGATATCCAGTACCCATTTGTCTTGGGTAATCAAACTCCAATTTTCTTTGAAAAGTGCCAACCTTCCTCCCAAAGGTGCTGCCAGGCGAGAAGGTTCTGGCAGCTGAAAAGGTAGGTCATTGGGTCTGTTTCCGAAAGGACTGACCCCTGCCCTCACCCGAAGACTGTGCAGGAGAACTCCCTGTCCTAGGTCTGAAAGAGCCCTGACCTCTGCCCCTGCCACGTCTAGATCTACCCCTAGACTGGGAATCATAAGAAGGATACGTCCACCCTTTAGTAGGCCAATTTCTACTAAACTTTGGAGGCTGAACCTGCAAAAAATCTTTAACAGTCTGCATAGACTTAGCTTTGTCTTCCATTTTCTTTAAAACTGCCTCAACAGGAGAACCAAACAAGACATCAGATTGCAAAGGGGCATCCAAAATCCTAGTTTTAACATGGTCAGATAAATTTTGATCCCTCAGCCAGGCATGCCTGCGAAGAACTGACCCAGTGGCAGCCACCCTAGACGAGGCCTGTACAGCATCAAAACCACATTGCAAAGAATGCTTACCCACCTGTTCAGAAACATGCACTAAATCTTGTAACTCTTTACAATCAATACCTTCCGCCAGAGCATCCACCTTAGATTTCAACTGTGAAAGGAGATAATTTTGATATTTCAACATGTGAAACTGGCAATTCAAAGCTCTCATGGCTAGAGTGGAAGAAGTATAAACTTTCTTTCCCCATCTATCCAAGGCCCTGGCCTCTTTATCTGCAGGAACCGGATTCTTGACAACAGAAGCCTTTACACCCTTAGGCCCCTGGCTAACAGTTTCTGGGTCTGCCCTAGGACTCTTAAAAAGATACTTATGAGCTTCAGGTTTAACAGGAGCAGGAGGCAAAGAATCAGGATTAAGCGAAGCCTCTGCAAACACATCTTCCACTACATTCAGAACAGGTGGTATAGCTAAAGGCCTATGCTGGGGTAAAAACAAAAATTCCCTAAGCCTTTTCCTGGAATCAGAGAAATCCTGACCTTCCCATTTAAAATGCTCTCTCATGGAGTGCAGGGTCTCTGAAAAAGAAAAATCCTCAGGAGGAGAAGCAGAAGGAGTAGAATCATCCACATCAGAATCAGAATAATGAGAATACTCCTGCAAGTCTTCAGCCGAAGACTCAAGACACATCCGAAGCCTGCTCATAATCCCCCAACACAGGTTCCATCCTAGGCCTCTTATCAGGAGGGGGCATAGAGCCTCTAATTAAAGTAATTAAATCTTCTGCCATTTTAAGCATGTGCTTTTTGGGCACAGAACCTGAAGAACTAGGAGTGACACCCACAGAAGCAAAACTAGACCTGCCTCTAGGGGAAGCCTTGGAAGCAGAAAGAGAGGGCCTAGACACCTTAGGAAGGGAGGGGAGTACAGTAACCTGAGAAGCCCCTACAGCCTGACCTGCCTCCTGGGAGGCCACATCCTGTAAAAACACAGTCTCTCCCTGGGACTCCATAGAGGCCTCCGTGAACCACCGGTTCCACTGTCGTCTCTAAAGAACCGGCGTCCGGTTCGGACGACTCCTCTAACCTAGGTTTAACTGCCTTGTCCTTGCGCTTCTTTGAAGAAGCCGGCGTCGGAGCATCCGACGGCATATTGTAATTGCACCGCTTCCCAAAGACTAACCTGGCACAATCCAACCTACGCTTTATAGTGCGTTTATTAAACCTAGCACAAAAGCGACACCCAACAACGTCGTGCTCAGGTCCCAAACAAGGTATACACAAATTATGGTAATCCCTATGCGGTATCTGTTTCCCACAAGAAATACAGTTATTCACTTTTTCTGACATCCGGTAAACCACTGAGGCAAGAAAAAAACAAAATATTCCCCAACGGGGTACTTAACCAACTGACTTCGGTCTGAAACTCTGAATTCGAAAAATTTCAGAACGCCGAACGGCACTTGCAACACTGCTTCTGCATCGGACCATGCGGCAAAAAAGACTGAGGATATGGCGTCGGTCATGCGCATTTGTACCCTGACGTTCTGATGTCAGTCAAATGCGCCTTGACTGACGTCAGCCTTATACTCTGATATTCGGGCCGACCGAGGGACAGCGGACTACCCAAGTGTTAGGACTGCAGCAATGTGAGATGAAGAACATCTACTCAACTACCAAGATGTACAAGCTATTTTAACCACATATAAATATGAAAAATACTTTACATGGAACACATTTACAACCTCCACTTCCCAGGATCTTCCCAATGAAATCAAAGAAAGACGATGCAAACTATCCCCATACTGTGCAGACCTCATCAAGCCTAAGATTAAATTCCAGATGAGATACCCACATTATCTCTCCTTCTATCACAGTGACAAAGTACATTATGGCTTTGCCCAAAAAAGCTAACCCAATATTTGTGAAATGCTTCGGAAAATTACCAGAAGCTTAATGATGTTAATAGTCTTTCCGACATCAACCTAGCTATGCACTAACTTTCTCAAAATAAATTAATTTCTATTAAAGTTATAAAACACCTGCGATCAACCGTAGACCCTAGGAATCTTTAATCTGAAGGTTGTACCCAGTGGGACCCTTAAGTGGTGACTTCTATCATTCTCTAAGTAAATGTACCGCAAAAGAGAAATTCAGCTTCCGAATGGCTCAACCTGATTCGTGGTCTCATAAAGGCATTCTCTAAAAATATTACCTTTCGCTGCAGCCATAGAACTTCCCAAGTTCAGACGGATGCGTCTAGGAAAAAACATGAAAGGTGGAACACTGACGAGGATATCATTAAGGTGAAGCGATTTTGCTAGTGACCTTGAGCACAGTTACATGCTCATATGAGTCAGGTCAATTCCTGTCAACAGAATCTTCAGATTTTGCTTTAAGGGAGCCCACTTTAGTCTGCCAGAGAAAAACAATGGTTTCAACAAGAAATAGCTTATTATGTTAGCCTGAAACAAATAAATACAGGCACATAACAGCCTTGATGGTCCCACTTCCTCAGTATTACCTTCAAATCAGTGCAAACAATACTACAGCTACACATTGTGTACATTTGTGGACAATTCCTCAAGAGTCTCTAAATCTTAGTAGATGTTACTTAGAATATGATAACTGTGAAATAAGAAACCAGCTAGGGCTGCAGTTTGAAGGTCATCGCCATGTGCTTTGTCCTGTCGGATTATTGTTGACTGATGAGCATTGTAGGAAGGGCAGTTTGTGAGGAGTTTCAACTCTTTGCACCCTAGAGGTCAGCTCACACAGTTAAGCTGTTTAGTTGTTGTACAGTAGTAATTTAGTCCGTGGTAGGGATAAAGAGTTGTTCGAGGACTTATGTATGGAACTCTCCTAGCGGTCACGATGTGAGATACTACACACATGTATTTGGTGACTGGTTTATAACTGACTAAATAGCAGCTCAGCACAAGTCAGTGTTGAGCTTTATGGGTATCTGCCACCTCTTTCTCTACTCAAGACGTCGCTTCTTTCTTTTTTTTTGTTTTCTGCCTCTTCTAGTATGATAATATGGAACCTGCAAGAAGTATCAGGAAAGTAATTCCTTACTGATTGGCTTCCAGTAGAAAACAAATGCCTTGAAAGAAACACCTGATACTTATCCTGACTGCTTCCCAATGAAATGTTAATTGGAGGAAAGCATAATTTTCTTAATTTGGCATAGAACTAATATGCAAAAAAAATAAAATAAAAAAAAGAGCTAGATGGATATGCTAAGTGGGGTACCTGATGATGACATTTGGAATTAGATCAATGTATATAGAATGTAATTTTAGTTTCTTTGTTACTACTGGTTCTTTCATTCTCTCTCTCTCCCTCTCATGTATAGGGGATATGTGGATAGGCACAAGGTTTAGTTTGAGAAAGACCAGTGCTGCATTCTCATTAGATAAAATAAAGGTACTTAACTGGCAAATTAAACTTAAGCCTAGTTTTTCTGATTCTTGGTTACCCCATAATCACCTTCAAAACAGAGGGCCTGAAAAAATATAGATAAGGTGTGGAAACTATCTTCCTGGAATGTCGGAGGGCTCCAAGACAAAAATAAAAGAAATCTCTTTATGCATCTCCTCTTAAATTCTGAATCAGATATATGTCTTATTCAAGAGTCCCATATCTTTGAAGAAAACTGGAGTAACAAAAAGAAGAGGAAATGGGTAAACGATATCATCTCAGCAGGAAATAGCTGTAATTCTAAAGTGGTAACAATTATTATTAAAAATTAATTTCAACGCACCATTACAGATAAAGGCTCGGACCAAGAGGGTAGGTGATGCTAGTTCACATGCCGAACCCCACTGCTTGCTAAGCCAATTTTGGTCTTAAATCTCTATGGACCATGCACAGGGCAGCATGACTTCATCTTGAAAATTTATAACATCTTGCTTAGCTTCCTGGGGGGAGATTGGAAGGCTGTAATTGACTCAAGCCTTGACCGCTCTAGTAGATTTAAATCATTTAATTCACAAGCCTCCTTTGCTCTACTAGACTTGTTTCCTTTGTTGATAGCGCTCGAAACATCAATAATTACACATATTTTTCTAGTTGCTATAGCTCTTGATCATGTATAGATTTCTTTCTAATCTCCGAAATACTAATAAAGTGGCAAATAAAATATCTTACTAATCCCTCAGGTTTTTCTCAGATCACTCAAAGATTACTTTAATAATAAATTTTGCACATAGCCCACT
Organism: Protopterus annectens; assembly: GCF_019279795.1. NCBI lineage: Eukaryota > Metazoa > Chordata > Ceratodontiformes > Protopteridae > Protopterus > Protopterus annectens. The sequence goes on from NC_056743.1 coordinate 22,289,661, forward strand.
TACAATACCCACAACTTCTAACTGGTCTCTAAACAATAATATCCTACATACCCCATCAGTCACTGACGAGACAGAAATAACCCTAGCAGAGTTTAATACTGACCCTCAAAACGCAGATATCCCTTATGACATCCAATGGGCTGCATGTAAAACTGTAATTAGAGGAATTTTTATTAAAAAATCTTTTCATCTCAAAAAAATTAGAAAAGAAAAAGAAAACCGACTGATGTCTGAGATTACAGACTTGGATGATAAGCTTCAAAATAGCATACCCCAGCACTGGAAAAAGAACTGATAGATAAGCAAAATAAATTATTTGACCTTCACCAATCCAATTACTCCCTACAGGAACTAAGATTTATAACAAAATACTCCGAATGGATACAAACTCCCTCTAAGATATTGGCTAGATTTAATGAAAATAAACAGAAGTCTCCCAGAATAGCCCTCATTCACTACCAAGATACACTGTATAAATCAGATCCACAAATTATCCAGCTATTTCATCAATTATATTCAGATATATATGCGAGGAACGACCACCAAATCCAAATCTCGGAGATAAAAAAATATCTCAACAACATCACATTCCCAAAGCTCAATGAAGAACAAAACAAATCCTATCTGCCCCCTTTAGTCAAGAAATTATAAATATCACTGGTGACCTTAAGATAGGGAAAGCTCCAGGTCCAGAAGGTTACTTTCCAGATTTCTAGAAAACTTTTAAAGACAAACTAGCTCCTATCTTACTAAATCTATTCAACTATATATCCCTTAATAATATATCGGACCTATACCTTAATCATTCAAAGTCCATACTAATCCCCACAAACAATTTGGATAAAGCAAACGTAAATAATTATAGACCAATCTCATTAATGAACGTCGACATTAAAATCTTATCATCCTTGCTAGCTGAAAGAGTTAAAAAAGTAATCACCTCCTTGATATCCAAAGAACAAGCAGGCTTCGTGTCCAAAAGACATACCTAGGACAACACACTGACTCTGGAAACTATGATTGGCCTTACTAAGAAAGATAAAAACCCAAGGTATGCAATGATACTGGATGCATGTAAAGCATTTGATAGGGTCAACTGGAATTTTCTATTTACAATACTACCTTATTTTGAGATTCCCATTGTGTTCATCAATATGATTAAGATTTTATACAATAGCTCATACACATGTCTAAACATAAATAAAATTCTCTCAAAACCAATAAAAACCTTAAACGGCAAGGATTCCCCTTCTCCCTCTTCTATTTAACTTATACTTAGAACCCCTCCTTTTCTCCATTAGACAATCAACACACCACTCAATACCCAGAATACTCCATGCAAAAATAAGTCTGACTGCATTTGAAGATGACCTGAATATATAATTTGAACATCCTCTGACAGATGCCAAAAAAATAATCACTACCCTAAATATATTTGCTCACATCTCTGACTGTAAAATTAACATAAATAAATTCCATATTTTCCTGATAAATCCTGCAGCGCATAGAGAAAACCTCTTTCCAGACTCTCCCTTTAACATGACATACTCTTTCAAATATCTAGGGGTTTGCTGCGACCACTCTTCCTCCTCTACAGTACATTCTAACCTATCTAGAATATGGTCAACACTTTCCCAAGACTTGTACAGATGGCAACAGTTGAAACTATCTTTACTATCTAAAACATCTGTCATTAAAATTAACATCCTCCCAAAACTTCTCTATCAACTTTATGCATCTCTTTCCTCCATTCCCATCACATTTTTAAATAGGATACACAAAGCTCTTGCAAAGTTCATCTGGCATCCAAAGTCGGAAAGAGTGTCATATCAAAGACTTATTTTCCGTAAAGCTAAAGGAGGACTTGGTATGCCAGACCTTCAACTCTATTATAGAATCCTACATGCCAGTAGATGAATTTCAATTGTCAACTACCATCCGAACAACCATATATGAATTCCCACTTGGGTAAAAATCTAGTATAATCATGCTCTGGAAAACAACTTGAATCCCAAAGCTCTCCCCTTCTTAGACCCACTACCTCTTAGAAAGTCAAAAATACACCACATTTTAAAGGAAAAAGTCAAATCCCTCCAAGAGATAAGTCCCTGAAACTAGAAAAAGCACTCCTATTCCAGCCCATCCACTTAAATCCCAACATCAAGTTGAACAATAACATAATTAATCTTGTAGATTATTCTCTAATAAATGATTACTCATGCTGGGATATACACAAACACAAAGCTCTCTCACCATCAGAATTAACAGCCACCTTAAAACTACCTAAAAATACATAATAATTCTGAAGCAAATCAGAGAAATAATAGCATTTCTACTTCAAGACCTTACGATTACAGACTCTGACGTTCACCAGGTTTCTAAACTGCTTCAGCTCTTAGCAAGTAAAAAGAATATGCTGTCCCTCTCTTATAAATTCATAAATATTATCCAGTATCAGGACAGGATGGTTTACGCGGGCTATTGGGATCAACAAGGGATTACCTTCTTAAAAGAACAAAAGTTAATAGCCATTAAATCCACCCTTTTATTCTCCCCTTTTAAAAAGCTTACTTATACACAATTTATGATTAACAATAAGCTATACTACACTCCCACACACTTAAATAAATTCAACCCTAATGTATCTCCTGCTTGTCCATGCTGCTCCTACCCTCAGGCTGATATCCTACATATAATTTAGTTTTGCCGTCACTCTCACAGCACTTGGTGTTCTTTCACGGTGAGGCTCGACAAGATGGGCTACCACAAATCAACCCTCTCATGGGAGATGGCAATATTACACATTACTAACCTTACGTTTTCAAAAGTAAGGCTCCATATCCTAATAACACTGTTTATTAGTTAAATTTTATATCTCCAAACATTGGCTAGATCACTCTAAAATGTCCTGGAGAGGATTTAGAAATATGGCTGTCAAATACATTACTTCACAAAAGCTCGTAATTACAAAGACGTATAAACGCTCATACTTTCAGAAATTCTGGAATGACATATTTGTGCTTCTGGATGATAACTAATCTCTGATACTCTGTATGGGTACACTACTACTAAAAGCTCTCCCTTCTTAGGTCTCTTCCTTTTCTCACCTTAACACCTTCATGACCACTATATTCCCCTTATTTGGATGGCTCAAGTTAAACATACACGTCTTGTACATTTTTTCTTTATTTATGCATTAGATAGAAGCTAATACATTCTGTGTTTTTTCAGTACCTACCCTCCTGCTTGTATGTGCTCCCTTTTTTGCCTTTTTTCTCTATTACTATAACTATCTCCAGGAATTGCATTACCACCTAGCAGCACTGTTGTACATATTGTATATAGTTATTAATGTATAATCCCTTCTGTATTTATGTGCATTTCTAAACTGTTATAAAGCAAAATGAATAAAATCTCTATTTGAAAAAAAAAAAGAATTGGTGCATGTCTGTATTTCGGGAATCGCTCTAGCAGGTCCAGACATTTCAAATGGATACTGCTTAATTAAAATCCAGAATGTAAAAGTAATATTTTTAAACTATGAATCTAGCAATTTCTTAAATGTTCCCAGTTCTTTAAAGCATCTTATTTGTAGCGTCAAGGAACTCCATAGCCTCCCAGTTCTGTGATGAGAAAAGGTACATTTTAACGAAAGTCTAATTAATCAAAACATTATTTTTTTCCACTATTAATGTTATGGTCAGTAAATATGATGCCCAATATTGCAGCCATTTATGAACTAGGATTAAATCCTCTCACAGAAGTCAGTACGTAATTAGAGAGAGAAATTTTCAAGTCTCTTAATATAAGCTAATTTACTATATCACACTAGTTACCTTGCAAATGTTTTCTGTATTACCTCAAGTGCCTTGAGCTGTGAGTTACCTAATACACAAAAAGAACTGACAAATTCAATAATTGGACATATATTGGTGGTGCATAAGTTAACCTAAACACTCTTACACAGGCTAGTAAAACAGTGTACAATATTCTTAATAAGACCACCGTATTTCCTAGTGGTATGTATGACATGTACAATAAATTTCAGAGAGGAATCCACTAGTACATCCACATCCTCCAAAACATGATTATCTGGTGCACAAGGATCAGTATGAGGTTTAACTATGAAATGCTGACTTCTTGAAAAAAGAACGAACAAAAAATGCCTGAAATTCAAAATGATAAAAAATATGTTATGTACTCACTACAACGTTCCATCTGTAGTGTCGATTTTTTCATCTCTCCTCACATATGGGTACAGATCCAATCCATTGGATCCGACTTGGCCGTTAGCAAGCTTATGGCAACCAAAAAGCTCTTGGATACCTCCCTTTACCCATAATGCACCTCTCCCCATTACCTCAGATCTTGTTTGCTATAACTATATCCATGGAGAAAAGGAATTTTGGTGATTAATACCCAAAAGGATCTTAAAGGAGACCATTTCTGGAGTATGAGAAATAACCTAATTTTTGAGAATCTCTTCCTGTTCAAACAAGAGTGCAAAGGAAGGGGTTGGAAGGTGGGGATGTGAGGAGATATGAAAAAAATTGACACTACAGATAGAACATTATGGTGAGTACATAACTTCTTGATTGGATATTGTCAATTTTTCATCTCATCCTCACTTATGAGACCGAGTCTCCAGCTACCTTTACCCTGAGTGGACTTATGGGAGAATGTTCCTCAGGACCATCGAGCCAAAGGAGGCCCTTCCCCTGGAGACCAAACCTAACTTGAAATGAGTGATAAAGGTATGATGGCTTGCCCAAGTGGCTGCTGCACAAATACCATCCAAAGAAGCATCTGTTTGAAAAAAATGCAGATGTGGCTATAGTCTTAATCGAGTCAGCTCAAATGGATTTGTGAGGTTTCGTGCCTTTTGAAGTGTAAATGAAGGAAATGCAACTAGAAAGCCATTTTGATAAAGTAACTTTGGAAACTGGTTGGCCTTTCCTAGGGCCTGCAAATGCAATAAGCAAATGGCTTGGTTTCCAAAACTCTTTAGTCCTATGTAAATAGAAACGTAACTGTTTATAACCATTGAACAAATGTAGCAAATATTGACCCTTACTGCTAAACTTGGGGAAGAAAATAGGCAAATATATAGTCTGATTAATATCTGTTTGTGAAACAACTTTGGGCAGAAAATAGGGGTTGGTACACAAAGAGACTGGATTTCTGATATCCATCTCACTGATGTGATAGCCACCAAAAAGATGATTTTCCATGAAAGGTACTCAATATCACAAGATGCTGCTGGCTTGAAAGGGTGGTTGAACAATCAGACGTAGAACCATGTTTACATCCCAAGGGGAGAAGGATCCTTGTGGGGAGGTTTCAGTAACATGGTCCCTTTCAAGAAGGCTTTGCAAAGTTTGTGGGAAATTAAGGATAAATTGTCTATCCCAATGTGGAAACTTAAAATGGCTGCTAACTATACATTAATAGTCAATGCCACAGCTCCTTTACTGAAAAGGTGAGCTAGATATTCCAGAATGCAGTAAATGGGAGCTGTGATAGGATCCATATTGTGATGTTGTGCCCAGATTACAACCGTCTTCCATTTACTCCTATATAGTTTTTCAGTGGATGACTTATGGGAAGACATGAAAATATGGCGGACTGGGGAGGACAGCATAGGTTGTCTGGCAATCAATGGAACTGAAGGAACTAAGCTGTCCACTTGAGATTGTGAAGATTGGGATGAAGCAATCCTGTTGGATGCGTCAACAGATTTGGAAAGGTTTCCAGAGTCCAGGGCTGCTTCTGTAGGTGATACCAGAGGAAAGGAAACCAGATTTGTCAAGGCTAATATGGGGCAATGAGGATAACTGCTCTCTTCAACCTGGTGGCTTTCTGAAGAAATTTGGGGATCAACGGAAAGGCATACAGTAGCCGGGGGGCGAATCATATATTAGTGGTGACTCCCCCGGTGGGGAAATTAGGGCAAAGTAGCTGCTGCATTTGTTGTTCAGGGAAGAGGCAAAGAGGCTGCAGCAAGGCTGACCCCATATGTGGAAAATGTTCTCCACTACATTCTGGTTGAAGGACCACTCATGAGGCTTGAGAATATCTCTGCTCAACTTGTCACTAGAACATTGGACCTTCCTGGAATATGCATTGCTATCAAAAAGCAGTTGGATGAGATTGCCTACTGCCACACCCTGAGCACTTCTCAAAACAGAGGGTATGATCTGGTTCCTCCTTCACTACCACTCCCAGAGGAAGAACAGTCTAAAATGCCTGCAGCGCAAAAGCACTGCTCTCATCTCCAGGATGTTTATACGGAGCTTGGCCTCGCTTGTGGACCAGGTACCTTGGATAGTTTTCCCCTAGATAATGCCCCCACCCCCATATAGTAAGCATCCATGGTCACCGCAGCCTGTGGTGGAGGGGAAACAAATGGCCAAACTTGTGTCACCTGTTCTGAACATATCCACCATGAAAGATCCTTTTTGCATATTGTCACTCATCTTGGTTTACTAGTGAACACAAACAGGTGGGGTAGTTCATTAATATGCTTTATTACACAGAAATACATCAGGATGGATAGCAACAGTACAAAATATAAACAAACTGATTAACTAACAGACCACACAGACATACATGCTTACATCAGCTTACTACAAAATAGCAGTCAGGCTCACATGTGCTCAGTATTTATACACTTGTGCAAGCCCCTAGAAAGCTTCTTAAAGGTATACATACATATTGATCTACATCCTCCCTCTTCAGTGAACTGCCCACAATAAAATGACATCTGAAAAGAAACGTACAATTGTATAGACAATAAGAAATAAACACAATGTTCATGCCCAATTTGCCATTATCTGGAACATGGTCTGGAAATGCGACCTGATCTAGTGATATAGCAATCAGAACTGGGTTTAGTAACAGGGACGGTCATCGGTGAACAACTTGCTTCAGGAGTTTTGGAATTCTCCTCAGTAACAGGGATATTTACTGGAACGTCCTCTGGAACACTGGATAACTCACTCTGAGATATAGTGTCTTGCTCGCAGGTATGATACTGCAATACAGACTCGGACACCAGGACCAAATGTTTCCGATTCCACTTAAATTCTTCTCCTTGCAATTCCACAATATACAATCTCGGCTCTGAACATACACTCTTCACAACACCAATCTGATCAAAACCTTTGAGACATCTGCATCCTCCCTATCTCCCCTTCTCATAATGGATTGAGCAGTTTGCTGGTCTTATCATAACAGGACTTCTGGGATAAGCGCTTCTTTAACAGATGGGCTTTCATTGATCTGCTGTTCTTGACACATGGAACAAATAATGTACTATAATTGGTAGTGTGGTTCTGGTTTGTCTCAACAAAAGTCTTTGTGCAGGTGAACCAAGAGGTTTCTCACAAGGAACATTTCTGAGGTTCAAGAGATTCAAGAAAACATTGCTATTGTCTCATTTTGACTTCTCTAGTAATTGTTTTGCACTTTGAACTACATGTTATGCCAAACCATTTGACTATGGATACTCAGGGCTACTTGTGATATGAGTAAAGTCCCAGTCATCAGCAAATATTTTGAACTGTTGGCTTGTAAACTGTGCACCATTGTCAGTAATAACTTTGTGTGGACTACTATGGACTGCAAAATGATGCTTTAACTTAATAATGACAGTACTGGATGCTAGATTAGGAAGTAGGTCAATCCCAAACCAATTTGAATAACAGTCTACTAACACCAAGTAATGTTGCTCATTTCATTCGAAAATGTCTGTAGCTACTGTTGACCAAAGTATTTCAGAATCTGCTTTAGCTGAATTGGTTCTTTCTTTTAATGTTGCTTAGTACTAATTACATACAGAACAAGATGAAAGTACTCTCTCAATATCCTGTGACATAGAAGGCCAAAATACTAATCCTCTCACCCTTCTTTTGGTACAATTAGTTCCTGGGTGGCCATGATGCAAGAGAGTAATGTACTCTTGTTGCAAGGATTTTGGAACAATCACTTCTAGACCTTTCATGATACCATTGTCAAACAAAATCTCATGTCTGTAAGGAAAATATGGCTGCAGGTCACGAAGTAAACAAGATTGCTTTGATAGCCATCCTCAGCTGATAAAGTGGTTGAGCTTCTGAAGAAAGTACAGTTGTGTACACCTACCATAAATGTAGATGTTCGAGTGTCTTCACTGTTGCAGTCATAACTGTAGTCATAACTGTAGGGTGCTCCTGCCGGCAGGCAGCCCAAGGTCGGCCAGAATCCCAAAGTCTGGGTCCGGCGTCGGCTGTACAAGCCAGTACCCTGACGTCAGTACGCTCTGGTACATAGTCCTCAGCTGACGCCATCTTCTCCAGCATTTCTTGCCCTAGATGTCAGAAGTCCCTCATAAATCATAAATGAATCCCACTAGGAAACACAAATACACCACAAAAAAGAGGGGATAGGAGGGAGGGAAACACCGACTGCAACAGTGAAGACACTCGAACATCTACATTTATGGTAGGTGTACACAACTGTACTATGTTCATCGTGTTTCACTGTTGCAGTCATAACTGTAGGGTGGAATCCCAAAGCATTGAAAAAAGGGGGGAGGTTTAGACAGAAGAAGGGGCAGCAAGAAGACCCTGCAAAACAGCAGAGGCAAAGCCCGCCCTGGTCTTAGAATACAAAGGGAGATTGTAGTGCTTGGAAAAGGTATGCACAGAACTCCAAGTGGCAGCTTCCAAGATATCCTTGGTAGGAACTCCCCTGAGAAAAGCTGTAGAAGTAGCAGCTGCTCTAGTAGAATGACTTCTCACAGTGCCTGGAAATTGTTTCCCATGATGAGTGTAACAAAATCTTATTCCATAAGAAATCCATTTGGAAATAGTTTGTTTGGAAATGGCCTTTCCAAGAGAACTGGAGGCAAAAGAAACAAACAATTGGTTAGATTTTCTGAACTCTTTAGTCTTGTCCAAATAAAATCGTAACTGTCTGTGCACGTCCAAGGAATGCAAAATCCTTTCCCCTTTATTCTGAGGATTAGGAAAGAAGGTAGGAAGGTGAATTGTTTGATTCAAAGCCACTTTAGAAATCACCTTAGGCATGAAAGTAGGATTGGTCCTCAAGGATACTCTGTCCTGGTGGAAAATAAGGTATGGTTCCACAGCCATGAGAGCTTGCAACTCTGAGACCCTTCTGGCAGAAGTCAAAGCTAACAAAAGAACTGTCTTCCAAGATAAAAACTTAATATCTGAAGATGCAGCAGGCTCAAAAGGAGGCAAAGTAAGTTTTTCTAAAACATATTTAAGATCCCAAGCAGGAACAGGAGGGGATCTGGGAGGCCTTAAATTCTTAGCCCCTCTCAAGAATTGTCTCACCAAAGGATGAGAAAAAACAGGGGGATCAGTATTGAAATGAGCAGAAATAGCAGAAGCATGAATCTTAATGGAAGAAAAGGAAAGTCCATTAGACAAAAAATCCGAAAGGTAAAGCAAAATAGAAGAGAGATCAGGTACCAGAGGGTCCAAGCCTCGGTACTGCATTCATATGCAAAATCTCTTCCATTTAGAGGCATAGGATTTCCTAGTGCTAGGTCGTCTAGCTTCCAAAAGAACATCCAAAACTTGTTTGGGAAGACTAGAAGAGATCAAATTCCTTTGAAGAGCCAAGCTGCCAGACAAAGGGTCTTGAGATTGGAATGTAGAAACTGACCCTGATGCTGGGACAGAAGAGAAGGGTTCAGAGGGAGAATCCAAGGAGGCTCCAAGAACAGGTGCTTTAAAGTTGGATACCAAAACTGTCGAGGCCAATTTGGAGCAATCAAGATGAGGAACTTGGGCTTGTCCTGTTTTATCTTTAGTAAAATCCGAGGAAGAAGAGGAAGAGGAGGGAAGGCATATCCCGAAAGGTTTCTCCAGCTGAAGGACAGGGCATCCACTTTCCAAGCTGCTTTGTGGAATGACCTGGTGCAAAAGAGAGGCAGCTGATGATTGAGATGGGATGCAAACAGATCCATCTGGGGGCATCCCCAAACTGCAGTAATCCTGTTGAACAAGTTGGTGTCTAGCATCCATTCGTGAGGATCTAAAATGTTCCTGCTCAGGCTGTCTGCTAAAAGATTCCATTCTCCTGGTATGAATTGGGCCTGGAGATGTAGATTCAGATTTAGAGCTGTGTCCCATAAAGCCATAGCTAGTCTGCAAAGGGGGTACGAATGAGAACCCCCCTGCTTGTTTATGTACCACATGACTGTGGTGTTGTCTGTGCGAATCAAAAGAGGTCCTGGATGCAAAAGGTTCTTGAAGGCTAGAAGAGCATTTTGAACTGCCAACATTTCCTTCAGATTGATGTGCCAGTGAAGACAATCCTTTGTCCAAAATCCCTGCTGGCAATTGCCTAGAAAATGTGCTCCCCAAGCATAATCCGAGGCGTCCGTGGTTATGATTTGAGCAGGTAGAGGAAGACGGAAAGGCTTTCCTTCGTTTAACGCACACATCCTGGACCACCAAAGGAACTCCTTCTGGAGGCAGGGGATCAGAGGAATCAGAGTGTCCAGATCGTGGTAATGCTGCGACCATACACTTTTCAGATACCATTGAAGCTTTCTCATATGAAGCCTTGCATTTGGAATCAACAGAATGCAGGAAGCCATGCAGCCCAGTGCCTGCAGGAATTTCCTTGCAGTGAGCTGAGGTAAAGTTGCCAAAGTCTTGAAAATTGAAGCCAGCTGTATTTGTTTTTCTGTAGTGAGGAAGGCCCTTTGTAAGGTTGTATTTAAGAAGGCTCCCAGAAATACCATTTGTTGAGAAGGGATCAAATGTGACTTTCTTGTGTTCACTGAAAATCCCAGTAGGAGGAGAAGATGTTGAACAAAATCCAGATGTTGAAGTAAAAGATCCTTGCTGTCTGCCTGAATAAGGCAGTCGTCCAAATAGGGGTAAATCTGAATCCCCTGGAGTCTGCAATAAGCCACTACTGGTGCCAGGCACTTGGTAAAGACTCTGGGCGCAGTAGATAAACCAAAGGGCAGTACAGAGAACTGAAAGTGTCTCGAACCTGCCTTGAACCTGAGGAATTTCCTGCGTTCCTGCCTGATGGGAATGTGTAAATAAGCTTCCTTTAGATCCAATGTCACCATCCAAGCGTCCTGAGAGAGAGCATTGGAATCAGCTGCTGCAGAGTAAGCATCTTGAATTTTGGAATTTCCAAAAAGGTGTTTAACACAGAAAGGTCCAGAATAGGTCTCCATGAGCTTTGCTTTCTTGGAACCAGAAACAGTCTTGAATAAAAACCTTTTCCCATCTCTAAGAGTGGAACAGGCTCTATGGCTCTCATGGCCAGAAGAGCATCCACTTGATTTAAGGCCTCTGACTATTGATGTTTTGGCAGATCTGGCCAACCGAAAGCCCTTGGCAAGGTATGAAAGTGGAATTTGTAGCCTTTTAAAATCACGTCCAGTACCCATTTGTCCTGGGTAATATGAGTCCAATTTCTGTAAAAAAGAGAAAGTTTTCCTCCGAGAGGGGCATCCAGGTAAATAGGTCCTGTAGCCCAACCGAGAGAGTCATTGAGTTTGCTTCCGTTGAGATAGGGATCTGTCTTCTCCCCTTCTAGGTGAAGAAGCAGTCCATTGTCTCGATCTGTAGGAGGCCTGAGCTTGGCCACGACCTCTGGAGCATCTATACCTTCCCCTTTGAGGCCTGTCAGACGTGGGAAAGAACCAATTTTTGGAGGGCCAATTCCTGGAAAATCTAGGAGGCTGAACTTGCAAGAAATCTTTCACAGTTTGCATAGATTTTGCCTTTTCTTCCATCTTTTTAATAACCTCCTCAGCCTTAGATCCAAAAAGAACATCATGCTGAACAGGGGCATCTAATAATTTAGCCTTAACCTGTTCAGGAAAACTTTGCTCACGAAGCCAAGCATGTCTCCTGATAACAGTACCAGAGGCTGCGGCCCTGCAAGAAGCATCCAAAGCATCAAAACCACAATGCAAGCTATGTTTGTTAAGTTGTTCAGTTGCATGCAATACATCCTGTAGTTCCTTATCTTCTGCACATGCAGGAAGGGAGGCAAGCTTTTGCTTTAAAACAGACAAAAGAAATTGCTGATATTTAAACATATGAAACTGGCAATTTAAAGCCCTAACAGAAAGGGTAGCAGAAGTATATACCTTTTTACCCCACCTGTCTAAGGCACGAGAATCCTTCTCAGAGGGAATAGGATTCTTAGAAGAAGCAACTTTAGCAGCCTTAGAGCCCTGAGATATAGTTTCAGGATCTGCAGAAGGATTCTTAAACAAGAACAAATGAGACTCAGGAACCCTATAAAACCTATCAGGCTTAGAGGGAGCAGGAGGCATGGAGTCAGGATTCAAATTAGCCTCGGAAAAAACATCATCCACAATGTCAAGAACAGGAGGGATAGCCAAAGGCCTATGTTGAGGAAGAAGAAGGAATTCTCTAAGCCTCTTCTTGGAAGCAGAATAATCCTGACCTTCCCAATGAAAATGTTCCCTCATCTCATGTAAGGTTTCCCCAAAAGAAAAATCTTCAGGCGGAGAGGCAGAGGGCAAGGAGTCCTCAGCATCCGAATCCTCATAAGGAGGAAAAGAATATTCCTGATCAGAGAAAGAGACAGAATAGGTGGCAATCCACTGAGCACAGAAGAAGTTATCAGGGACCTGGGGACCCAGGTTGATAGTAGTCTGTCATTCGACACCCATGTAGCTAAAGTAGTTAGGAAGACCTTCTACATTGCCCACCTTATCATGAAGGGATTCTCATCTAGATCAAGGGAGGTTATAGTCTCCCTTTACTCATCACTCATCAGACCAATGATTGAGTACAATGCCCCATTCGGAATGTATCTGACCCGACACTTGCAGCAGCTGGAGAGGCCACAAAAGTTCCTCACCAAAAGGATAAAGGGTCTCAAAAATCTATCCTATGCTGCCCGACTGAAGGAACTCCAGCTCTATTCAGTCGCTTACCGCTTGCTCAGAGGTGACCTTTGCCTAACATACAAGGCCATGTCAAACCCAGATTTGATGAATATGCTTCACCTCAAAAGATCTAGATCCATCAGAGCCACAAGGGCGGGAGACTTAAACCTCGACACGGCTATTAATAGGACGTGCTGGAGGGATAGATTCATCACCCAAAGACTCCCTATGCTGTGGGACAAAATCCCGGTACATGTGAGGCAGAACACCTCGCTGGTCTTGTTCAAGAGAAATCTTGACCAATGGATGGGAGATCGCAAATATACCCCAGGGATTACCTCAGTGTCACTGCTCGACAGAGGCACAGCAAAATAATGGGTATAGTTCCCCATACTAAAGGGGTGGCGTAAGCCACAAAACGATGGGCTAGGCTTGTAAATGCCCTCGGGCAGATAGCCTAGTATGAACCTATGAACCTATGAACCTATAAGATACAGAAGCCTGGTCAGAGGAATCCATAGGAACATCCTGTCGAGGCCTTTTCTCAGGGGGGGGGGTGAGAACCCCTAATCATAGTAAGCAAATCTTCAGCCATCCTTAACAATTGCTTCTGTGTCCTGGGAGTAGATTCAGGAGTAGCTTGAGCAGGAGCTTTGGACTTAACAGGAGTCTGTCTTTGCCTTTGCCTTGGAAATAGTGATGCGAGTAGGCCTGAATACCCCCTCAGAAGCCGGTACCTGCACAGCGGTTCCGGACCCATCTGAGGGAGCGACGTCCGAAGGTCCTGCAGCAGATAAAAAAGAAGGCCTTGATGGCTCCCCATGGGAGTCCGTATTGGCCATCGGTTCAGAAGTGGCAGACGACAGGGGCTGCAAAAGCGCCTCACTGACGACAGCCGAACCGGACGCTGGCTCCAGCTGCAACGAGTCCTGTTTGGACCTCGGAGGCCTGTCCTTGTCTTTGCGCTTGTTTTGAATTCCGGTAGTATCCGACGACATTCTATAATTGAAGCGTCTGCCAAAGTAATTCAGAGCCCAGTCGTACCTGTGCTTAATAGTACAGGAATTAAACCTGGCACAGAACCGACAAAAGGAAACGTCGTGGTCAGGGCCTAAGCAAGGTAGACAGTAAGAGTGGAAATCTTTATGAGGTATTTGTTTCCCACACGTAATACAATTATTAACTTTTTCTGACATCGGAGGAACAAGAAAAAGATTCCCCAATGGGGTACTTAGCTTTGAGAAGAGAAGTAAGAACTTCGGACCGACAACAACCAAAAAACGCTGTTCGAAAATTGCCAACCAACGACTTGCGAGCTGCTTTCCACCGCACGGCAAGAAAGACTGGAGAAGATGGCGTCGGCTGAGGACTATGTACCAGAGCGTACTGACGTCAGGGTACTGGCTTGTACAGCCGACGCCGGACCCAGACTTTGGGATTCTGGCCGACCTCGGGCTGCCTGCCGGCAGGAGCACCCTACAGTTATGACTACAGTTATGACTGCAACAGTGAAACACGATGAACATCTGGATCTGATGCTGTATGACTTATAAGCTCATCAAGACAGGAAGAAAAAAATTCTCAGTTCCATAACTTCAAAATCAAGTTTCTCATTTTCATGCTGTTCAGTGGTATTTCTGGGCGATCTGGATAAAGTATTAGCAAGATAAATAAGTTTGCCTTTTGTGTAGACAAGACTGAAATTATAATTTTGTAATTTGAGCATCATGTCTTGCAATGTGGCAGGAGCTGTATGCATAGGCTTTCTCAAATTAGTGACTAAAGGTTGGTGGTCAGTTTCAGTCTGGATAGGTTTAACATACATATAATCATGGAACTTCAAACATGCAAACACAATTGCTAAGAGTTCTTTCCCTATCTGCATCAGTTTGGGTCAGAGTTCTGGATGCATAGGCTACTGGTCAACCCTCTTGAAGAATGACTGCACCAAGACCAAATTTCGAAGCATCACAACATAGAGTAACTGGTGTGTGAACATCATAATATCTGAGAGTTGGTGGACTGGCAATTCTCTGTTTCAGGACATCAAATGCTCTCTGGTGTTGTTCTATCCATGACCACGATACATCTTTGCATGTCAGCTCTCTGAGCGGTGCTGAAAGTTGGCTCAAGTCTGGAATGAACTTGCTAAGATGGTTAATCATACCAAGAAAACATTGTAGGGCTTGAATATTGTCTGGAGCTGGCATCCCAAGAATTGCTTTGAAGGATCTGGTTGTAAGCCTGAACTGGTAAATACGTGACCAGCATAAGTAACTTCTCATACCCTGAATTTGCACTTCTGAGGATTCAGCTTAAGATTCACTTCATGTGCTTTTTCCAGAACTTTCTTGAGGTTTCTGTCATGCTCAGCTTCACCATTACCTCCTACTAGAATATCATCTACTATAATTATACACGGATACCCAGGAAAAAATTTGCTCCATTGCATTCTGGAAGATTTCACTGGCAGAATTTATCATTTGGTGAACACTCTGGGGGTGGTAGTGAGACCAAAGGGCAGTGCTCTGAACTGGTAATGACGGTCTCCCAGCCGGAAGTGTACACATCCTCTGCAGCATCTGTCCGTTTTTATGCAGGAGTACGCAACCTGAAGATCTATAGAGCACATCCAATCGTCCTGTTCCAGAAAATGAAATATGGACTTCACAGTGACCATTTGGAACTTGCAACATCGAACTGACTTGTTTAATTTGATGAGATCCAGAACTGGTCTCCAGTCCCCTGTCTTCTTTGGAACCAAGAATAACCTTGAGTAAGTTCTGAACCCGGTCTGCTCTCGAGAGACCTCTTGGACGACTCCTTTTTTCTAGCAGTCTTTGAATTTAAATGAATGCTTGATCCCTTTGACTGGGTGGAATGTCTCAGATTTGTTTTGTTGAGAGAGAGTTGTTGAGAGCAGGGAATTTGTTAACCCCTAGATAATCCTCTGCACCCACACATCTGAAGTTACCTTTTGCCAGGTTCTCCAGTGCAGGGGCGGTCGACCTCTGATTGCCACCAGAGGTGGACAATTGGGCCTCCTTTTAGGAGCGCTGAAAGATTCTCACGAACCTTGGTTTTGTGTACCTCCTCAGCCTTGAGGGTGACATCTTCAATTATTGTTTTCCCTTTTTCACGTGTCTTTGTAGGACCCTTGAGATTTCTTAAATGACATTTTTCCATTGCCTCTCTGACCCTTGGGATAAGTTCTCTTAGGAACTGAAAAACATATGCCCATGGCAGATAGGAGCTTACCTTCCTTCTCACACCTGGATAGTGCATCTTTGACTTTGGGACAAAAAAGTGATGTGTTGTCAAACAGAGTGTTGATAAACAAAGACTTAAAATGTTCTGCAAAATCGCATGCAGGCATGCCTCCTCATAGAGATGCTAGAACCCCCGCTCTGCTTGTTCCTTCAGCTGCATGCATGATGACCTACATGGAAGAGCTGTAGTGTGTCTAAATGGGAAGCTACTTTCTCCTTAGCTCCCTCAGCTACTGCTCCTTCAAGGGTATCAGAGACCACTTGGATTAGATCCCTTTGCAACCAAGTAAAATGTGAGAGGTACTTCAGTGACCACAAGGCAAAGGTCACTGATGAGAAGACATGCTTCCCACATCTATCCATCATCCCAGAATCTTTATTAGGAGGATGGATAGTTGAGCCCTCCCTCAGAGAGTTCCTTCTTGGTTGCTGCAACTATGATCATGGCATCTACTGCAACAGCTTTTGCCCAGAAAGACTTATCTGAGGAAGGGGTTACAATTTTATTTGGTCTCCAGGGAACTGGAGATGAAGTCTGTGGTCTCCTATGCCTGCTGTGAGATCAAATCTATGAGCTCATTGGTGAGTGGAGTCACCCAGGAGGTGGATGGGTTGGAACCAAAGGCAGCTTGGTACACCGACTCCTCAGGCAAAGGATTGCTGGACTGCCACCCACCCCTCTGCTTCAGAATCTCCAGAATCTCCCCAAAGGAAACACCCTCAGGGGGGTGACCATGGGGATCCTTCACCCTCATAAAGGTCAGTGTCTTCCATGGCTGACTCCTCTGTGGAGTCCAAATGCTTCCTCTTGCATAATCTCTTCCTAGGGAACCTCCTCAATGGGGTAGTCTGTGGAGTAATTGGAAAAGTCGTGGGCACCCAGAAGGGAATTTGGGTGCGTGAGGTTCTGCTGTCACTGTGGAACTTGGGGATGAGAAGAGGCATGCAGGGTATCCTTTTGGGATAGCAGATCCAAGAGGGCAGGTCACTTCTTATTTGCAGTGGCAGCTATGGTCGTCTTCAAGGCCCCAAAGGCTGACTGCTCCTGAACGGATGAGGACTCCAGCTCTGAAAAGCCTTGTTTTCAGGACAGGGACCCTACAGCCAAGAAGACAGCCCACGTGGGGTTGAAGCCAGAGCTGAGTTCACCTTCTCCAAAGCCTGAGAGTTGAGCACACCCGAGGTCCATGAGGTTCGCTACAGTACAAGGAACTCTCAGGCTCTAAAAAGGCCAATGAGCTCTGAGCAAATGTTTGATCAGCTGAAAGGCACTGGGAGTATTGTATCCAACAGCTCTGAAGCTTGCCCCGAAGTCAGATGAGGAGGACAAGGGGGAGCAGATGGCTTAGACAGACCTGGCACCTGAAGGGTAGAGGTCGAGGGGGACATAGTGATACCCTACACCCATAAAATCATCTGTACTATCCGTTCCACACCTTCTTCAGTTAGGCTTCTGTCAAGCAGCAGGAAAAGGCAGAAGGGGAGCTAGGTCTTGATAAAAAGTGAGATGGTACCCTCAATGGAACAGGATCATAAGTGGGAGAGTAGAGTCCTCACTAAGGTCAAAATAGGCCTAAAAGGACTGGATGTCCAATCCGACATCAATGGCTCCAATCCATCCTTACCAGACAGGATTGGAGCCAAAGTCATCGGATCCAACTCAGTAGAGGTTGGCAGCAAAGGTTCAGATCAAAGTCTCTTCAGATCTAGGTGATTTCAAAATTTTTGGTTTTGGCTCTGAAATATCTGTCAGCGCTGAGGAGGGTCTCTTTTTTGCCTTGTCCAAAGATCTAGAGGACAAAGATGAAGCTGGGCTCAAATGTGCTGAATTAGTCTTAGAGGACGAACCAGAATTCCCTTTACCTCAAGAAATAGCCTCTCCAAAAGATGAAAACAACATACCCATTAAAATGAGCTTATTTTTTATGTTCTACTAAAGTTCTGTGATTAAAGGAATGGCATATGGCGTGGTTCTCTAGCAAGTGAAGGGGTCCAAGACAATACACACAAAGAGAGGGAGAGTCACTAACTGGGATTTTATGAACACACTTCGAACATTTTTTTAAATCAGGCAGTTTCTCCTGTTTCTCTGCCACTCTCCTGAACACTTAGGCTTACTCTGATTGTAAATTAAGTAAGGTCAAAATAGGCCTAAACAATATCATGAATGTATATATTGTAAATAGTTTATTTTTACCCTGCTATTCTCCCCTCTCTGGTAATGATCTCCCTATTACTACCACAAAGAGTTTAGAATCTATGTACCCAATGAACAACTTTCTCTAACTTGAAATTTAATATGTATTTTGTAACTCTTTTTATTATGCTTTGTTTGTATTATTTATATTTTCTATGTACTGTGGAGCTTTTCTCCCCAGGCCTCCACTGAAAATGGGCTCCTTGAGCCCAACGGACCTCCCCGGTCATCAAACTGGAATGAATAAATAAATTAAATAACAAAAGGAAAGGACAGGCATAGAGTCCACTCACACAAACACTCACAGAAAAGAGGACAGCCAAGAGAGTTTTTTTTAAACAGAAGGAGACAACAAAAGGGAGAAAAAGTACTAATGAAAGTAGTTTAAGAGTTACCTAAAAGGTAAAAGGGGGAAGGGGGTAACCTATAAAAAATGGTTACTGGCATGAAAGGGAAGGGAAAGTGAAAGTAACCTAAATAAAAATGGTTACTACAAGAAAAAGTTCTAAACTATGAGGGCAAGACAGTAAAGATTAAATACAAGCAAAAAAAGAGAACCAAGGAGAGAAAGTACTGCCACTTCTTTTATTACGTTTCCACACACCAAAAACGTTTATAACAACATTTTTGGTGTGTGGAAATGTAATAAAAGAAGTGGCAGTACTTTCTCTCCTTGGTTCTCTTTTTTTGCTTGTTATTTAGTCGAGTGGAGAGATTTCGCTTTTTGGATTACTTAAAGATTAAATACACCCACACAAGAAAATGGACATTATTAACTGAAAGGATTTATTAATATATGACCTGACACCAAGAGATAGCTGATCGGGCCACATCTTCGGAAAATGGCAAACGAGATCTGAGTCAATGGGGAGAGATGCACTGTGGGTAAAGGCCTTTGGTTGCCACAAGCTTGCTAATGGCCAAGTTGGATCCGATGGATCAGATCCAGACCCATATGTGAGGATAACATGAAAAATTGACAATATGAGATGTCTTGTTTTTTGCAGTGGGGGGCAAGCCCTCCACATTTATATATACCAGCTCCACAGTCACCCAAACTTTGATAGGGTAGAATTCTCCTGAAATAAGTAAAACATTGCTGGTGTACACTTACAAACTTCACCAGCAATGATTTTCTATGGGACAAAGCATTCAGTGTCGTGCCGCTAATCTTTTTTTTGAGGGCTACTGATGCTGGAGCAATTTCTCCTCTAGCATGTCTAGGGAAGCCAGAACAGAATTTCTGGCCCAATGTGCATGAAAAAGAAGTTAAGTACTCACCATAGCATTCCATCTGTGTTGTCCATTTTCATTCTGCCTCAACCTGTGGGTTTGGGTTCCAATCTTCAGAACCAAATCGACCATTACAGTAGCTCGTGCAGACTAAAAACTCTCAAGCTCATCCCTTACCCACAATGCACCTATCCTAATTACCTCACGTCAAGTCTGCTGATAGAAAAGATACTACTACTTTCATTTTTTTAGACTATATCTGGAACTGTAAATGCATACCAAAAAAGGAGGTAATATTTTATTTGTTACCCATTCTTCTAGATGTCAAGGGCAGGCGGTTGGATGATGGGAAGTTGAAGAATGAAAATGGACAACACAGATGGAATGTTATGGTGAGTACATAACCTCTTTATCTGATGATTTCAATTTTCATTCTATCCTCAACCTGTAGGACAGAGTCCCCAACTAGTTTATATCCTGGATGGACTTAAAGATGGATGTTCCTGCGCACCATTGGGCCAAATGATGCTCTGTTCCTGAAGACCAGAGCCAATTTGTAATGGCTAATAAAAGTATGGGGAGTAGCTCAAGTTGCTGCTGCACAGATGTCATCCGTGGAAGCTCTAGAATGAAAACAGCTAATGTTGCTACGGCTCTGGTTGAATGGGCTCGTAAGGGTTTTGATAACACACGTTTTGGTATAAATGAATGAGACACAATTTGTGAGCCATCTGGTTAAAGTTAGTTTGGTAACAGGCTTTTCCAGTCTAGTATGCGTGAAGGAGACAAATAATTGGTCTGACTTCCTGAAATCTTTTGTTCTATGAAGATAGAATGGTGACAGTCTATGAACATCCAGTAAATGTAAGCAATATTCACCTTTGTTAGAGAAGTTGGGGAAGAATACTGTCAGGTTAGTACATTGGTTGATATTGGTCTCTGTAACCATCTTAGGTAGGAAGGAGGGGTTGGCCCTAAAACAGACTCTATCTTCGTGAAAAATTAAATATGGAGGTTAGAAGACAAAGTTTAAATTTCTGAAACTCTTCTTGCAGAAGTTACTGCCACTAAGAAAATTGTATTCCAAGTCAGGAACTTAATATCTCATTCATTTGCAGGTTCAAAGGGAGACTGAGCGGCTGCTTGCAACACCAGATTCAAGTCCCAAGGAGAAGTAGGATCTTTGTAAGGAGGCTTTAAAAGAAGAGTACCCCTAAAAAGCTTCACAAAGCTTGTGAGAAGTGATGGGAGAGCCTTGAAAGCCAATGTGAAAATTGGATACAGCTGTTAATTGTACTCTGATTGTGGTGCCGAAGCTTCTTCATTGAAAAAGTGCAGCTAAAAAATGGAGAACATCATGAATTGGAGCCAAAAAAAGGTTCAATGTCATTCTGTCATTTACTAGAGTAGAGCTTTTATGCAGAAGGCTTATAAGAAGAGAGCAATATGTGTCAGACAGGGGAAGAGAGCACAGATTGTCTAGCTACTAATGGAACCAGAGAAACCAAGCAGTTAACTTGAGATTTGGAACATTCAGATGAGCCATGCCTGCCGGCTGAGACAGGAGATCTGTCAATGGATCCAAAATCTAAGGCTGTCAAATTAGGTGTGGCCAAAGGAAGGGGACCCAAGTCTGTCAAGGCCAATAAGGTGCAAAGAGGATAACTTTTCTTAAATTCCTACAGATTGCTTTCTATAGGAATTTAGGAATTAATGGAATTGATGGAATGGAATTGATGGAAAGGCATATAGGAGACTGGGGGGGGGGGCAATTGTGAAGACAAGCATCTCTCAGTAACTCCCTGTCGGGGGGGGGGGGGAACAGGGCAAAAATCTGTTGCACTTGTTTAGGGACGAGGTAAACAGATTGTAGCATGGCTGACCCCATCTTCGGAATATCCTTTCCGAAACTTTTTGATTGAGGGACCATTCATGAGGTAAAAGTAAGCACCTGCTCAATTTATCTGCTATCACACTGGACTTCCCCGGAGTGTGCATTGCTATGAGAAAATGGTTGGATGAGATCACCCATTGCCACGCTCCGAGAGCTTCTCGACATAATCGGTATGATCTCATTCCTCTTTGTTTGTTGATGTACCAAACCACTGACATGCCTGTTTGAATTGTGACTGTCCACAAAGGGAGAGCACCTTGGAAGGCCTGCAACACTTAAAGCATTGCTCTCATCTCTAGGATGCTGATGTGCAAACTGGCCTCTACTGGGGACCAAGTGTCTTGAATGTACCATCCTCCCCAGACAATGCCCTCCCACCCTAGCTGGGAAGAGTCCATGGCCACTGAGGCCTTGAGCTGCGGGGAAATGAAAGAATGAACTTGCAGTATCTGATCTGATTGAATCCACAAGATTCTGGTGATTATAATTGGTGTTGACAATGATTGGACCACTGTGTTGCAAGCAGCCATTGTAAAATTCTCATGTGAAATCTGGCCAAGGGGACAAGTGTTATCAATGCTGCTATGGACCCCAGTACCTAAAGAACTAATCTTGCTGGGACTTTGTTGCTGTTGATAATTTTCCTGATTTTTAAAAGGATTGCCTCCAGTCTTTGTTGCGGAAGGGAGGCAATTGCCATCTTTGTGTTTAAGGAAGCTACTATGAAATCCAGTGTTTGTGTTGGTTCCAGATGAGATTTTTCATAAATTTTGGTTATGCCCAGGGAAGATCATTTTTGGAGAACTCTTTCTCTTGCCTCTAGTAGTCATGTCTGGTTGTGGCAGTGATGTCCCAGTCATCCAAATAGGGAAACACCAGAAATCTCTGCAGTCTCAGTTAAACTGCTACTACTGCCATGCACTTGGTGAACACCCTAGGCACTGTGGTGAGGCCAAAGGGCAGTACTCTGAACTGGTAGTGATTGGCTCCCAGCTGGAAGCATAAAAAACTTCTAACTTGTCTGTGCATTTTTATGTGGTAGTACGCATCCTGGATCTACTGAGCACATCCAGTCACCCTGTTCCAAAAAAGGAAGAATGGATTGAATCGTGACCATCTGGAATTTGGTTCAGTGAACAGATTTGTTTAAGTTGCTGAGATCCAAAACTGGTCTCCAGTCCCCTGTCTTTTTTGGCACTAAAAAGAACAATGAGTAAATCCTGGATTCTTTCTGATCTGGTGGGACCTCCTGGATGACTTTTTTTTTTTCTAGCAGCTTTTGAATTTGCATTGCTGCTTGTTCCCTTTGACTGGTATGGAACATCTGGGATTTTTTTTGTAAGTGGCTGGAGGATGGGAAATGGTATAATATAACCTCTGGATATAATCCTCTGGAAGTTATATGAAGCCAATTTCTCTTATGCAGGGACCAGCAACCCCCAACTCTCTCTCCAGAGGAGGACAATCGGGTCTCGTTTCAAGAGCACTGAAAGGGTTTAACAAAGAAGGAATCTCTGTACTCTTGGTTTTACAGGCCCCCTCTGCCACAAGGGCAGCATCTCCCATTAGAGTTCCCCCCTTTGCCACTGGGGGAACCACCACCAAGTGTGTATTGAGAAGACCCTTGGGATTTCCTGAACCACATTTTTCCACCACTGTGTTTATTCCTCAAAAAGGATCGTTGTGGACTGGAAAAACTTAAGCCCACACCAGAAAGTGTTTTCCCATCTTTCTCACACCTGGTCAATTTGTCTTTATCTTTAGGGTCAAACAGTGATATGAAAAGGAGCATTGACAAATGAAGACTTAAATGGCTCTGCAAACTCAAATAAGCGTGTCTCCTTATGGCAATGCCTGAACTCACAGCTCTGATCGTACCTTCAGCTACATGTGAAATGAGCCTCATGGAAAAATTAGAAATTGAATTTAGAGTGGCCAACTGAGAGGGAACCATCTCATGAACCCCTTCAGAAACAGCTCCTTAGAGGGTATCTGAAAGTTCTTTAATCAAATCCCTCTGAAGTCTGGAGAACTGTACCAAGTAGTTCAAGGGCCACAATGCAAAGTTTGTTGATGCATAAACTCACTTCCCAAATCTATCCATCATCCAAGACTCTTTGTTAAGAGGATGGATACAGGAACTTTCCTCTGCTAATTCCTTTTTTGTGGCTGCCACCACAACCATGGCATCCATAGGCAAACCTTTTCTCCAGAATGGCTTATCCTTGGGGGCAGTGATAATTTTTTCAGGACTCTAGGTGATCAACTCAATGGAATCTGGGGCCTTCCATGCCCTCCAAAAGAGAAACACAATGAGCTCATCAGCAGGTGGAGTGACTCAAGAAGTAGAAGAGGTGTAACCAAAGGCTTGCAGGAACACAGTTTCCTCAGACAAAGGATTGGTGGACTTCCTATCACCTCTCTGCCTGTGAAGGATTTCTAGGATATCTCCAAATGAGTTATCATCAGGAGGTGAACGTGGAGATCCTTCTCCCTCATCAAAATCAATGCCTTCTGTGATAGATTCTTCTGGAAAATCCAAGTGCTTCTTCTTGCACTTCTTTTTCCTAGGGAACTCCTCAGTGGGGTGTTCTGGGAAGGTATTGGAAGAAGACGGAACACCCTGCTGGGAAACCTGAGGCTTTGGTATTCACTGTCCTGGTGAAGCCAAAGGTTGAGGTTCAGAATGAAAGTGAGACAGAGTTGGCTGTTCTGAGAGGGAAGGGACTGACCTAGTGACTGAAGCAGGCATGGCTTTCTTCATAGCCTTGAAAGCAGCTCCACCCTGAGAAGGAAAGGATCCTGGATCCAACAGGGCAGACCTCAGAGTCGTGGTGCCGCCCCCAGAGGAGATCCCTCCCAAAGCAGAAGCCATAGTTGAGCCAATCCATTCTGAAGCCGCAAGGTGCGGAGATGGCTCCGAAAAAGCAGGAATGAACTACAGCCCCTCGGAACCGACAGGGCAGATGTCTCTGAGAGGTCTCCGGTTCCAACTGAACCATAGAACTCAGAGCTAATGTCAGATCTGAAGGTGAGGATGTCTTCAGATCTGACATAATTAGTACCAGACAGCTAGGAACCATGGACTCTGAAGCTTCCAGCAAAGTCAGAGGAGGAATTAAAGGAGGAGTAGTTGAAGAGTGAAGTCCCTGACTCGTGGGGATAGGAACCAATGTGGTCCCTGTCGCACCTTGCTCCCAGAGAATTTTCCTCACCAATCTCTCCACATCGCCTTCAGTATAACTTCTGGAAGAATAGGTGGACAAGATAGACAGAGACCTGGGTCTTTCCAAAAAGGTACGAGTCCTAGGTATGAAAACTATAGTAGGCAATGAATCTGTGATTTGAGGTGTTGGATCTGAAGAACTTTGCACTGAAACATGTCATTTTTCTTGTCAGATCAGAACCAAAGATATGGTCAGAGCTGACGACTGAGTGGAAGTACTCTTTGGTTCTGACAATCCTGTCAGAGCCAAAGGCTTGGACAATTTAGATGTTGGATCCAAAGGAGAAGACGGAACCGATACTCTTGCCTTCTTCTAACTCATAACTGATGGAGAAGTTGGAGTCAAAGAACTTCTCTTCTTAGCCTTCTCTGAGACATTTGAAGAGGGAGAAGAGACAGGACAAGATACATCAGATTTAACTTTCTATCTTTAGATAAGGAAGTTCCAGATATGGACTACCCGAAAGAGGACAGAAGAAGTCCTTTCAGAATCAATTTATTTCTTTCAAACAAGACCACGATGACTAAAGGAGTGGCAAATGGAGCAGTCCTCCTGAAGATGGAGCGGTCCCAAACAATATATGCATAGAGATTGTGAGTCAGAGTAGGGAATTTTGTGACCACATTTCTTATAGTGTTTTTTCTTTAGCTGCCATTGAAGCAACTACACATACCATATGTGCTCTCCTAAAAAGGTTCAAGGAAAAATGGTAAACAGTAAAACAGAACAGTTTTTTTTAAGAAGGAAAATATCAACTATGATATTTAAAGGCTATGCAAGGTGTAGAGCAGATGGAAACAGAGAAGATATCAACAATGATATCTACAGATGGAAAGAGAGAATATATCAACAATGATATCTAGAGATGGAAAGAGAGAAAATATCAACAATGATATCTACAGATGGAAAGAGAAGATATCAACAATATCTACAGATGGAAAGAGAAGATATCAACAATGATATCTAGAGATGGAAAGAGAGAAGATATCAACAATGATATCTAGAGATGGAAAGAGAGAAGATATCAACAATGATATCTAGAGATGGAAAGAGAGAAGATATCAACAATGATATCTAGAGATGGAAAGAGAGAAGATATCAACAATGATATCTAGAGATGGAAAGAGAGAAGATATCAACAATGATATCTACAGATGGAAAGAGAGAAGATATCAACAATGAAATCTACAGATGGAAAGAGAGAAGATATCAACAATGATATCTACAGATGGAAAGAGAGAAGATATCAACAATGATATCTACAGATGGAAAGAGAGAAGATATCAACAATGATATCTACACATGGAAAGAGAGAAGATATCAACAATGATATCTACAGATGGAAAGAGAGAAGATATCAACAATGATATCTACACATGGAAAGAGAGAAGATATCAACAATGATATCTACACATGGAAAGAGAGAAGATATCAACAATGATATCTACAGATGGAAAGAGAAGATATCAACAATGATATCTACAGATGGAAAGAGAGAAGATATCAACAATGATATACAAGAGCTACATGAAAGTGTAGAAGACAGAAAGATAGGTTTAGAAAAATCGGGATACTAGCAGTAATATCAAGGAGTATAAACATATGAAAAGGTAAGGAATTTTTAATAAATAAGGGAGAATTTAAGACTTAGAAGAACAAAACTTACCTGGCTCAAGAGGAATGACACCACATCTAACTTGCAACGCGGCAAATGATATCTGAGGTAATTAGGATAGTTGCACTGTGGGTAAGGGATGAGCTCAAGAATTTTTGGTCCCCACAAGCTACTGCAGCAGCCGAGTCGGTTCCAAGGATCGGAACCGAACCCACAGGCTGAGGACAGAATGAAATTTGACATCAGATCATACAGTTAGTATTATAACTGCATTTCAGTTAGCGTTGCCACCTCTCCATTTTTATTCAGACTGTATATCCAAAACAAAAAGAATAACTCCAGTATTCTGTTCAACAAAAAGAAACAGACTATTGGAACTTATTAAATCAGTGGATTTACTGTGCTTTTTTATAGAAAACCATAGTAAATCGGCAGAAAAAAAGTATCACAAATGGAAAAAGAGGGTGTTCCTTCTCACCTGACATGACAATGTTGCCATGAAATGGGAAAAAAGTGGGCAGAGAGTGAGGAGGAGATAGGTAAAGTTATGGGAGGTGTGAGGGGTGTGGCCTTGGTCTGATTTTGGCCACAAGGAAAGGTGGCAACCCTAATTCCAGTGCCTGTTTGTTTCACTGTTATTATTTTTCCCCTGTTCTTCTGACTGCCCAGCCCCCACTGATATATTACATACTGTATGTAATGTGCTCCCGACTGTTTGTACATTAACTGCAGTTTTTCCCTGCCCCCACTGTAAAAGCTAAATTTTATGAAATTCTAACCTACCTGGGGCCACTGACTTGTAGCTCAGACTCATAGGCATACCTCTCAATCACTTAGTGTAAGAAATCTGGACAAAGCTAGAAATAAAAGTAGGACAAAGCCTCAAAAATAGAGGCATTGTTTAAATATTGCTCTTACAAACTTAGAAAGTTGATAAAATAACAGGTTTTGCATTAGCAGGAAGTTTCTGAAAGGTATGAAGTCTGAAACTCAAATGTCTGTCATTATTCCCTGTCTTCAGTCTTTAATGATTTGCCACTAATTTTAAAGAAAAACACAGTTTTATGAAAAACTGACCAACAATATGAGGCAAAAATCTGGACATTCTGCAAAAATCTGTACAGTTGAGAGATATGCTGATAGGACTTAAAGAACACAGATTCTAAAGTTACAGACCTTTGCTATTTCCGTTACTGACTGGATTTCTCTCTCTAGCTAGTCTGCTATAACCAACATAGAGCTGTTCCCTCCAAGGCTCTTTTATTCAACACCCTGAGAAGTGTGGTTAAGCACTGAACTGAAAGAAGCAAGCATTACATCAAAAAGAGAAGAAAAAAGCTTTACTCAATGGTGGGTGGTCTGTACAAGAGCTTTTTTCACCGTGACAGACCTGTAAAATCAAACCCACTTAATAAATTCAGGTCTGAGACTCAAATAACCTGCACAAAGTGCAAATAAACACATCTTGAGCTACAGTGCACCCTTGACAAAATAACTAGGCATTTCCCCATGCTTATTATCCTAAACAAACTGAGGCCCAAGAAGTTATAGTCACCCTGTCCAGTGCCCACCCAAAGTCCTTCCTGTTGAAACAGTGGACCAGCACCTCCCAATAGTTTCTGTAGCCAGTCAGATTGTGATGGGTATCTTCAGACAATGTAAGAACTGGCTCATGCTGCCTGATGATCATCTACAGAAATAGCATAACACATTGCGTGTGAGATGTACACTTATACAGACTGTTCTGCTGTCTCAACGCTACTTGCCAAATACCAACCCATCAGGCAACTAAGATCTTAAAATCATCTACTTCTAAAAGTAGAAAAGACCACCTTACTGGCTGGTCAACTGCTCTACTCCTTCACCATCGCCAAACTATGGAACTCGCTTCCTCCTTCTATAAGAAACATGGGCAGCACCACCACCTTCAAACAAACACTGAAAAATCATCTCAACTCTTCTTGGCCTTGTACCTGATCTATAACCTAACCTCTTCCGTCTCCTTATATTATAACTCAATTCCTATGCTTTTTACTACTAGTGACTGATGATACTTTCTCCATATTTAATATTTTTTTTCTTTCATCACTTGTTGATACTGGCATACATTTATCTCCATTTTTACCACCATGAATTCATCTGGCAACCAACTAAATTCCTGCTTTTATGTATATATTCTGTATATATGACTGTAACCACTATGTGTAATACTGTTTCTACTTCTGTACCAATTAATGTTTAATTTTTTTCTGCATCTATGTTCTTGTCAAAGCTTTTCTCCCTGGGCCTCCACCAAAAATGGGCTCTTTTAGGCCCAGTAGACTTTCCTGGTAAACAAATGCAATAAATAAATAAATATACTTTCAATGGAGGCAATAATCTCACATACAGTAAACTCATCCACCAAAAGTATCATCACACCCCATCAAGGCTATCACAATACACATAATCTACCATATGCTGAGGTTCTAAAGACTAACTTTCCTAAACCTCAAAGACCGTTAACATGCAACACAGGTATAAAGCACATTCAACAAGTTAAGCCTACCACCTCTCAGTGAACAAGTAGTCCCAAATTCAAAGATTCTGAGCCATAAAGCAAGCATCTATCAAACTAAACATTCTAGTTATAGGTGACTCCATTTTAAAATGCACAGCTGTACCTCTTACCATGCTGAGCAAGGAAAGAGTGTTGCCTGCCTGGTGCCAGGATCCAACAGCGCGCACACACACACACACACTCTCTCAAGTCCTTGAAAAACAAGTACCAGTATGACTCTTTTGCAGTACATGTGGGTATCAATAACTTGAGGTGCAGCTCCTGAACTATATGAAGACATTATTATGAATAATAATACTATTATGAAGCTCTGCAAATATGCATCCCAGGCAGGTAGAAGCCTAGCAAAGAACAGCATTTTACCTTCTCCAAGGATGATGTCACAGTATGAGCAAAAAACAACTGACTTCAACAATTGGTTAAGTTTTGGTGTCACTTGGAGGGGGTTCAGTATCTGTCAGCTTGGGAGGATATGATCAGCAGACCATGCAGTTTCATCATGGATGGCCTTCACTTGTTCCCACTAAGGTTTTAATTACTGGAAAAGACATTGATCCCTCAAAGTAACTTTTTAAAGCAATGCCAAACTGATAAACTTACTAATGTAATGACACAAGCAAAGGACAATATGAAAGTATCACTGAACAATGCTAAGAGCCTAAACTTGAAACTCCAGTCCCTACAAGCTCTGCTCACACAGGAGGATGTAGATGTCTGTGTAGTGTCTGAGACATTACTTAGAATACTGGAGAGCACTCGCACTTTGCAGGACTATAACATGTTCCACATATTTAGACCCGTTACTGCACTACAGTAAAAAAGGGTGGCCACGGTGGTGCAGTGGTTAGCATTGCCACCTCACAGCAAGAGGTTCTCTGGTTCGATCCTCGGCTGGGGTGCCTTCTGTGCGGAGTCTGCATGTCCTCCCTGTGGTCACGTGGGTTTCCTCCGGGTGCTCCAGTTTCCTCCCACATCCCAAAGACATGCTGCAGGTGGATTGGACACTCTAAATTGGCCCTAGGTGTGCGTGTGAGTGTGCCTTCTGTGGAAGGTTGGGCGCCGGGCTGGCAACTCGACACCGTAAAACTCCACTGCCATTCAATGTGCGGACAAGGTGATACGCTGTGGCGACCCCTAACCGGGAAAAGCCGAAAGAAGAAGAAGAAGAAGACTGCACTACAGTAAAAAACAGGTGGATTTATCTCAGTCTTCATCCATAAGAGACTAGCATCAAGTCTGATAAACAGCATGATGCTCTAGAGATTCATGTCCAAACAGTCATCAGAAAAGTCCCATACCATATATTAGCTAGCTAAAGACCTCCCTTTATGCCCCAAGAAAACCACAATGCCTATCTAAAGGAACTGGAACCATTCAGTATTGAAACACAATACCATTTTCCTGGGTGATCTAAACAGTCCAGCTATAGTCTGGGAAACCTACACCACCACCACTAATGCAAAAGCACAGAGACTCCTGGACTTTATCAATGAAAATGCCCTAGAACAATTAGTCAAAGGACCCATGAGGGGCAACAACATCTTGGATCTTGTCCTTGCTAATATGGTGGCATCTTGCACAATCCCTTGTGTATCTTCATCACACATTAGTTCTGAGCATAAAGCCATCTCCTTTGAAATAGCACTGAAACCAGAGATCCCTTCTCCCAAAGACACCTTTTAAAATTTAGTGGAATAGGATTTCCTGATATCCAATTGTATGCCACTTCCGCAATTGTAAAATTTATAGTATTGTGGATAAATTCATCTCATGATTCAAAATGGAAACAAATACATCAAGAAATATTATTAGTAAATAAATATATCACAACCAGTGATAAAAAAACACTTCTGCTCTGAGATCCATTCTGATCCGACAGTACTAGAACAGAACTACCCAAGGATATAATCGAAGTGGAGGAAGGAGCTTTTCTTGGATTCAACACCAGAACTCTCCAGGATCTTGTATCCTAGGGCTCCAAAACCATAGGATGGATCAGATAAGAAGAGAAAATAGCTCTAGAAGTAGCTGGCATACTCACAAATCTGGCATGGGACAGAGCTGGTAAGATCCCCATCTGGAACTGAGCTCTGAAAAACTTTTGCATCATGCTAGCCACATCTGCTTACAACAAGCTCCTGGAGGACCTAGAGGAAGAAGTGGAAGGAGGCCTAGCGTGACTCTTGGGGGAATTTTAAAAAACCTTTAGGTGGCTAGGTGATACTGCCTTGATAGTGTACTCAGGAGTAGTACTCCTATAACCAGAACCCTGCTAAGGATTTGAGAGTTTAGGATCAGAGGGTGTCATTGTTGGACTAATCATGATTACAGTGATTGAAGCCTTAGGATCCGAAGTCTTCGACAAATTTTAGGACATGACAGTGTCAGATCCGATAACTTCTTTATCTTTGTCAGAGGCTCTGAAGAAGACCTGGAGGACTCTGAAAGGGAGTGCTGCTGTGCTCCAAAGGAGCAGACTTGCTGTGTTTAGAGGGGTGTTGAGCCCCTAAAGTAGAAATGGAAGGCAGAAGAGCTTTTGGATCAATTTATAACATTGAATCTTTAAAGCTCTGGGTTTGAAAGTGGAGCATATGCCATTTCTAGATGTTCAGCCCCTAGACAATACACAGATTCCTTGTGGGCATCTGAATTTGGAATTTTATGCCCACAAAAAGTGCACTTTTTGAAACCTGTGGATTTTTCCAAAGTATTTGTGAATAAACCCACAATGTCTAAAAAACAAAGAGTTTACACTCACTGTCAAAATCCAGAAATAATACACACCTACAGTAAAAATGTTTTTTTTTTATACAGAAATTAGCAAAAGCAAAGGTTCTGCTTCCAACTATGGTAAAGTAGAAATAGCTAAAATTCTGGGTAAATAGGAATACTAACAATGACAATAAAATACTATCTAAATATAGTATTAGAAGAATAAGAAGAAGGGAACGAAATGCCCTAATGCCAATGAGAGAAACTGTGAGGGAGGACAGTATACAGGAAAGGTACATTAATATAAAAAAAGAAACTGAAGAATAGCAATCAGAGTTGTATAACTCACAAAAGCAATAATTTCTCAAGAGCTTGGAATACCAGTGTCTGTTCACAATGGCGGCAGATCTGAGACTTTGCATTTGGAGATGCAATAGAGCATTATGGGTCGAGGGAGGAACTCAGGAGCTGATCTAAGTTTGGAATAAGTGACAGAGTTGGATCTGAGGATCAGATGTGAACCCATACACTGAGGAAGAATGAAAAGGACAACATCAGATACATGCAATTACAAACCCAAAAGTCTGACCAGCCTCCTGTGCAAAGCCAAAGAAAGACTTATCGTGGAACTAATCTCAGTTTGGATTCGTCAAGGGCAGGTTGTGTTTACTCGACTTTGTCAACATTTTTGAAAAGGTCATTAAAGCAGTAGATGAAGGTAAAATGTACACACCGCACACCCTGTCCTGGCCAAGGCTTTTGACGCAATTCCCCACTCAGGCATAGTAGAAAAGCTAAATAAACTCATCATAAATCCCTGTTACCCACTGGATTGCCAGCTGGTTTGCAGATAAGATGCAGAAGATAAAAAAAGTGGAAGCTACCACTACAAAGACACCAATGGGCTCCTCCAGGGTTCTGTGCTGGGATCTCTCCCATCTGGCCTCTATTTTTTTTAAGTAAAGGCCTATACAACAAAGGCTCTTGGCTGACTAAGTTTGCAGATTACTGCAAGCTAGCAGCAGTCACTAAATCCTCAAACAATTTCACCATCCTTCAGAAAGGTTTGTCCCAAAGAAACCAAAACACTGACAATACACATGTGAGTTGACCCACTTGTTTGGGATTTGGGAACTTATGTTGACAGTCATCTAATTTTCAACCATGTGTTCATTGTCATAAGAAAGCATTTGTGCATTGTACAGCTTATAAATGAAAGGACTGGCGCTAGATCTAGAGATGCCATTGTCCCTGTTTTACTTAGCCTTCATTAGGCCAGTCATGGAGTATAATGTCCACTTTGACAACAGCTGGAATGCTTAAAGAGATACTTTACTAAAAGAATACCAGGCAAAAGCAATATGTCCTACATGGACTGCTCCAAAACTCTGTCAGTACACTCAGCATCCTACAGACTGCTATGAGGTAACCTACTCCTGGAATAACTGATAGGCCTAGTGCACATGAGAAAGTCAAATGGCATTAGAAATTCTCAGCCTAGAGATCTAAACCTCTTCTTCAACATCAACAGACTGGTTTGGAGGGACAAACATATTTTGCAGAGGATACGACTGCTATGAAGCAGACTTCCCATCCATGTAAAAAAAAAAAAAGAAGCTATGTACCTACCATAACATTCCATGTTTGTTGTCCTTCATCTCGCCTTCCTTCTTGCTGGTTGGGTTTGGAGCTGATCCTCAGCTCCGACTCAGCTGATATACAATAGCGCAAGAGCTTTTACTTATCTCAACATGCTTAGCGGCAGCTATCCAGATCTCGTTTGTAATAACCCACACTAGACAAATGTAGTAACAAAAAACTTTTTTTTTTTTTACTAAGCTCTTACACCAAGGTAGGAAGGGAAAAAGAAAGGACAAAATATGGTTAACCAATCTGGTATGTCAACATGAAACTCGGCCAGTGTAACCAATGAAGAACTCCTCTCAAACCTCTAGGAAGGGGGAAAGGGGGGAAGCAACAAAGAATGCGAGATGGAGGGCAACAAATATGGAACGTTATGGTAGGTACATAACTTCTTTATGTTATGTTGTCCCATCTCGCCTTCGTTCTTGCTGGTTGGGACCACGTCCCCAGCACCTGGTTCATGGGTGGCTCACTGGAGCAACCTCTTCAGGACTGTGAAACCAAAGGATGCTCTATTCCGGGAGACCACATCCACTTTGTAATGAGAGATAAAGGTATGAGGATTTGCCCATGTCACTGCTGCACAGATTGAATCTAATGGCAATTTAGCTTGGAAGGCAATAGAGATGGCTAAGGCCCTGGTTGAATGTCCTCTGGGTCTTCCTGGAAGCGTCCTTTTATGCAAATCATATGAATAAGTGATTGTGTCTGACAGCCATTTTGATAAAGTCACTTTAGAAACTGGATAACTTTGCTTATTCTCAGCAAAGGATATGAACAATTGGTCTGATTTTCTGAGGTCTTTGGTTTTGTGTATATAAAAACGTAATTGTCTATGAACATCCAGTTGGTGTAATCTATACTCTGCCTTTCTGCCATAATTTGGGAAGAACACAGGAAGCTCAATGGACTGATTTAAGTTATACTCAAAATAAACCTTTGGCAAACAGGAAGGATTGGTCCTAGAGAGACTCTATCTCTGTGAAAAATGAGATACGGCGAGCAAACAGACAAAGCATGTAATTCAGAAATCCATCTAGCTGAGGTTATATCAACCAAGAAGAGGGTTTTCCAGGATAGAAACTTCAAGGGGCAAGATGCTTCTGATTCAAAAGGGGGCAGAACCAATGAAGCTAAAACCAAGTTTAGGTCCCAGGGGGCGGGAGGTTCTCTAACTGGGGGCCATAAAAGTGTTGTACCTTGTAAGAATGTTCTGCACAACTTATGGGACATAATGTTAGAACCCAAGTCTCCTACGTGAAAATTGCAAATGGCAGCAAGTTGGACCCTAACAGTAGCTGCAGCTGCCTCTTTTTTAAAGGTTTCGGCTAGAAAGTCAAGAATCTTGTGAACAGGAGCCATAAAAGGATCAATGTTAATACTTCTGGCCCAGTAAGAGAACCTCTTCCATTTGCTAGTGTAAATCCGCCTAGTAGTGGGCTCGTGGGAGGACACTGGGAGGTGCTGTACAGGAGGGGAAATGTTTGGAAGCCTGGCTAAGACTGGAAGTGGAGTAACCAAGCAGTCACCTTGAGAGTTTGAAGGGATGGATGAAGCCCACTTGACTGGTGCGTCAGGAGGTCCAGAACTGGGTCCAGTATCCAAAGCTCCAGGTGAAGGTGATTGTGAAGAAACGGAAACATGTCTGACTAGGCCAGTAAGGAGCAATGAGGATGAGTTAGCAACCCAAAGATTTTTCTTTCTGAAGTATCTTCGGAATGAGAGGGAAGGGTGGAAAAGCACATAGGAGTCCCTGAGGTCAATCGTGAACAAGTGCATCCCTGGGTAACTGTCCCAAAGGGGGAACTAGGGCAAAGTAGCTGCTGTATTTGTTGTTTAGGGGAGTGGAAAAAAGATTGCAGTATGGCTCGTCCCATTTGTGAAATATCAAGTCTGCAACTTCTTGCTTCAGGGACCACTCGTGAGGCATTAGGATAGCCCTGCTGAGTCTGTCCACTATCACACTGGATTTTCCAGGAATGTGTGTTGCAATCAGAAAATGTTGGGAATACATCACCCATTGCCATACTCAAAGTGCCTCCCAACAGAAGGGCATCACGTTCCGCCTTGCTTGCTGATGTGCCATACCACTGACGTATTGTCTGTCTGGATTGCAATGGTCCCTGTAGGTAGAGAGTCTTGGAAGTACTTGCAACGCTCTCATCTCTAGAACACTGATGTGCAAATGGTACTCGTGAGTTTGCCACATCCCTTGGACAGTCTGTCCCAGATAATGCCCCCCCCACCCTATTTGAGGAGCATCCATGGTCACTGTGGCTACTGAATGCGGGTCTAGAAAGGGTCTGCCCAGAGTCGCCTGGGGGGAGAACAGCCACCATAGTAGGCCCTTTTTGCAAGGTTCCATGATCAAGATCATGTGTGACATTGGCAACTCCTGGAAAGACCACTGAGCAGAGAGAAGCCACTGTAGACTCTGCATGTGGAAGTGTGCTAAAGAACTAGCATAACAGCTGCAGCCATTGAGCCCAGTACTTGTAAGACTGGTCTTGCCTGAACTCTCATCTTGTTTATGAGAAAGGAAACTTGTTGACGAATGGTTGACACCCTGTCTAGATGCAGTTTTGCTATCATGTGTCTTTTGTGTCTACGTCTGCCCCTATAAAGGTAACAGACTGAAAAGGCAACAAGGCAGACTTTTCACAGTTTATTGTGATGCCTAACAGTGATCATGTTTGGATTGTGTAGTCCCTTGCCTTGATTAGTTGATGCTCAGTGGTAGCAGTGAGGAGCCAGTCGTCTAAACATGGAAACACCTGGAATCCTGGATGCTTCAGGTGAGCCGTTACCACTGCCATACACTTGGTAAACATCCTGGGGTCTGTGGTGAGACTAAAGGGCAGGGCCCTGAACTGATAATGACTGGCTCCCAGCCATAAGCGTAGGAATCTCCTGGATTGCCTGTCCATTTTTATATGGTATTATGCGTCCTGGAGATCTATAGAGCACATCCACATGCTCTGACCCAAGAAGGGAAGAATGGACTGCAGTGTCACCATCCGGAACTTTGTCTTTTTTACTGATTGGTTTAGCTTGCTGAGATCCAAGATTGGTCTCCAGTCACCTGTCTTCTTTGGAACTAAAAAGAACCTTGAGTAAGTTCCGGATCCGATTTGGTCTGCGGGGACTTCCTGGATGGCTCTTTTTTCTAGCAATCTTTGAACCTCTAGGATTGCATGACCCTGAAGACTGGGTGAAACATCTGGGATAGAATGTTGTCTTTTGAGGGGGACTAAGAAAAGGGAATTTTGTAACCCCTAGATATTATCGACAGTACCCATGTTTTCTTGTGACAGATTGCCAGGCTGCTGTGTACAGTGATAGTCTACCCCCGACTGCCTCCAGAGGTGGACAACTGGGCCTCCGTTCAGGAGTGCTGGAAGGGCCTAGCAGAGAAAGTATCTCTGTCACCCTGCTGTTGTGGACCACCTCTGCTGCGAGGGCAGCATCTTCCATTGTGGCTTCCCCCTCTGCCCCTGGGGGGAAAAATCACCATGTGTGTCAGGTGAAGCTCCCTGGGATTTTCAGAACCACATTTTCCCACTCTTCTAACCCTTAGGATAGGGTCTAGATGGAGTGAAAAAACAGAACCCTATGGCAGAGAGAGTCTTACCAACCTGTTCACACCTGGTAGGAGTCTCTTCTACTTGAGGCCCAAACAAGCATGAACCATTGAAGGGGGTGCTGGTAAATGAAGACTTAAAGGGCTCCGCAAATGGACAAAGGTGCATCCAGAAGTGCCTGCGTAAAGCTACTCCAGTACCTGCTGCCCTACTTGCTCCATCTGCTGCATAAGAAATGTGTCTCATGGAGGAGTTGACCTTGGTAAACTTGGTTCGTGGTAAACGAAGGTCAAGGTCGCAAGCTAGGAAGCTGTCCTGTTTGCAACTCCCTCAGCCGTAGGATCTTGCAGGGTATCTCCTAGCTCTTTCAGGAGATCCCTCGGAAGTCATGTGAAATGTGACAAGTAATTCAGCGATCTGAGAGTAAAAGTCGCTGAAGGAAACATATGCTTCCCATACCTGTCCATCGTACAAAAGGCAAGGTTCAAATGACAAATTCACCACCATAACAGGAACAGGCAAGCAAAAACCTGAGGGTGATGCTACTCAATGCTAGAAGCTTAAATCTCAAAATGCACTCACTCGAGGCACTCCTTAAAATGGAGAACATCGATATCTGTGCAGTGACTGAGACCTGGTTCAAGGCTCCAGGGAGCACCCCTGCACTACCAGGCTATAACTCATACCACACTTTTCGGCCATGTAACCTGGACCGGAACACCAAAGGCGGAGGTGTATCCATATTCATTAAGGATATCCACACCTCCAGGCTACTTGCTCAGCATAATGCAGCCGAGGTTATCCAAGTGCAACTAACTCTTTGCAAAACTGAAATCCAAATTGTAGCCTGCTACAGATCACCCACCATGCCCCAGGATTCCCACTCATCTTTTCTTGATGTACTGGAAAATATTAGTGTTTAACCAAACACCCTAATAATGGGTGATTTCAACTACCCCACCATTAACTGGGAAAACTACTCATGTACCAACTCCTTCGCTAGACACTTTCTGGAATTCATAAACTCCAATGCCCTGGATCAACTTATCCACACCCCCACCAGGGCAACAATGCCCTAAATCTAGTCATTACCAACATGAGTGACCGGTGTTCCACACCTGAAGTCAACGCCTCATTGGTCCGATCTGACCATAAGCTAATTACCCTAGATATCCACATCCTGCCCCCCATTAAGGAAACCACGGTAAAAAATTTCTCCAAAGCCAACTTCATGCTTCTTAAGACAAAAGTGGTGAACTTCATGACACCCATGGAGATGGACAATACAGTTATGACTACTGAATCTTACATAATTGCACTTTATAAGCACTTACATGAGTGCATGGATCGTGCTATCCCAAACAGAACCAAGACGCTATCCTCCAAAAAAAGGAAGCCAATCTGGTGGTCCCCTGCCATAAACAAACTGTACAACAGAAGGAAGAAACTGTTGAAAAAGAGAGTAAAATCCCATGAGTGGAGGAGCTCTCTGGTCAGCCTCAGTAAGAAGCTGAGATTCCTCATAAAATCCTCCAAAGCTAGTTATGAAAAAAAATCGCCACTGATTCTAAAGACAACCACAAAGCATTCTATAGCTACGTCAAGAATCTCAATGGCAACACTCAGATCTGCTCTGAGTTACAGCACAATGGCACTAAATATACAGACCCAACTGATACTGCCAACATCCTGGCAGATAGGTTCAGTGCTAACTTTACCCCCCTCTCACCCCCTAAAGAGCCCATCTCTATACCAGAAGAATGCAAAGTTCCTGTAATCATAGCTGCACAGGTAAAAACCACACTCTCCAAAGCCAAGAACACAGCATCCATGGGACCAGACAACATCCCAGGCTGCGTTCTACACAAACTACAGAACAAAATGGTACCCCACCTAAGTGCCATGTTCAATTGTAGCCTCACCTCAGGGTTTGTGCCTGCTGAATGACACACAGCAACAGTTATCCCACTCCACAAGGGGGGAGCTACCATGGACCCCAGGAACTACTGACCCATTAGCCTGATGAGCCTGGTCTGCAAGGCCATGGAACGTATCATCATGGAACTTAGAAACAAAGGCATTGGTAATCGCAAAACTCTGGACCCCACCCAGTTCGTGTTTGTAAAAGGCAGATCATGTCTCCTAAACCTGATTGACTTCTTTGAAGCAGTCACCAAAGCCGTAGACAAGGGTAAGGTGGTTCACACAGCCTATCTAGATCTTGCCAAGGCTTTCAACACCACCCCCCGCTCTGGAATTATAGATAAACTCACTAAACTAGGTATAAATCCCTATATCACAAGATGGGTTGCCAACTGGCTCACTGAGAGAACCCACACTGTGAAAGTAGCAGACTCCAAAACCGACTTCAGACCAGTGACAAGTGGAGTACCACAGGGTTCAGTCCTGGGTCCTCTCCTACTTCTCTGAAATACATGCTAACACAGAAGGTCTTTGGCTAATGAAGTTCACAGATGACTGCAAACTAGGAGCCATAATCTAAACTCCTAACAATGTGGACATCCTACAAAAGAGAGTCACTGAGACAGATGCCTGATGTTAGAGCCATGGCCTGAAGCTCAATGCCAAAAAGTCCACTGTCATCCCCTTTGGTAAAAACTCTGTACCCATGAACTACAACATAGGCGGTAGTATACTTAACACCGAAAGTATGATAACACACCTTGGGACACAGGTGGACAGTAGTATCTCCTTTGATATTCACATCGCCACAGTACTCAGGAAATCCTTCTACGTGGCACACCTTATCACAAAATGTTTCTCATCCAGAAATAAAGAGGTCATTGTTCCCCTGTACTCATCACTCATTAGACCCATTATAGAGTACAACGCCCCTTTTGGTATGTACCTCACAAGGCATCTACAACAACTGGAAAGGCCGCAGAAATACCTCACAAAGAGGATTACTGGCCTCAAATAGATGCCCTAAGCAGACTGTCTCAAAAAAACTCCAGCTTTACTCCATCGCATATCGCCTACTCAGAGGTGATCTCTGCCTAACATACAAAGCTATGTCAAACCCAGAGCTGTTGGACATGCTCCACTTAAAGAAATCCCAGTCCCTCTGAGTACATGCTCTAGGGTCCTAAACCTTGTCACCACAATAAACAGAACATGCCGGAGGGATAGATTCCTGTCCCAGAGACTTTCCATACTCTGGAATAAACTACCTATCTATAGCAAACAAAGTTCCTCATTAGTACTCTTCAAGAAAAATCTTGATGATTGGATGGGAAATACGAAATTCACCCCGGGGATCTCCTCTGTGGCTCTGCTCAACAGTGGCACAAGAAAATAATTTTCTTGGGTGGCAAAAGCCAGGGTACCTTTTTGGCTGGACTTGTATAGGCCCCAGGGTCGACAGCCAATACCTATGAGACTCTTTGTTCGGTGGATGGACAGATGAAGAAGTTTCTACAAGTTCCTTCTTGGTGGCTGCTGCTGCCACCACCATGGCATCAACAGGGCCTCCCTTGGAAAGGAAAGACTTATCTTCTGGAGCTATAATAAATTTGTTTGGTCACCTCGGAACCGGTTACATGGTCTCTGGAGCACTTCACGCCTTTTGACTCACTACAGACAAAAGTGGGTCAAAAGGCAGAGACACCCAAGAGGTGGAGGGTCTGGAACCAAATGTGTCCAGGTATACGAACTAGTCCTCAGAAGGGGCTAGGGACTTCCAGCCACCCCTCTAAGGATTTCTAAGATGTATGAAAAGGAGACATCCTCAGAGAGGGACCATGGGGACCCTTCAAACTCATCCAGGTCTGTATCCAAGGTGACAGACTCAGGGGAGTCTAGAGGCTTCCTCTTACATTGCTTCTTCTGAGGGACCTCCTCCAAATGTTTGGTGGAGGTTTTGGAAGAAGTGGCGTCACCCAGTGGGGCATCCTGGGGCATAGGGTTCCCTACGCTTGGCAGGAGGAGGGACAAAGGCTGGCACAGGCACCAAGGAAGAAGGAGCCAATGGTGCAGAGGGTGGAGCAGTCTCAGGAGACAGCACGCTCATCACCTCGAGGGCGCTATGGTCCCAAGTTGAAAGAGCCTCTGGCTCTGAAGAGCCTGGAGATCTCCTTCGAACCAGGAGCGAAGGCTCTGAGGCCAATGTAGGAGCCGAGCTCACTTGCGCTGTAGCTCCGAGAGGGAGAGCGGGGGCAAACAAGGGTCCGATGCCACTTCCCCCTCACAGCTGATGAGACAGCTTCGGTGCCCAGACCCCTCGATGGACTGAGACATTGATGAGATTGGAGTGTCGTTGGAACAGATAAGGGAGAAGAAACCAGAGTCGACGGTTCCACCACCATGACCTCCATGCAATCCGGCTCCAAGCTCAAGAGAGTCAGAGGAGGAATCGATGGAGAAGCTAGGAGGGCTGAAGGAGCCAAACCCTTATGGGCTGGACTTGAGATTAATTTAGTAAGTGCCTGTGACTT
The DNA here is from genome assembly GCF_019279795.1 of Protopterus annectens. Taxonomy (NCBI): domain Eukaryota; kingdom Metazoa; phylum Chordata; order Ceratodontiformes; family Protopteridae; genus Protopterus; species Protopterus annectens. The sequence goes on from NC_056743.1 coordinate 22,330,954, forward strand.
GAGGAGCCTGTTGACCACTCTCTCCACTTTGTGATCTGAAAGTTTGGAGGACCGAAAGGAGTGTGAAGAGGACTGGTGACTGCAAGCTCCAGGTTGCACAGAGAAGATTGTGGAGCAGAGCGTACTGGCTCCAAAGAGGGAGACCATGATCTCTTATGTATCCGGACCAGATCTGAGGACACAGATGAGCCGTCGGAGACTTAGCTTTGTCGGAGCCAATGCTGGGGGCCGACAGAGCCGAAGGCTTCTCAGTAATTTTTGTCTGTTCTGAGCTCAGAAGCAATGGCTTGGAGTGTTTCTTGGACAATTTGGCTGGCTGAGGACCCTGAGACGAGGCATCTTGAGGGCTCTTCAGGCGACCACATGGAATAAGCTTATTTTTTCTTTCCTGCAGGACTCTAGAACTGAAAGCATGACAGATCGAGCAAGAGTCCAGCAGGTGAACAGCCCCTAAACAGTAAACGCAACTCATGTGCCTGTCCGTAAGGGACATTTTCTGGCAACACGAGTCGCATTTTGTTAGACATAACAAGCACTAATCAGGGAAAAAGTTTCAAAAGAGAAAATTAGAAGTTATGTACTCACCATAACGTTCCATCTGAGTAGGTGTATTCATTTGTCTGCAACCTGTGGGTTATGGATCCGATATCGGATCCGAACCGGCATGGTTTACCAGCTATGGATCCAAGCTCTCAGCTCCTCCCCTCACCCATAATACCCTGCTCTACCCTCATGACCTCAGATCGAGTTTGCCAACAGCAAGAACACCCTGAAAAGGGTAACACATAATATGCAGGAAACTGAAAGGCCAGGGGGATAGGAGGGCGGGATGGTTGCAGACAAATGAATACACCTACTCAGATGGAACGTTATGGTGAGTACATAACTTCTAAATCTGAAGTAGGAGATTCATTTGTCTGCAACCTGTGGGACAGAGTCCCCAGCTACCTGAATCTTGGGCGGCCATCATGGAAGGATATTCCGGAGCACCGCGGAGCCAAGGGATGCTCTACCCCTAGATGCAAGACCCAACTTGTAGTGGGAAATAAAAGTATGAGATGAAGCCCACGTGGCTGCTGCACAAATATCATCTAGAGGAATCCTAGCCTTAAAGGCTGCCGAGGTAGATACTGACCAGGTTGAATGGGCGTGTACACCCTCCGGTGCGGGCCTTCCTGAAGCTTGATAAGCCAATAAGATACACTGTGAAATCCAGCGAGACAGAAATACTTTAGAAATTGGCTTGCCCAAATTAAATTTAGCAAAGGAAATGAACAGCTGGTCGGATTGCCTATGACCAGCCGTTCTGTTTAGATAAAATCTAAGTTGCCTGTGAACATCTAAGGAGTGAAGCTTGTATTCACCTTTGTTTTCATATTTAGGGAAGAAAACAGGGAGGTTAATGGATTGGTTAATGTTTGCTTCAGAAGCTACTTTAGGAAGAAAGGACGGGTTGGTCCTGAGGTAAACACGGTCCGGATGAAAGACCAAGTAAGGAGGTTTAGCTGATAATGCTTGGAGCTCTGAAACTCTCTTGGCTGATGTAATGGCTACTAAAAAAGCCGTCTTGAAAGACAAGAATTTGAGATCCACCGTAGCCGCTGGTTCGAAGGGGGGGGCGGTCAAGGCCTGGAGAACTAAGGAAAGGTCCCAAGGAGGAACCGCTTGTTTTACAGGGGGCCTGAGAAGGAAAGTACCTTTAAGGAAAATTTTACACAACTTGGCTGACATGAGTGGACTAGAGTCATGACCAATGTGATAATGTGAAATTGCCACCAGTTGTACTTTGACTGTGGAACTGCTGGCACCATCGTTAAAAAGAGTGGTTAAGAAATCAAGCACTAAAGGGAGAGGAACCGTGAAGGGATTCAGGCCTTGCCGCCCCACAAAGAAAACCGTTTCCACTTGCTGCTGTAGACTTTCCTAGTGGATGGTTTATAAGCTGCCACCAGGATCGCCTTAACAGGGGACGAAATACCGGGAGTCCTGATCAAGAGTGGAACTGGAGCAGCCAAGCGGTCAGCTTCAGGTTGTCCAGGTTCGGAGGAGATATGCAGGATGGATGAGATATCAGATCCGGAATGGGATCTAGAATCCAAGGAGGATTCACTGAGTGAGACCTTAGGAAGGGGAACCAGATCTGTCGAGGCCAAAACGGAGCAATGAGAATCATTCTGCAACCCACCCGAGGGGCTTTCTGAAGAACTTGGAGCATCAGAGGCAAGGGTGGATAAGCATACAGAAGACCGGGTGGCCAAGCATGCACCAGAGCGTCTCTTGGAGAACCTCCTGGAGGAGGAATCAGAGCGAAAAAACTGTCGCACTTGGTGTTTGAGGGAGAGGCAAAAAGATCGCATGAAGGAGTTCCCCACCGTGCGAATATGCATTCCGCTACTTGAAAATTGAGAGACCACTCGTAAGGAGTCAGAATGGTGCGACTGAGCTTGTCCGCCAGGATGTTGGACCGACCCGGAATGTGCGTTGCTATTAGAAAGTGGTTGGTGGAGATTGCCCATTCCCAAACTCTCATGGCTTCTCGACAAAGAGGGTAAGACCTCGTTCCCCCTTGCTGATGTACCAGACCACTGACATGTTGTCCGATTGAATCGCAATTGTTCCCAAGGGAAGAAAGTCCTGAAGTGCTAGCAACGCTAAGAGCACTGCTCTCATCTCTAGAACGTTGATATGTAGTAAGGTCTCTGAATCGTTCCACGTGCCTTGGACGGTCCGGCCCGCAAAATGCCCCCCCCCCCACCCGAGGCGGGAGGCGTCCGTGGTCACCGTGGCGAGAGGGGGAGAAGCACAAAAAGGGCGGCCTCCGTGGAGATCTGGGGAGTGAAGCCACCACAGGAGGGACCGCTTGCAAGCCTTGCTGATCGCAGTGGGATGATGCATAGGGAGAGCAAGGTAAGACCATTGTACTAAGAGAGTCCACTGGAGGATGCGCATATTGAGCCTGGCAAGAGGAAGAAGTGCTATAGCAGATGCCATGGACCCTAGAGCCCTCAGGACCAGCTCCGCCGGAACAGAACTTGAGTGGAGAATGGCCCGCACCTGGAGCTGCAGATTTTGAACTCTGTCCGCAGTGAGGAAGGCTTTTAAACTCCTTGTGTCTAACCTGGCCCCTATAAAATCTAAGAGCTGTGTGGGCCAGGTTGGATTTCTTTGTATTTATTGTAATGCCCAGAATGGGAGCAAGATGGAGAAAGGAGTCTCGCGCCAATAGTAGTAGATGCCTTGTTGGGGCGGTAAGGAGCCAGTCATCCAGGTAGGGGAAGACCTGCACCCCCTGAAGCCTCAGGTGGGCCGCTACCACTGCTAATACTTTGGTGAACACCCTGGGGCTGTGGTGAGACCAAAGGGAAGGACCCGGAACTGGTAGTGACTGGCTCCCAGCCGGAAGCGGAGGAACCTCCTGGAGCGCCTGTCCATCAGGATGTGGTAGTACGCATCTTTGAGGTCTATAGAACACATCCAGTGATTTTCTCCCAGAAGGGGGAGAATAGATTGCAGAGTGACCATTCGAATTTTTCCTTGGGGACTGCCAGGTTCAAGAGAGAAAGGTCTAAAATTGGTCTTAGATCCCCGTCTTTTGGCACTAAAAGAACCTGGAGTAGAACCCTGATCCGATCTGGTCTGGGGGGACGGACTGGATGGCTCTTTTCTTTAGCAGATGGCCAATTTCTGCCAAAGCGGCCTCCCGTTGACCGGGTGGAACGTGTGGGAGGGACTTCAACTTTGGTAAGTGACGAAAAGGGATGCGGTATCCTCTGGATATGATCTGGAGAACCCAGCGGTCTGATGTTATGGACTCCCATGCCGCTAGGTGCTCCGAAAAACGTCCCCCGACTGCCTCCAGAGAGGAGCAGCCAGGCAACCCCTCAGGGTTGCTGCGCGGGCCGTTCAGAGAAGGGTTCTCTGGACCCGAAGTTCCTGGGAGCCCCTCTGCCTCTAGGGCGGCGTCCTCCCTGTCCTCCTCTGCCATGGAAGGACTGGTTGTCCGGAGCAGGCTGGGATTGCTGCGACTTCCGGAACCACATCTTCTTCTGACCCTTTTGGTTCCTAGAATAGGGCCTCTGGGGTGCAGAGAAGTGGATTCCGACGGCAGACAGCGACTTCCGTCCTTCGCTCTGGGTCAAAGTGTCGCGAACGGTTTTGCCAAAGAGGGCAGAACCATCAAAGGGGGCGTTCGCAAATGACGCTTTGAAGGGCTCAGAGAAACCGAAATGACGGAGCCAGGCCTGACGTCTAGTGACTAGACCTGCCCCTGCGGCTCTAGCGGCGCCTTCCGTAGCATGGGAGAGTAGCCGCATAGAGGTATTGGTAACTGATCTAAGAGTGGCCATGCGGGTGGAGTGCAGCACTCTGTCCTCCTCCGACATGGACTCTGGGGGAGATGCAGCGTATTCTTTAATGAGATCTCGCTGCATCCTAATAAAGTGTGCCAGGTAGTTCAGCGCCCTTACCGAGAAGGTCGCTGAACTAAACATCTGCTACCCCAAGCGGTCCATCATCCGAGACTCCTTGCTCGGGGGATGGACTGAGGGACTCTCCTGAGCAAGTTCCCTCTTGGTGGCCGCCGCCGTCAACATGGCATCTACCGGAGGCCCCTTACTCCAATGGGCACGGTCAGACGGTGGGCTGAGGATCCTGTCGGGCCTCTTAGGGATTGGCTCCACGGTGTCCGGTTCCTTCCACGCCCTGGTGGTAATGAGGTCCACCAGGGGGTCGGCAGGAGGGGACACCCAAGAGGTAGACGGGCCCGCTTCAAATGCCTCCAAGAACACGGACTCGTCCGAGGAAGACTTGGGGGCAGACCACCCCCCCCTTATACGGAGCATTTCCATGATGTCTCCAAATGAGACATCCTCGGGGGGTGACCGTGGGGAGCCTTCCCCTTCCTCCAAATCCTTGTCTTCCGTGAGAGACTCGGGGGAGTCAATGTGCCTCCTTTTGCATGAATGCTTGCGAGGAACATCCTCTGGGGGGCTGTCAGAGGACTCCTCGCAAGCAGCAACCTGTTCCAGGGGAACAGCTTGGGGCATAGAAGCGGGCTGTCCCAAGGGCCGGATGGTGGAAGCCTGACCCAGTGCAGAGGGAGCGCGGGACGGAGCCGAAACAAGTGCCGGGGGTCCGGAGACCCTCAACAGGGCCCTCTCCACTACATCAAACGCCGAAGGGGAGCCGACCTCGACCAAAGGATCCGACAATTGGCTCCCCCTCGGATCCGAAGAGTGGATCGGAGCCGGCGCCGAAGCGCTCGGATCTGAAGGGACAGTGCGCTCCGATACAGACGGCGCCGAAGGAGCACTGATCCCCCCGGATCCGAGGCTCGGATCCAGGCTCCGAGAGGTCGGATCCGATGCACTCGAGGGCAGGGTCGGATCCGAAGTACCAAGTACTATTGGCGCCGACCCACCCCCGGCTCCGAAGCTGCTCGGCTCCAACTGCTCCGAACCCGGGTAGCGGGTCGGAGAAGGAGCAATCGGCTTGAAAAAGGGGGTCGAGCTCCCCCCCAGAGGGGGGGGAGGCAAGAGCACTCCCATCTGCATCTGGGCCTGGATGAACCTTCTCATCATCCGGTCCAGATCAGCATCCGATAGGCTGTACGTAGATCTCGACGAGGCTACCGAGGTAGGTCTTGAGTGCCTCCTCGATAGCCTCGACGGAGATCGGGTCTCCTCCTCCTCAGGTCCCGGTGAAAAACACACTGGAGACCGGAGCCGAGGAGGAGGAGATCCAGCCGACAATGGAGCCGGGGGAGAAGCCCGCTTGGCTGGCGGGGCCGAAACAGAGGTCTCGGCCCGCCGCTTATGGTGCTTCTCCCTCCGGTCCCTTTTTCTAGCATTCCTCTCCTCCGAACCAGAAGCGGGAGGTTGAGTCCCAGGAGGAGGAGGGGGAGCCGGAGAGGGAATAACCGTGGGGACGGTTACCCCCGAAGGAGCGGAGGTCGGAGCCGAGTCCAGCGGTAAAAGGCCCGCCAAAACAAGCTTGGACCTCTGCTCCTTCAATGCCCTGGGGTTGAACCCTGCACAAATGGAACATCCAGATGTGAGGTGTTCAACCCCCAGGCATCTAACACACCGAGTGTGGCCATCAGCTGGGGAAAGCTTATGGCCACACTCGGAGCACTTAGAAAAAATAGCCTTGGGCTGCTCAGACATCCCAAGCTAACAAACAACAATTACTAACTAAGGTAAGTAACTAAAAAAACAAAATCACTCACAGGCCCAACACACACACTACGCTACCAGCGAGGGGAGGGATATAAATTTTAGATTAAACTCTAAAAAAAGTAATAATACACAAAGGGAAACCTACACTTTCATACAAAACAACCAAAAAATTATTTAAATTTTACAATTTAAATGCTGAAAACTATCACTTAGCTGGAGAGCTGGAAAAACAATCTGGTCACCATGCGCGGCAAACGAGATCTGAGGTCATGAGGGTAGAGCAGGGTATTATGGGTGAGGGGAGGAGCTGAGAGCTTGGATCCATAGCTGGTAAACCATGCAGGTTCGGATCCGATATCGGATCCATAACCCACAGGTTGCAGACAAATGAATCTCCTACTTCAGATCTGTCATTCACAGCCTATAACAAGTAGAAGCAAACAGGCTGATAACCACAAAGGAAAAAACCTTAAAATTATTTTTTTTTTGAGAGGAAGAAGAAGGAAGGGGGAGAGCCCATAACTTAAATAGCAACTCCCCATGGCAGAGCCTCTAACTTAAACAGCAATCCCAAAAAAGAGGTGAGGAAAGGGAAGAACCCTCTAACCTAAATGGGCTCTAAGGGGAAAGCAGGCCTGAAGAAGAAAATGACGGCCAAAAACACAAGGAGCAGAGAAAGAGGGTCATTAGGCTAATGATAAAGGATAAACACTCTTAACAAGTCACTATAACCAGTAAATTTACCAAAAATTAGCAGTAACTAGAAAAAACGTAAAGTACTTGCCTGAGCCAGTATGCAGCAATCTCAATGCTGCAAGTGGCAAATGAGATCTGCGTAGTTGTCGCTAGGCATGTTGGGATAAGGGGTAGCCTCAAGCCAGTAAAAGTTCCGAACCCAACCAGCAAGAACGAAGGCGAGATGGGACAAAATAACATCAAAAATTATAAACTTACCATAACAAAAGATCATTTCATTCCAGTCTGTCTGATGCAATATATGGGTCCTCAAGCCCTCACTTGGATTGGATCTGGCCAATTTTATGCTCTAGCCTTGAGCTTTTCCAAAACTTTCCAGTCCCATAATGTTCTGCTCCTCTCTGACTAGCTCAGATTGAATTTAGTACCTGAACCTAAGTGCATTTGATTTTGCATTTGCCTTTGATCCAGAATGGGGATCTTCACATCCTACAGACAAGGGTGGGTTGTTTAGATGGACTGGGATGAAAGACTCTATTATTATGTTATGTACTTAACTATAATAATCTATTCATTCAGTCCAGCTGATCCAACATATGGGTCAGAATCCCCACTATGCGATTCCTGGGTGGCCTCAAGACAGCAAGCCCTATAGGATGGAAGCCCCAGCAGCCGAAGCTCTGGCTTTGGAAATACAGTCCAACATGTAATTCTTTCCAAAAGTATGGGTTTAAGACCAAGTAGCAGCTTGGCAAATGTTATCCAATAGACACCTGAAAAAGGCTGTAGAAGTTGCTATGGCTCAAGATGAATGAGCTTTGGGTTTGTAGGGCAAGGATTTATTTTGTGAACTGAAAATGAAAGAAATGAAAGAAACACAAGCAGACAAGGAAATGTTAGATACCTTCTTGCACAGTTTGTTCTAAGTGAAGGATACAAACACTTCATCTTTTCTGAAGAGCGCTGAGACACAGCTGTCTGGGCACATCCAACATATGCCAAATGCATTCTCCTTTATTTTGGTAGGTCAGGAAAAACACTGGAAGATGTATGGACTGTGAAATGTTGGTCTCAGAAGCCTCTTTTGGATGAAAGGATGGGCTGGCTCTCAAGGTAACACTATCTTTATAGAATATGATTTAAGGAGGAACAGAAGATAGGGGCTCCAGTTCTGAAGACAGTTTTCCAAGATAAGAGTTTTAATTCTGTAGATGTAACCAACTCAAATATAGATCTGGATAGCACTTACAGCACATAATTTAAGTCCCACAGAGGAGCAGGATCATTTATTGAAAGCCATAAATGGAAAGTACCTTTTAGAAAGACTTTACATAACCTATGAGAAGCCAGAAAAATGTCTGGAAAGTCAATGTGGAAGGAGGAAACATCTGCCAACTGAACTCAACAGTGGCGAAGCTGGAACCAGAAGAAAACATGGAGGATAAAAAACAGTACATCTCCCACAGAAGCTGAAAAAGGTTCTATGTTCTGAGAGTCTGCCCATATGGTAAATATTTTCCATTTTCTATGATGCGCTTTACATGTGGAAGATTGATGTGGATGACAGCAATAGGAAGGGAACTATACCAAGAGATCGGGCAGTGGCTTGAGAAGTCAAGGTAGTTCCCTCAAGTAATTTATTTATAAAACTTGCTTCATTTATGCATTCTACTTCATCATTCTTAGACATTTATAAGTCTTTCCTCGTTATGCACTGTGCCTTCATCATTGTTAGAGATTTCTGAATTTTAACTTGATTATGCATTGTGCCTTCATCATTATTAGATATTTATAAATCTTGCCTCATTTATGCATTGTGCCTTCATCATTGCTAGACATTTATAAATCTTGTCTGTTTATACATTGTGCCCCCATCATTGTCAGACATTTATAAATCTTGCCTTGTTTATGCATTGTGCCTTCATCTTTTATAAATCTTGCCTCGTTTATGCATTGTGCCCTCATCATTTAACTTCCCTCTTTTGTGCAATCCACTTACATCATTGTTAGATTATGCATTGTTATGCATTATGCCTTCACCATAAGACATTTCTGAATTTTGCCTCATTTATGCATTGTGCCTTCATCGTTAGACATTTATAAATCCTGCTGCAATTATGCATCGTGCCTTCATCACATCAATGATACACAATGTATAAATGAGGCAAGATTTATAAATTTCTAACAATGATGTAGGCACAATGCATACATGAAGATTTATAAATGTCTAACAATGATGAAGACACAATAAATAAACCAGCAAGATTAGTAAATGTCTAATGATGAAGGCACAATACATAAACAAGGCAAGACTTTTAAATGTCTAACAATAATGAGGGCATAACACATAAACAAGGGAAGATTTTTAACTGTCTGACAATGATAACGACACAATCCAGAACAGAGGCAAGGCTTACAATTGTCAAACAATGATGAAGGCAGAATGGAAAATGAGGCAAGATTAATAGATGTGTAACAATGATGAAAGCAGAATGTATAAACGAAGGAAGGTTTATAAATGTCTAACAATGATAAGGGTAAAATACATATAAAAGGGAAGATTTATAAATGTCTAACAATGATGAAGACACAATGCAGAACTCAGGCAAGACTTATCTAACAATGATGAAGCACAATGCAAAAATGAGGCAAAATTTATAAACGTCTAACAATGCTGAAGGCAGAATGCATAAATGAGACAAAACTCAGAAATGCCTAACAATGATGAAGGCACAATGCATAGCAAGGGAAGATTTATAAAGTCTAACAATGATGAGGGCACAATGCATGAATGAGGCAAGATTAACAAATGTCAAAGAACGATGAAGGCACGATATAGAAATGAGGCAAGATTTATAAATGTCGAACAATGATGAAAGCACAATGCATAAAACAGGCAAGACTTATAAATGTCTAACAATGTTAAAGGCACAATGGATCATTTGAGGGAAGATTTATAAATGTTTAACAAGGATGAGAGTACATTGCATTAACAAGGGAAGATTTATAAATGTCTAAAAATAATGAAGACAATGCATAAATGAGGCAATATTTATGAATGTCTACAATGATGAAGGCAGAAATTTTAAACAAGGTAAGATTTATAAATGTCTAACAATGATGAAGGCACAATGCACAAACAAGGAGAGATTTATAAATCACTAACAATGATGAAGGCACAATGCATAAACAAGGCAAGATTTATAAATGTCTGACACTGATGAAGACACAATACAAAACAAGTGAAGATTTATAAATATCTAATGATGATGAAGGCACAGTGAATAAACAGGAAGATTTATCAATGTCTAACAATGATAAAGGCACACTGCATGAACAAGGAAAGATTTATAAATGTCTAACAATGATGAAAACGCAATGCATAATAGAGGCAAGATTTTTAAATGTCTAACAATGATGAAGGCGCAACAAATAAATTACGCAAGATGTATAAATGGCTAACAATGATGAGGGAACAATAAATAAATGACTGAAGACTTATAAATGTCTAACGATGACACAATGCATAAATGAGGCAAGATTTATAAATCTCTAGCAATAATGAAGGGAGAATGCCTAAATGAGGCAAGATGTATACATTTTTAAAAATGATGAAGCTACAATGCATAAATGAGACAATATTTATAAATTCTAATAATGATGAAGGCACAGTGCATAAACAAAGCAAGATTCATACAACTCTAACAATGATGAAGGCACAATGCATAAACTAGGCAAGATTTATAAATTTCTAACAATGATGAGGTCACATTGCATAAATGAGGGAAGATTTATAAATCTCTAAAAATAATAAAGACAATGCATAAATGAGGTAATATTTATGACTACCAATGATGAAGGCATAATGCTTAAATGAGGTAAGATTTATAAATGTTTAACAATGATGAAGCCACAATGCATAAACGAGGCAAGATTTAGAAATGACTAATAATTATGAAGGCACAATGCATAAACAAGGCAAGATTTATAAATGTATGACAATGATGAAGACAATGCATAAACAAGGCAAGATTTATAAATATCTAACGATGATGGAGACACAGTGAATAAACGGGAAGATTTATAAATGTCTAACAATGATAAAGGAACAATGCATGAACAAGGCAAGATTTACAAATGTCTGACAATGATGAAGACACAATGCAAAAACAAGACAAGATTTATAAATATATAACTGATGAAGACACAGTGAATAAACAGGGGAAGATTTATAAATGTCTAACAATGATAAAGCACAATGCATGAACAAGGCAAGATTTACAAATGTCTAACAATCGTGATGGCATAATGCATTAACAAGGGAAGAATTATAAATGTCTAACAATGATGATGGCACAATAAATAAATGAGTCAAGATGTATAAATGCCTAACAATGATGAGGACACAATGAATAAACGAGTGAAGATTTATAAATGATAATGAGGACACAATGCATAAATGAGGCAAATGTTATAAATGTCTAACAATAATGAAGGGAGAATGCATAAATGAGGCAAGATGTATAATTTTTTAAAAATGATGAAGGCACAATGCATAAATGTGGCAAGATTTATAAATGTCTAACAAATATGAAGACACAATGCATAAATGAGGCAAGATTTATAAATGTCTAACAATGATGAAGGCACAATGCATAAACGAGGCAAGATTTATAAATGTCTAACAAATATGAAGACACAATGCATAAACGAGGCAAGATTTATAAATGTCTAACAATGTTGAAGGCACAATGCATAAACGAGGCAAAATTTATAAATCTCTAACAATAATGAAGGGAGAATGCATAAATGAGGCAAGATGTATAATTTTTTAAAAATGAAGGCACAATGCATAAACGTGGCAAGATTTATAAATGTCTAACAAATATGAAGACACAATGCATAAACGAGGCAAGATTTATAAATGTCTAACAATGTTGAAGACACAATGCATAAACTAGGGAAGATTTATAAATGTCTAACAATGATGAAGGCATAAACGAGCCAAGATTTATAAATGTCTAAAAATAATGATGGCACAATGTATAAAGGAGGCAAGATTTATACATTTCTAATGATGAAGGCACAATGCATAATGAGGGAAGATTTATAAATGTCTAATAATGATGAGGGCAGAATGCATAAATGAGGCAAGATTATAAACGTCAATGAATGATGAGGGCACAATACATAAATGAGCCAAGATTTATAAATGTCGAACAACGATGAAAGCACAATGCATAAAAGAGGTAAAATTTATTAATATCTAACAATGAGAAAGGCACAACGGATGAATGAGGTAAGATTTATAAATGTCTAAAAAATAATGAAGACACAATGCATAAACGACGGACTATTTATGAATGTCTAACAATAAATTAAGCAGAATGCTTAAACAAGGTAAGATTTATAAATGTCTACCAATGATGAGTGCAGAATGCATAAACAATGCAAGATTTATAAATGTCTAACAAAGATGAAAGCACAATGTATAAATGAGGGAAGATTTACAAAGGTCTAACAATGATGAAGGTACAATGCACAAACGAGGCAAGATATATAAATGTCTAATAATCATGAAGGCAGAAGGCATAACTAAGACAAGATTTATAAACATATAACAATTATGTGCCCACAATACATAAACTAGGCAAGATTTATAAATGTCTAACAATGATGAAGACACAATGCATAAACAAGGCAAGATTTATAAATGTCTAACAAAGATGAAGGTACAATGAATAAACAAGGGAAGCTTTATAAATTCCTAACAATGATGAAGACACAAAGAGTAAATGAGGGAAGATTCATAAATGTCTGACAATGATGAAGGCACAATGCGTAAATGAGGCAAGGTTTATAAATGTCTATCAATGATGAAGGCACAATGAATAAACAAGGGAAGATTTATAAATGTCTCACAATGATGAAGGAACAATGCATGAACCAGTCAAAATGTATAAATGTCTAACACTGATGATGGCACAATGCATAACCGAGGCAAGATTTAGAAATGTCTGACAATGATGAAGGCATAATGCATAAATGAGGCAAGATTTATCAATGTCTAACACTGATGAAGGCACAATGCATAAACAAGGCAAGATTTATAAATGTCAAAGAATGATAAGGGCACAATACATAAATGAGGCAAGATTTATAAATGTCTAACAATGATGAAGGCACAATGGATAAACGAGGGAAGAATTATAAATGTCTAACAATGATGAGGGCACATTGCATAAATGAGGGAAGATTTATAAATGTCTAAAAATAATGAAAATACACAATGCATAAAAGAGGCAACATTTATGAATGTCTAAAAATGATGAAGGCAAAATGCATAAACGAGGAAAGATTTATAAAACTCTAACAATAATGACAGCAGTGCATAAACAAAGCAAGATTTTTAAATGTCTAACAATGATGATGGCACAATGCATTAATAAGGGAATATTTATAAATGTCTAACTATCATGAAAACACAATGCATAAAAGAGGCAAGATTTCTAAATGTCTGACAATGATGAAGGCACAATAAATAAATGAGTGAAGACTTATAAATCTGTAACAATGATGAGAACACAATGCATAACCGAGGCAAGATTTATAAATGTCTAACAATGACGAAGGCACAATGCATAACGAGGGAAGATTTATACATGTCTGAATGATGAGGGCAAAATACATAAATGAGGCAAGATGTATTAATGTCTAACAATGATAAAGGCACAACAGATGAACGAGGGAAAATGTATAAATATCTAACAATGATGAGGGCATGTTGCATAAATGAGGGAAGATTTATAAATTTCTAAAAATAATGAAGACACAATGTATAAATGATGCAATATTTATGAATGGCTAACAATAATGAAGGCAGAATGCTTAAACAAGGTAAGATTTATAAAGGTCTAACAATAAGGATGGCACAATCCATAAACGGGGCAAGATTTACAAAATTTCTAACAATCATGAAGGCAAAATGCATAAACGAAGCAAGATTTACAAAACGCTAACAATGATGAATACACAATGCATAAACAACGCAAGATTTATAACTATCTAACAATGATGATGGAACAAGGCATGAAGAAGGCAAGATTTATAAACGTCTCAATGTTGATGGGGCAATACATAAACAAGTGAAGATTTATAAATGTCTAACAATAATGAGGAGACTATGCATAAACGAGGCAAGATTTCTAAATGTCTTACAATTATGCAGGCACAATCAATAAGTGAGGTAAGATTAGTAAATGTCTAGCAATGATGAAAGTACAATGCAAAAATGAGGCAAGATTTAGAAATGTCTAACAATGATTAGGACACAGCGCATAAAAGAGGAAAGATTTATACATGTCTAATAATGATGGAGGCACAATGCATAAGTGAGGCAAGATTTATACATTTCTAAAAATTATGAAGGTTCAATGCAAAATGAAGGAAGATTTATAAATTTCTAACAATAATGAGGACACAATACATAAACAAGGGAAGACTTATAAATGTCTAGCAATGATGAAGACACAATGCAGAATTGAGACAACACTTATAAATGTGGAACAATGATGAGCGCACAATGCAAAATGAGGCAAGATTAATAAATGTGCAACAATGATTAAGGCACAATGCCTAAATGAAGGAAGGTTTATAAATATTTAACAATGATGAGGTAACAATACATGAATGAGGAATGATTTATAAATGTCGGACAATGATGCGGGCACAATGCATAAACAATGCAAGATTTATAGATGTCTAACAAAGATGAAAGCACAATGAATAAACAAACGAAGACTTACAAATCTCTAACAATAATGAGGGCACAGTGCATAAACAAGACAAGATTTATAAATTTCTAACAATGATGAAGGCAGAATGCACAAACGAGGCAAGATATATAAATCTTTAACAATCATGATGGTACAAGGCATAACTGAAACAAAATTTATAAATATATAAAAATTATGAGTCCACAATACATAAACGAGGCAAGATTTAGAAATGTCTAACAATGATGAATGTACAATGCATAAACAAGGCAAGATTTATCAATGTCTAACATTGATGAAAGCACAATGCATAAAAGATGCAAGATTTATAAATATCTAACAATGATGAAGGCAAAATGGATAAACGAGGGAAGATTTATAAATGTCCAACAATGATGAATGCACAATGAATAAACGAGGTGAGATTTATACATTTCTAACAATGATAAAGGCACAATGAACAAATGAGACAAGTTTTATAAAAGTCTAAAAATGATGATAGCACAGTGCATAAACTAGGAAAGATGAACTAGGCAAGATTTATAAATTTCTAACAATCATGAAAGCACAATGCATGAATGAGGCAAGATTTCTAAATGCCTAACAATGATGAAGGCACACTGCATGAACGTGGCAGCATTTATAAAGGTCTAACAATGATAAAGACACAATACATGAACGAGCTATGATTTATAAATGTCAATGATGAAGGCAAAATGCATAAACAATGCAAGATTTATAAATCTCTAACAATGATGGAGGCACAATGTATAAACAAGGCAAGATTTATAAATGGCTAACATTGATGAAGGCACAATGTATAAACAAGGCAAGATTTATAAATGGCTAACATTGATGAAGGCACAATGTATAAACAAGGCAAGATTTATAAATGGCTGATAATGATAAAGTCACAATGCATAAATGAGGAAAGATTTATAAATATCTAACAATTATGAAGGCACAGTAAATAAACAAAGGAAGATTTGTATATGTCTAACAATGATGAAGGCACAAAGCAGAAAAGAGGCAAGATTTCTAAATCTCCAACAATGATAAAGGTACAATAAATAAACAAGGGAAGAATACTACATGTCTGACAATGATGAAGGCACAATGGTTAAACCAGGCAAGATTCACAAATGTCTAACAAAGATGAAGTCACAATGCATAAACGCGGCAAGATTTATAAATGTGCAACAAGGATGAATGAACAATGTATAAATGAACAATGTATAAACAAGGCAAGATTTATAACTAACAATGACGAAGACACAATGTATAAATGAACTAGATTTATAAATGTCTAACAATGGTGAAGGCGCAATGCATAAATAAGGCAAGATTTATAAATGTCTAACAATGAGGACGCAATACATATACATGGGAAAATTTATACATATCTAACAATGATGAAAACACAATTCATGAATTAGGGAAAATTTATAAATGTCTGACAATGGTGAGGACACAATGCATGAACAAGGCAAGATTTATAACTGTCTAACAACGATGAAGACACAATGTAGAAATGAAGCAAGATTTATAAATGTCTCACAAAGATGAAGGCACAATGTATAAACAAGGGAAACTTTGTAAATTCCTTGAAGGCACAAGGACTAGACAAGGGAAGATTTATAAATGTCTGTCAATGATGAAGGCACAATGAATAAACAGGGGAAGATTTATGTCTAACAATGATGAAAGCACAATGCGTAAATGAGGCAAGATTTATAAATGACTAACAATGAAGGCACAATGAATAAAGAAGGGAAGATTTATAAATGTCTAACAACGATTAAGGCACAAAGCATGAACGCGGCAAAATTTATAAATGCCTAACACTGATGAGGACACAATGCATAAACAATCCAAGATTTATAAATGTCTCACAATGATGAAGGCACAATGCATAAAAGAAGGAAGATTTATCAATGTGTAACACCGATGAAGGCACAATGCATAAACGAGGCAAGATTTATAACTATCTTACAATGATGAAGACACAATGCATAAACGGGACATGATTCATAAAGTCTAACAATGATGAAGGCACACTGTATAAACAAGGCAAGATTTATAAATGTCTAACAATAATGAAGGGAGAACGCATAAAATGAGGCAAGATTCATAAATTTTTAACAATGACAAAGGTACAATGGATAAACGAGGCAAGATTTATAAATGTGTAACAATGATGAAGACTATGCATAAATGAAGCAAGATTCATAAACGTATAACAATGATAAAGGCACAATGCATATTTAGGCAAGATTTATGAATGTCTAACAATGATTAAGGTACAATGCATAAACAAGGGAAGATTTATAAATCTCTAATAAAGATGAGGACAAAATACATAAACAAGGGAAGATTTATAAATGTCTAACAATAATGAGGAGACAATACATACACAAGGGATGATTTATAAATGTCTAACAATGATGAAGACATAATGCAGAACCGAGGCTATAAATGTTGAACAATGATGAACAGACAATACAAAATGACGCAAGATTAATAAATGTATAACAAAGATGAAGGCACAATTTATAAATGAAGGATGGTTTATAAATTTCTAACAATCCTGAGGACATAATGCATGAATGAGACATGATTTATAAAGGTCTGAAAATGATGAGGGCACAATGTATAACACAATGCAAGACTTATAAATGTCTAGCAATGATGAAGTCACACTGCATAAATAAGGCAAGATCTGAAAATGTCTAAAAAAGATGAAGGCACAATGTATAAACAAGGGAAGATCTGCAAATGTCTAACAATGATGAGTGCACAATACATAAACTAGGGAAGATTTATAAATCTCTAACAACGATGTAGACACAATGCATAAATGAGGCAAGACTTATAAATGTCTAATAAAGATGAAGACGATGCTTAAATGAGGGAAGCTATAAAGCTATAAAATGTCTAAAAAAGATGAGGCCACAATGCGTAAATGATGCAAGATTTATAAATGACTTAGACTGAAGACGGCACAATGCATAAATGAGGCAAGATTTATAAATGTCTAACAATGATTAGGGCGCAATGCATAAACGAGACATGATTTATAAACATGTAACAATGATGAAGGCACAAACGAGGCAAGATTTATAAATGTCTATCAATGATGAAGGCACAACACTTAAATGTGGCAAGAGTTATAAATGTCTAACAATGATGAAGGCAAAATGCATAAACAAGGCAACATTTATAGATGTCTAACAATAATGATGGCTCAATGCATAAAGGAGGAAAGATTTTTAAATTTCTAACAGAGAGGTAGGCACAATGCATAAATGAGTCAAGATTTATAAATCTCTAATAATGATGACTTTACAATGCAGAAACAGAGCAATATTTATAAATGTCTAACAATGATGAAGGCACAATGCATACAAGAGGCAAGATTTATAAATGTCTAAGAATGATGGCACAATGCATCAGTGAGGCAAAACTCAGAAATATCTAACAATGATGAAGCCACAATGCATAACGAGGGAAGATTTATAAATGTATAAAAATGATGAAGGCACACTGCATAAATCAGGCAAGTTTTATAAATGTCTACCCATGATGAAACCACAATGGATAAACAAGGGAAGCTTTATAAATGTCTAACAATAATGTCAGGAGAATGCATAAATGAGGCAAGATTAATACATTTTTAACAATGATGAAGTCACAATGGATAAATGAGGCAAGATGTATAAATGTTCTAACAATGATAAATGCACAATGCATAAATGAGGCAAGATTTATAAATGACTAACAATGATGAAGGTACAATGCATAAATGAGGGAAGATTTATAAATCTCTAATAATGAGGACACAATACATAAACAAGGGAAGATTTATAAATGTCTAACAATAATGAGGACACAATACATATACAAGGGATGATTTATAAATGTCTAACAATGATGAAGACACAATGCAGAACTGAGGCTATAAATGTCAATCAATCATGAACACACAATACAAAATTACGCAAGATTAATAAATGTGTAACAACAATTAAGGCACAATTTATAAATGAAGGATGGTTCATAAATGTCTAACAATGATGAGGACACAATGCATGAATGAGGCATGATTTATAAATGTCTGTCAATGAAAAAGGCACAATGCATAAATAGACCTTCATATTGTTATCCTTGTTATACTGTTATCCCACATGATGTTGGGGCACAACGGTTTTGTGAATACTTGACAGATGAAGGGGTAAATCAGGATAGCACCAACACATTTGAACAGTTACTGGACATAGTCTTAAAAAACACCTTCATTTTATTTGATAAGAACTATTATGTCCAAAATGAGGGTGTGGCAATGGGTTTAGCATGTGGGGGTATGTACGCCAACATTGTGATGTTAGAGAGGGAGAAAAACATCTTATTAATTCCCCATTCTTTCCATTCTGTCACATGTATACCCATTTTCTGGGTAACATTTTTATTCTATGTGGTGTCCAAAACAGCAGATTGATCATTTCCTGGAATACATCAACAGTTCTACCTCTTTTTTAAGATTTACACATACCATCTGTGAGACACAAATAGCCTACTTAGATGTACTACTTAAAAAAGATATAGTCAACAAGAGATTTACATCTGAGATTTATCACAAGAGTACATATTCCAACATTTTTACACTTTTCTAGTTGTCACCCTTTTACACAGCAGAGGAGTGTTCTAAAATGCAATTCATTAGAACTGCCAGAATTACCTCACTAGAATGGGGCTTTTTGCATGAATGTGACAACTTGTGTAATATGTTTCTTAGAAGAGGTTATCCACAAAATGTAGTTGACAACATTAAAAATGAAGTCCTGGCTAAACGAGAGAGTGGCCATTTCACCCCGCTCCTGGACACAGAAGTGCTCCGTAGTGATTATCCCATCCCTAATTTCACTACAAGTGTAGTGTTTGAATCTTCCGCTAATGTAGTTGTTTCAATGATAGAGAAAGTGACAACAGCTTGTTTAGATCCTGTTTTTTAACTACTTTTTCAGTTGACGCTATTAAGAGCATTTTAGAAAAGAACTGGAAACTGTTAACTAATGAAACAGATTTGAGAACAATTTTGGGGAATAAACCCACTTGTATGTTCCGTAAAGGGCAGAAAATAAAATCCCTATTATAACACCAAGACAAACCACATAAGACAAGTTACATGCACAAATGTGGTTCATGTATGTTTTGCCCCTACATTTTAGAGGTAAATGAAACTACTATAATGGTATGAAATTAAGGATACGGGATAAATTCAACTGCAATTCTGACAAGGTAGTTTACTGTGCCTTTTGCAAGTTTTGTCCATGTTTTTCATTGGCAAAATGGAGCAGAAACTAAAAAGTAGAATAGGTGAACACCTCCAAAATATTAGAGACCATTGTGTAGTTAATGCTTTGGCAAAACACATTAATCGATACACTGACTACAAATTCAAGTTTATAATATTGGTCAACATAACCCCTTCATTAAGAGGAGAAGCCTGGCCCTACCTTTAGAAAAAGCTAAATTATTTTGGCAGAATGGGCTAGATTCTACACACTGGCCAGGCTTAAATGACCATTTATCTATATCTAGCTTTTTAAAGCTTAAGGCTTTAAATAGATAAAAAAATTGCTCTTACACTTGGATGTTTATTATTTCATAATAACTAATGAGACCATGTACCTAGAATTAATTTAGAGTATATGCATATAATTTTTTCATCTTGATCCACTGACCTGAACCTAGTGTGTTTAGTTTAGTTTTGCCTATTTTAGTATGAAGACACAATTAAAAGATATGAAAGTACACTAGTCAGAACTGAATGGGTATGACAAATGCTGATATATAGTCTTGATTTTATTTTGAAGCAATTTTATGTATAGGGTTTTGCATGCCTTCATGCGCTCGACCAATAATTCTATGCCCTTTGGAAGCATTTGCACAACTGAATATATATATGAAAGGTTTTACATGCTTCAACACATTTTTATCGTATGTTATTTTTAAACATTATGGTTGCAACATAAGTTTTTATTGTGTAATATTATGTAACATTTTTACACTTGGCATTTAGGACCATAGCCTTTGGTTACGAACACCATTTCCCTTTAAGTCAGTATACAGGGAATGATGTAGTATCTGTTGTTTTATTTAAATGTAACTTTAGCTCTTCTAAGCTTGTCTGATGAAGTTCCTGGGACGAAAGTGCTTACAAGCTTTCATTTGTTGTTCTAAATAAAATGTTTGCCTGCATCTAGTGCAAGCCATCTTTTTGGACTTACGATGCATAAACAATGGAAGATTTATAAATGTCTAGCAATAATGAAGGCACAAGCCATCAACAATGCAAGATTTATAAATTTCTAACAATGATGAAGGCACAATGCACAAATGAGGCAAGATGTATAAATGTCTAACAATCATGAAGGCACTGGGCATAAATGAGACTAGATTTATCAATATATAACAATGGTGAGTGCACAATACATAAATCTCGAACAATGATAAAGACATAATGCATAAACGAGGCAAGATTTATAAATGTCTAACAAAGATGAAAGCACAATGCATAAAGGAGAGAAGCTTTATGAATTCCTAAAAATGATGAAGGCACAAAGAGAAACAAGGGAAGATTTATAAATGACTGACAATGATAAAGGCACAATGCATAAAAGAGGCAAGATTTATAAATGCCTTACACTGATGATGGCACAATGCATAAAAGAGGCAAGATCTATAAATGTCTAACAAACATCAAGACAATACATAAACGAGGGAAGATTTATAAATGTCTTCCAACGATGAAGGCACAACACTTAAATGAGGCAAGATTTATAAATGTCTAACAATGATGAAGGCAAAATACATAAATGAGGGAAGATTTATAAATCTCTAACAATGATGAGGGCACAATGCATAAATGAGGCAATATTTATAAATGTCTAACAATAATGTTGGCTGAATGCATAAAGGAGGAAAGATTTTTACATTTCAAACAATGATGTTAGGCACAATGCATAAATGAGTCAAGACATATATCTCTAATGATGATGAAGTCACAATGCAGAAACAACACAAGATTTATAAATGTCTAACAATGATGAAAGCACAATGCATAAACGAGACAAGATTTATAAATGTCAAACAATGATGAGGGCACAATGCATAAATGAGGCATGATTTATAAATGAACAATGAAGACAATGCATAAAAGAGGCAAGATTTATAAATGTCTAACAATGATGAAGGCACAATGCATAAATGAGGCAAATTTTATAAATGTCTAACAATGGTGAAGGCACAATGGATAAACGAGGGAAAATTTATAAATTTGTGGCAATGATGAGGGCACATTGCATAAACGATGGAAGATTTTTAAATGTCTAAAATAATGAAGACATCATGCATAAATGAGGCAATATTTATGAATGTTAATGATGAATGCAGAATGCTTAAACAAGGTAAAGATTATAAATGTCTAACAATGATGAAGGCACAAAGTATAAATGAGGCAATATTTATAAATGTCTAACAATAATGATGGCTCAACGCATAAAGGAGGAAAGATTTTTAAATTTTTAACAAAGATGTTAGGCACAATGCATAAATGAGTCAAGACTTAAAAATCTCTGATGATGAAGTCACACAGCAGAAAGAACACAGAATTTATAAATGTCTAACAATTATGAAGGCACAATGGATAATGAGGGAAGATTTATAAACATCTAACAATCATGAAACCACAATGCATAAATGAGGCAAGATTTATAAATGTCAAACAATGATGAGGGCACAATGCATAAATGAGGCACGATTTATAAATGCCGAACAATGATGAAGACAATGCATAAAAGAGGCAAGAATTATAAATGTCTAACAATGAAGACAATGCATAAAAGAGGCAATAATTATACATGTCTAACAATGATGAAGACAATGCATAAACGAGGCACGATTCATAAAGTCTAACAATGATGAAGGCACAATGTATAAATGAGACAAGATTTATAACTGTAACAATAATGAAGGGAGAATGCATAAATGGGGCAAGATTCATAATTTTTTAACAATTATGAAGGATCAATGGATAAACGAGGCAATATTTATCAATGTGTAACAAAGATGAAGGCACAATGCATCAATTAGGCAAGATTTATAACTAATAATGATGAAGACACAATGTATAAACGAGGCAAGATTCATAAATGTATAACAATGATAAAGGCACAATGCATAAATGAGGCAAGATTTATAAATGCAAGTCCCATAAACAGGAAGCATTCAACCAGTGTTAAAAAGAAGGACGTTATGTAGAGTTTTAGCTTAATGTTATTTTAAAGGTTTATGAATTGAATGGTTTATATTTAATAAATTGATGCAGTTTTATAGATTTTTTATATATTATCCCTTATAACATGATTTTTAAAGTTTTAAAGTTTTTGAAGCATTCTAATAGTCACAGCCACTTTAAATGTTTGAGATGAATTAATTACATAATTGTATAATATAATAGTGTTATCAATTAAGAATGGTATTTAAAGGCTGTTGTAGATGCATGCTGTCACAGTCTGATGAAGCCGTTTTTGGTGAAAGCGCTTACTGCATGTGAATAAAGAACGTTCTTGGCAACCTGGAGTTGTGGACTTTTCCTCCTGTGGTATATTTTGCTCTTTTCGTTTGAATTTACATTCCTTGGTACGAAGTGGTTTAATTTAAGTACAAGTGAACTAGTTTCGTTTAAGTACTAGTGAAGTGCACGCTTAATTTATCAAGCCTCCACGTTCCTGTTTATGGGACTTGCATTATTGCTTATCGTGATTATAGGAACGTGGTTCCCTAGCGCAAATCTCTTCATTTTTATTTTTTACAAGATTTATAAATGACTAACAATGAAGAAGGTACAATGCATAAACATGGGAAGATTTATAAATCTCTAAAAATGAAGGTACAATACATAAACAATGGAAGATTTATGAATGTCTAACAATAATGAAGACACAATACATACACAAGATATGATTTATAAAAGTCTAACAATGATGAAGACACAATGCAGAACTGAGGCTATAAATGTCGAACAATCATGAACACACAATACAAAATGATGCAAGATTAAAAAATGTGTAACAACAGTTAAGGCACAATGTATAAATGAAAATGCATGAATGAGGTATGATTTATAAATGTCTGACAATGATGAGGGCACAATGCATAAACAATTTAAGATTTATAAATGTCTAGCAATGATGGAGGCACAAGGCATTAACAATGGAAGATTTATAAAAGTTTGTCAATGATGAAGAGACAATGCATAAACGAGGCAAGATTTAAAAATATCTAAGAATGATGAAGGCACAGTGAATAAACAAGGGAATATTAATGAATGTCTAACAATCATGAAAGCACAATCCATGAAGATGGCCAGATTTCTAAATGTCTAACAATTATGAAAGCACAATGAAAAAATGAGGAAAGATTAGTAAATATCTAGGAATGATGAAGGCACAATGCATAAACAAGGCAAGATTTATAAATGTCTAAGAATGATGAAGGCATAATGCATAAATGAGGCAAAACTCAGAAATATCTAACAATGATGAAGGCACAATGCATAACAAGGGAAGATTTATAAATGTCTAACAATGATGAGGGCACATTGCATAAATGAGGGAAGATTTATAAATGTCTAAAAATAATGAATACACCATGCATAAATGAGGCAATATTTATGAATGTCTAACAATGATGAAGGCAGAATGCTTAAACGAGGTAAAATTTATAAATGACTAACAATGGTGAAGGCACAATGCATAAACGGGGCAAGATTTATAAATTTCTAACAAAGGCACAATGAACAAATGAGGCAAGATTTATAAAAGTCAAACAATGATGAAGGTGCAATACATAAACAAGGAAGATTTAGAAATGTCTAAATATGATGAAGACACAATGCATAAACGAGGCAAGATTTATAAATGCCTAACAATGATAAAGACACAATGCATAAACAAGGCAAGATTTATACATTTCTAACAATGATGAAGGGACAATGCATGAACAAGGCTTAGATGATGAAGACAAAATCCATAAACGAGTCAAGAATTATAAAACTCTAACAATGACGATGGAACAGTGCATAAACAAGGCAAGATTTATAAATGTCTAACAATGATGAAGGCACAATGTATAAACTAGGCAAGATTTATAAATTTCTAACAATGATGAAGGCACAATGCATAAAGGAGGCAAGATTTATAAATTTCTAACAATGATGAAGGCACAATGAACAAATGAGGCAAGATTTATAAAAGTCAAACAATGAAGAAGGCATAATATATAAATTAGGCAAGATTTATAAATGTCTAGCAATGATGAAGGCACAATGCATAAATGAGGCAAGAGCTTTAAATGTCTAACAATGATGAGGGCACATTGCATAAATGAGGGAAGATTTATAAATGTCTAAAAATAATAAATAAACCATGCATAAATGAGGCAATAATTATGAATCCAAGAAACAAAACTCAGCCAGCAGATAATGGCAAGCTGTATTCATTTATTAACTTATTTTAAAGCACAAAAAACAGACCAATTTCAGCTCAATTATATGTTAGCCGTTTTCAGTGTTGAAATAAAATAATGTAGTGCCTTACATAGCAAACACATGAATTGATACTAAGCCATGACTGGTTCCTTACAAATGTTCATTCAATCCAGGTGCAAATAATGCCCCTAATTTAATTATCCATTTCTTTTCCTTTCAGTGCGAAAGGCTATGCCATTAAGCTTTATTATTTATTTTATTTATTTATTTTACATTTGTTGACCGGGATAGTCCGACTGGATGCATGTCCATTTTCAGCGGAGGCCCGGGGAGAAAAGCTCCAAGGGTAAGCAGACATAGCATTACATAATACCAGCATTACATATTACAAACAGACTTTTTACAGAGATTACATAAGTAAGCAAGTTAAAAAAGTTCCACAGGTTAGAGTTAATCCTGAGCGCAAGTCAGGATTAAATTAAATTACACAATAAACTGGTTAACAGATTTTTACACATTCTAGAGAGAGTTAGCCAGTTATTAGCCCTGTTGCCCATGATTTTGTCAATTACTGTAAATATAAATGTAGCTTTGGGATGTTTAGTAGTGTGCTTGTATAATGCATTACTGGGTTTTTTATTTCTTATCCCACTAAAGTGTTCTGAGATACGGATCCTGAGGGGATTTGGATGTCTGTCCAACATAGAAGGCATGACAACTACAGGTTGCTAAATAAATAAGCCAATCTGCCCAACAATTCGCAAAAAATGGAATTTGAAAAACATTACCTGTATTGCTGCTGGAAAAATCCTTAGTTTTTATTTATAGCCTTACAGTGGGCACAGTGACCACAAGGTGCACAACCTGTTAATAAATTCCCAACTATAGTCTGTTGTCCAGAAGCCCCCGAAAAATGGTTGATATGTTTAAAGTGGCTGAGCTGGGACCCAATGTTTCTCCCCATACAGAATGAGAATGAACACATGTCGCCCAGAATGGTACAGAAATAGTCATCTGCTCTTAATATGTTCCGGTATCTCTGGACGATATTAAGTAGTCTCTCCATATTCCTGCCATAAGTTGTCAAAAGGCAGATGACGGATTGTTGGTTGATCCCGTGTTCTTTATATTGTAAAGTATCATGCCTGTCTAATGAAGAGACCGTATTACTAGCTCTCAAGACGCAACCCATTGGATAACCTCTGTCCCTAAATCTGTCGATAAGATCATCCCTATACTGGACATAACTATCAGGCTTGGAACAAATATGTTTCATTCTAAGAAATTGGGACTTAGGTATATTTTTGAAGATGTGAGGTGGATGAAAGCTGGAGGCATGCAGTAGGGAATTTTGGGGGTATTTTCTATACACCTGTGTTTCTAAGGTATGATCTGCATTCCCAGTAATCAATACATTCAAAAAATGATCCTGTCGGAATGATAACTAGCAGTAACTTGAATACCCCACTTATTTTCATTAAGGTAACTTACAAATTCCTTCAGATAACTTTCATCCGATCACCATACCATCCAGCAATCATCCAAGAATCTCCTCCAGATGTCAATTTCATTTAGGTAAATGATATAGGAACCATCATAAATGATAAGCTTCTCGACATATGCCATGAATAAATCTGCATAAATGGGGGCAAAGGCTGTTTGTTGTGCTTTAAAATAAGCTAATAAATGAATACTGCTTGCCATTATTTGTTTCTTGGATTTTGGTTTGAGCCGTGCAGTTGCCGTACGGGCAGGAAACTACTTTGGTTTGTGCTGTCCTTGTTCCTGTTCTTGGCTATGGTGTGCTGTATATCAGGGTCACTGAGGATGTGATCTTTTGGTTCTTGCATTTCTTCAGCTACATTTATCCTTTCCATCCCATGGTTGTGGCCTTTGATACTTGGATGTTTTTTTCTGTAGCATTGCCAAAGGTTCTGGAAGTGTCTTATGGTTGGTGGACAATTTTTGTTGATATCTGAACTGTGAGTTCAGTTTCAGAGCCAAGATCAGGTTGACATTTTGGTAGAATTACAATTTGGAGCTTTGGAGCTTGTGCTGGGACTCACGGCCCTTCAATCATCTCATAACAAATGGATTTATTGGACCTACTGGTTATGTGCGATTCATATGAGTGCATGTAAGTCTATATTTAGAGTTTCCTACATACTCTGAACTCTTGACAAATTACGTTTTGGTGCTCTGGAAATGGAGTGCAGGAACTTACAGCCTATGAAACATTTCATAACAATTGAGTTCATTGAACTTGATATGGGACTTTTATGGGTCTCTGTAGGCAATGATTTGATGTGTATATGATTTTTTGATACTTTAAACTTTCAAGTCATCTTTATAAGATTGTGTGGGGGGCATCATTTTATGGTGGTCAACAAGTAAGCAATTTTACATCTGCAAGTGCTTTCCAGGACTGTACATGCATTGGGTTTACAACTAGGGAGGATCCCATGCAGTAGACGACTTTGAGCACTTGCCTATCAGTGGGTCTTGATCCAGGAATTTTTATGCTGACAACTTTGTGACCTTTTTCTACACTTGGAGACAATATTGTTTTTTCTTTATATGGGACTCATTTAACATCACATATAGGGACATTGTTTTACGCTAATGTATTACAACCAAAGGGTCATGTCTATATGTTTAAAAGTGGGCTTCTGACATGCTTGTGTTTTCAAAAATGTCTTTGAGACAGTAAGCAGGATTACAGTGTGGGGGCTCGGCTGTTACACAAAATGGTATTTTGAGTTGATGCATTTGGACTAGACTTTTGTGTTCTGATACATGTGTTTTTTTTTATTTTCACTGTGTTTACTTTCAGAAGAATTTGGAACTAAATTGTGGGATTCTTTACTGGGTCCAGCCGATACATTTTTTTGGACAATTTATGGGATTGATGCATACATACATTCTTATGGTTATTATATATATGCTGTTGTTATATATGGATCATCAAGGTCTGTTTTAAACTGCCATAACAAACTAAATGCCTATCCATTCTCAATGATTACTTGCCCACATCAGGAGCTTAGTTTGGTATATAAGCAATGTTTTTGAGCTTACTCAGAGATAGTGGATATCGGAACAATATATTGGATTTCTGTTTTGAAAGTGGGGCCTTACGGGTTAGTAATGATCTTGAACTCAACTCAGACACAGGGTGGCTTATTTGACTCATGGGTGTAAACTCAGTTTGTCTGGGTTTGCATTTAGTATTCCCTATGGATTACTAATTTATACATTTTTCATTTATAAGTGATCTGGGAGTTCTTGTCTGTTTTCTTTGGTCTGAAACATTACTGTTTGGACACCAAACAGTGTGTTCTATGGAAGAGTCCAATTTATTGATCGGTACCACCCTAACCAGACTTTTTGTATTGCTATATAGGGAACCATTGTTTTAGGAACCAAGGGGACGTAGCATTGCTCTAGATATATTGGCAATATTTTGATTCGAAGAATTGTGAGCTGAAAGGGGCGCAAGGGCTACTATTGTCCCCTTATTTAGGAATGGGTGTCCATTCCAAGGATTAACAACATTACAATTAGATTCTTATGTCTTGGTCCTTATTGGATTATGGCTCTTGGTGCGAAGGGGATGTAGCATTGCTACCAATATTTGGACTCTAATAATAGTATGAGTGCTGGGCAATGGTAGGCAAGGGCTATTATTGTCCCCATTTTATACAATTGGTTATGGAAAGTGTCATTTTCAAATTGGTTCTACTAGCTTTGTTTAAATGGTCAACGTAAAGGTTTTTTGGCCATTTGTTATCTTTGCAGAACAACCTTTGGGGTAATTCTCCATTGGAGTATACTTAGACAAACTGCTTTAGGTCCACTACAGCTGTTCTTCTCTATTTTAGGGGAGTTCTTTTCAGGCTATACCCCACCAGAAGTCACAGATTCAATTTAATAGGGATTTTTTATCTACGGGTCATACTATTTGCAAACATTAATATGGAACTAACAAAAATTTTTAAGGGCTTGTCAGCCGATAAGGATTATTTGGGTATTTTTGGTTTAGGCTTAGGTGCCCAAACATCCCAGGAGTCTCTCCCCATTACATTAGAAGCCACTTGTGAGGCTCATTTTCAAAATCTAACTAAACACATGAGATCTTTAAGAATTAATGTGTGGCATGCCAAACTATTAAAGGCATATTTAGCCAAAAACATGGCCCCATGGGGTTTGAGGGTTCGCCTTCAGCCCTTGGTGGCCAGAATTGATGGTGAACTTATGGAGCAATGGGCGGCAGCACAACAGACATCCATGAGTTTTGTTAAAGTATTATTAGCATATTATGAAAGGGTTACTGAATCAGACATGGTGGAAATCACTGGGTTATGTGAAACTACTAAAAAATTTGAGGGGTTACCAGTGCTTCAAACTTGTCTCCAGAAATGAAATAAGGAATTGACCAATCATGAACAATATCTGAGGTCCAAAAAGATTAGGACATTTCAAAGGGACCTGGTAGATAGCAATAACAAACAAGTAAGGTTCAATGAGCCAACTAGAAAAATGGGCAAACGGAAGAGACCCAGGTCAATTTTGAAAAGAACACCAAATTCTAGTTCTAATTATGAGACCTCAGGGGATGAATCATCATCTGTAATTGACCTCGATATACAACATCCTGTATCTAAAGGGGGCAGGAAAAACAACAGAAATAGGAAACATGGATGTCTTACTGGAATTAATGACTCAGAAATAACTCAAAATAATGTCCTGAATATTTCAAATGTATCACTGTCTGATGTACAAATAAAGATACTTAATCATCATCTTCTTTCAGCTGTTCCCATTAGGGGTCGCCACAGTGGATCATCTGTTTCCATTTCTTCCTGCCATCTACATCTTGCTCTGTCACATCAACCACCTGCATGTCCTCTCTCACCACATCCATAAACCTTATCTTAGGCCTTCCTCTTTTCCTGTTACCTGGTAGCTTCATCCTTAGCATCTTTTTTAAAATAAAGATACTTAATAAGGGATTACATTTTATTCCTGTGTTTTCTTTTTTCTGCTTTTTGCAGACTATTGAATTTAAGAATGTTTTATAAGAATTCTGATAATAACACGTGAGGACAGGTTTTGGTATCACAGATCTAAGTTTACACCCCCATGCATGCCAATGTTCTTATGTTCCAAACTGCTGTTCTGAAAGATTTACATTATAGCTCTAGGGAATATGCATGTAAAGCTAATAATATCTCAAAGACTGAACAAGCAGCTTTATGTGAATTGGTTGATAATAAGGACTTGGTCATCTTATCTGCAGACAAGGGGGAGCAGTGGGGGTCATGAACTGGAAACAGTATAACGATGAGGCCATGAGACAATTGGGTGATGGACGCTACTACATGAATATGCCCCTTGACCCTACTCAGAAATTCAAGAAGGAAATTGATCAGTTTTTGGCCCAAGCTAGCGAGGAAGGTATCATATCTGATCATGATTTGCAACAACTAATGGTCTCGGACCCAACAAATCAATATATTTATTTCCTCCCTAAGATACACAAAGACCTGCATTACCCACCGGGTAGACCTACTGTCTCAGGTAGGGGTTCCATTACTGAACCCCTATCGCAATATCTAATTATGAGGCTACAACCTTTACTTACGTGACCCCAGACTTCGTGACACCACTGAGTTTCTTCAAATTACAGCTGATACACAACTAGAACCTGGCTGGCTACTCTGCACCCTAGATGTGTTGGCCCTGTAT
The DNA here is from genome assembly GCF_019279795.1 of Protopterus annectens. NCBI lineage: Eukaryota > Metazoa > Chordata > Ceratodontiformes > Protopteridae > Protopterus > Protopterus annectens. The sequence continues at coordinate 22,361,895 of NC_056743.1, forward strand.
ACGAATATACCGCACTGGGTGGGCTTGGATGCCCTGGAGTATTGGTTAGACAGGTCAGGTCTTTACCCCCCAGGAATAAATACTCTGATTATCAGGCTTGCTGAACACATACTAACTAAGAATGTCTTTTTCTATCGTGATCAATGCTCCTGGCAAACTAAGGGGACTGCCATGGGGGCTGTATTAATTTATTAGCTTATTTTAAAGCACAACAAACAGACCAGTTTCAGGTACATGTTAGCCTTCGCCCCCATTTATGCAGGTTTATTCATGGCATATGTCGAGGAGCTTATCATTTATGATAGTTCCCATAACATTTACCTAAATGAAACTGACATCTGGAGGAGGTTCTTGGATTTGTAAGTTACCCTAATGAAACGAATGTGTAAGTTACCCTAATGAAAATAAGTGGGGTATTCAATTTACTGCTAGTTATCACTCCTACAGGATCATATTTTTGGATGTATTGATTACTAGGAATGCAGATCATACCTTAGAAACACAGGTATATGGGAAATACCCCCATTACAATTCCCTTCTCTATGCCTCCAGCTTTCATCCACCTCACATCTGCAAAAATACACCTAAGTCCCAATTTCTTAGAATGAAGCGTATTTGTTCCAAGCCTGGTAGTTATGTTCAATATAGGGATGATCTTATCGACAGATTTAGGGACAGAGGTTATCCAATGGGTTACGTATTGACAGCCAGTAATATGGTCTCTTCATTAGACAGGCATGATACCTTACAATAAAAAGAACAAGGGATCAACCAACAATCCGTCATCTGCCTTGTGACAACTTATGGCAGGAATACGGAGACTCTATTTAATATCGTCCAGAGACACCGGAACATATTAAGAGCTGATGACTACTTCTCTACCATTCTGGGGGACAGGTGTTCATTCTCATTCTGTAGGGGGAGAAACACTGGGTCCCAGCTGAGCCACTTTAAACATATCAACCATTTTTCGGGGGCTTCTGGACAACAGACTATAGTTGGGGACTTATTAACAGGTTGTGCACCTTGTGGTCACTGTACCCACTGTAAGGCTATGAATAAAACTAAGGATGTTTCCAGTAGCAATACAGGTAATGTTTTTCAAATTCCATTTTTTGCAAATTGTGGGACAGATTGGCTTATTTATTTAGCAACCTGTAGTTGTCATGCCTTCTATGTTGGACAGATGTCCAGACTCCTCAGGATCCGGATCTCAGAACACTTTAGTGGGATAAGAAATAAAAAACCCAGTAATGCATTATACAAGCACACTACTAAACATCCCAATGCTACATTTAGAGTTACGGTAATTGACAAAATCATGGGTAACAGGGCTAATAAAGCTGGATGGCATAGCCTTTTGGACTCAGAAGAAAAGAAACGGATAATTAAATTAGGGGCATTATTTGCACCTGGATTGAATGAACATTTGTAAGGAACCAATCATGGCTTAGTATTCATATGTTTGCTATGTAAGGCACTACATTCTTTATCTTATTTCAACACTGAAGAAGGCTAACATGTAACTGAGTCGACACTGGTCTGTTTGTTGTGCTTTAAAATAAACTAATAAATGAATACAGCTTGCCGTTATCTGCTGGCTCAGTTTTGTTTCTTGGATTTTGCTTTGAGCCGTGCAGTTGCCGTACGAGCAGGAAACTACTTTGGTTTTTAATATTTATGACTGTCCAACAATGATGAAGCCACAATGCATAAACGGGGCAAGATTTATAAACTTCTAACAATGATGAAGGGACAATGCATAAACAAGGCAAGATTTATAAATGTCTAAATATGATGGAGGGACAGTGCATAAACTAGGCAAGATTTATAAAATTTTAACAATGATGAGGGCACAATGCATAAACGAGGCAAGATTTATAAATGCCTAACAATGATAAAGACACAATGCATAAACAAGGCAAGATTTATAAATGTCTAAATATGATGGAGGGACAGTGCATAAACTAGGCAAGATTTATAAAATTTTAACAATGATGAGGGCAAAATGCATAAACGAGGCAAGATTTATAAATGCCTAACAATGATAAAGGCACAATGCATAAACAAGGCAAGATTTATAAATGTCTAAATATGATGAAGGGACAGTGCATAAACTAGGCAAGATTTATAAATTTTTAACAATGATGAGGGCACAATGCATAAACGAGGCAAGATTTATAAATGCCTAACAATGATAAAGACACAATGCATAAACAAGGCAAGATTTATAAATTTTGAAGGCACAATGTATAAACTAGACAAGATTTATACATTTCTAACAATGATGAAGGGACAATGCATGGACAAGGCTTAGATGATGAAGACAAAATGAATAAACGAGTCAAGAATTATAAAACTCTAACAACGGTGAAGGAACAGTGCATAAACAAGGCAAGATTTACAAATGTTTAACAATGAAGGCACTATGTATAAACTAGGCAAGATTTTTAAATTTCTAACAATGATGAAGGCACAATGCATAAACAAGGCAAGATTTATAAATGTCTGCCAGTGATGAATATACAATGCATAAACGAGGCAAGATTTAAAAATATCTAAGAATGATGAAGGCACAGTGAATAAACAAGGGAATATTTATAAATGTCTAACAATGATGAAGGCACAATGCATAAAGAAGGCAATATTTCTAAATGTCTAACAATTATGAAGGCACAATGCATAAATTAGGCAAGATGTATAAATATCTAGCAATGATGAATGCACAATGCATAAACGAGGCAAGATTTATAAATGTCTAAGAATGATGAAGGCATAATGCATAAATGAGACAAAACTGAGAAATGCCTAACAATGATGAAGGCACAATGCATAAACTGGGCAAGATTTATACATTTCTAATGATGAAGGCACAATCCATAAACAAGGATGATTTAAAAATGTCTAAATATGATGAAGACACAGTGCATAAACGAGGCAAGATTTATAAATTTCTAACAATGATGAGGGCACAATGCATAAACAAGGTAAGATTTGAAATTGCCTAACAATGATAAAGACATAATGCATAAACAAGGCAAGATTTATAAATTTCTAACAATGACAAAGGGACAATGCATGAACAAGGCTTAGATGATGAAGACAAAATCCATAAACGAGTCAAGAATTAAAAAACTCTAAGAATGACGATGGAACGGTGCATAAACAAGACAAGATTTATAAATGTCTAACAATGATGAAGGCACAATGTATAAATTACGCAAGATTTATAAATTTCTAACAATGATGAAGACAATGCACAAGCAAGGCATGATTTATAAATATCTAACAAGGAAGAAGGAACAGTGAATAAACAAAGTAAGATTTAAAAATGTCTAAATATGATGAAGACAGTGCATAAACAAGGCAAGATTTACAAATGTCTAACAATGATGAGGGCACAACACAAACGAGGGTAGAGCTATAAATGTCTAAAAACTATGAGGACACAATGTATAAACGTCTAACAATAAATTAAGGGAGAATGCATAAATGAGGCAAGATTTACAAAATTGTTAATAAGGATTAAGGCACAATGAATAAACGAGGCAAGATTTATTAATGTGTAACAACGATGAAGGCACAATGCATAAACAACGTAAGATTTATAACTGTGCAACAATAACGAAAACACAATGCATAAACGGGGCAAGATTTATAAATGTCTAACAATGACGAAGGCACAATGTATAAATGAGGTAAGACTTATAAATGTCTAACAATGATGATGACACAATACATAAATGAGCCAAGATGTATAAATGTCTAACAATAATGAAGGTACAAGGCATAAATGAGACAAGATTTATAAATATATAACAACGATGAGTGCACAATGCATAAACGAAGCAAGATTTATAAATCTCTAGCAATGGTGAAGTCACAATGGAGAAAGAATACAAGATTTATAAATGTCGAACAATGATAAAGGCACAATGCATAACGAGGGAAGATTTACAAATGTCTAACAAATATGAAGAAACAGTGCATAAATGAGAGAAGTTTTATAAATGACTAAATGATGAAGGCACAATGGATAAATGAGGCAAGATTTAAACGTATCTAAGAATGATGAAGGCACAGTGAATAAACAAGGGAATATTTATAAATGTCTAACAATAATGAAGGCAGAATGCATAAAGAAGGCAAGATTTCTAAATGTCTAACAATTATGAAGGCACAATGCATAAATTAGGCAAGATATATAAATATCTAGCAATGATGAAGGCACAATGCATAAACGAGGCAAGATTTACAAATCTCTAACAAAGATGAAGACTGCATAAACAAGGCAATATTTATAATTTTAACAAGGATGAAGGCAAAATGCATAAATAAGGCAAGATTTCTAAATGTTTAACAATTATGAAGGCACAATGCATAAATTAGGTAAGATGTACAAATATCTATAAATAATGAAGGCACAATGCATAAACGAGGCAATATTTATAAATTTCTAACAAAGATGAAGACACAATGCATAAACAAGGCAAGATTTATAAATATCTAAAAACGATCAAGGCGCAATGCATAACCAAGGCAAGATTTATAAATGTCTAAATATGATGAAGGCACAGTGAATGAACTACGCAAGATTTATAAATTTCTAACAATGATGAGAGTAGAATACATAAAAGAGGCAAGATTTATAAATGTCTAACAATCATGAGGGCACAACGCATAAACGAGTATAGATGTATAAATGTCTAACATCGATGACAATAATTAAGGGAGAATGCATAAATGAGGCATGATTTACAACATTTTTAACAATGATGAAGGCATAATGCATAAACGAGGCAAGGTTTATCAATGTGTAACAATGGTGAAGGCACAATGCATAAACAAGGCAAGATTCATAAATGTCTAAATATGAGGAAGGCATAGTGCATAAACTAGGCAAGGTTTATAAATTTCTAACAATGATGATGGCCCAATGGGTAAACGAGGCAAGATTTATAAATGTCAAACAACGATGAAGTCACAATGCAGAAACAATACAAGATTTATAAATGTCTAACAATAATGAAGGCAAAATACATAATCGAGGCAAGATTTATAAATTTCTAACAAAGATGGGGACACAATGCATAAACAAGGCAAGATTTATAAATATCTAACAATGATGATGGCACAATGTATAAACGAGGCAAGATTTATAAATTATTAACAATGATGAAGGTACAATGCATAAACAAGATAACATTTGTAAATGTCTGATAATGATGAAGACACAATGCCTAAACAAGGCAAGATTTATAAATATCTAACAACGATGAAGGAAAAGTGAATAAACAAGGCAAGATTTATAAATGTCGAACGATGAGGGCACAACGCATAAATGAGGGTAGATGTATAAATGTCTAACAACAATGAGGACACAATGTATAAATGTCTAACAATAATTAAGGGAGAATGCATAAATGAGGCAAGATTTACAACATTTTTAACAAGGATTAAGGTGCAATGAATAAACAAGGCAAGATTTATCAATGTGTAGAAATGATGAAGGCAGAATGCATAAACAATGTAAGATTTATAACTGTGTAACAGTGAAGGCAGAATGCTTAAACAAGATAAAATTTATAAATGTCTAACAATGATAAAGGCACAGCGCATAAACGGGGCAAGAATTATACATTTTTAACAATGATGAAGGCATATTGCATAAACAAGGCAAGATTTATAAAAGTCGAACACTGATGAGGGCACAATATGTAAACGAGGTAAGATTAATAAATGTCTAACAATAATGAAGGCACAATGCATAAATGAGGGAACACTTATAAATGTCTAACAATCATGAAGGCAGAATGCATGACTAAGGTAAGACTTCTAAATGTCTAACAATGACAAGGGCCCATTGCATGAAAGAGGCAAGATTTATGAATGATAAAGACACAATGCATAAACAAGGCAAGACTTATAAATTTATAACAATGATGAAAGGACAATGCATGAACAAGTCAAAATTTATAAATGTTTAACAATGATGAAGGTGCAATGCATAAACGAGGCAAGATTTATAAATCGCTAACAATAAGAGCACAAGTATAAAGAGGCAAGATTTATCAATGTCTAACATTGATGAAGGCACAATGCATAAACAAGGCAAGATTTATAGGGTCTATACAAGATCACCGAATGCTTAGGTTACCGAACTGTGATTAATCGACCCAATGTAAGCAAAAGCTTACGAAACTGAACTGTCAGAACAGTGATTTTTTTCCAAGGGAAAAAAATCGCTCTTCCAAATTAAAAAAAAAAAAAAAAACACCACACCCCCCCTACTTAAAATATACCAACTCCGAGATGCACTACAGTGGTAAAAATGGCAAACTACCAAAGCGGCCAAGCGAATTCTTTCCCAGGGAAATAATTCAGTTACATGCCGCCTTGATATTTTGCCGTTTACAGCTCAACCAAGTCACATTCACTAACCTGCGTCTTCAGTCAGCTGATAGGAACCCAAATTATAAATGTCAAATAATGATGAAAGCACAATACATAAAAGAGGTAAGATTTATAAATGTCTAACAATGTTGAAGGCAAAATGGATAAACGAGGGAAGATTTATAAATGTCTAACAATGATGAAGGCACAATACATAAATGAGGGAAGATTTATAAATGTCTAACAATCATGAAGGCACAATGCATGAATGAGGCAAGATTACTAAATGTCTAAAAATGATGAAGGCACAGTGCATGAATGAGGCAACATTTACAAATGTCTAAAAATGATAAAGATACGATGCATAAATAGGGCAAGATTTATAAATTTCTAAAAATGATGAAGGTACAATGCATGAAAGAGGCTAAGATTTATAAATGTCTAACAATGATGAAGGCATGATGCATAAACAAGGCAAGATTTATTAATCTCTAACAAGATTTATTAATCTCTAACAATGATGAAGACAGAATGCATAAACGAGGCAAGATTTATAAATATCTAATAAGGATGAAGGCACAGTGAATAAACAAGGAAAGATTTAAAAATGTCTAAGAATGATGATGGCACAAAGCATGAATGAGGGAAGACTTATATATATCTACAGTGATGACGGCACAATACATAAATGAGGGAAGATTTATAAATGTCTAGCAATGATGAAGACACAATGCATAAATGAGGCAAAATTTCTAAACGTCTAATAATCATGAAGGCATGAGAAATAAATGAGGCAAGATGTATAAATGTCTAACAATCATGAAGGCACAAGGTATAAATCAGACAAGATTTATAAATATATATAAAATGAAAGCACAAGGCATAAATGAGACAAGATTTATACATATATAACAATGATGAGTGCACAATGCATAAATGAGGCAAGAATTATAAATATCTAACAACGATGAAGGAAAAGTGAATAAACAAGGCAAGCTTTATAAATGTCTAATGATGAGGGCACAATGCATAAATGAGGGTAGATGTATAAATGTCTAACAACGAAGAGGACAAAATGTATAAATGTCTAACAATAATTAAGAGAGAATGCATAAATGAAGCAAGATTTACAAAATTTTTAACAAGGATTAAGGTGCAATAAACAAATAAGGCAAGATTTATCAATGTGTAAAAATGATGAAGGCACAATGCATAAACAATGTAATACTTATAACTGTAATAATGACTGAGGTAAGACTTCTAAATGTTTAACAATGACAAAGGCCCATTGCATGAAAGAGGCAAGATTTATGAATGTCTGACAATGATAAAGACACAATGCATAAACAAGGCAAGACTTATAAATTTATAACAATGATGAAAGGACAATGCATGAATGAGGCAAATTTGTCAATGTTTAACAATGATGAAGGTGCAATGCATAAACGAGGCAAGATTTATAAATCGCTAACAATGATGAGAGCACAATGTATAAAGAAGCAAGATTTAACAATGTCTAACACTGATGAAGGCACAATGCATAAATGAGGCAGGACTTATAGGGTCTATATAAGATCACAGAATGCTTAGGTTAGCGAACGGTGATTAATCAACCCCATGTAAGCGAAAGCTTACAAAACCGAACGGTCAGAAACAAGGAAAGATTTAAAAATGTCTAAGAATGATGATGGCACAATGCACGAATGAGGGAAGACTTCTAAATGTCTACAGTGATGATGGCACAATACATAAATGAGGGAAGATTTATAAATGTCTAGCAATGATGAAGACACAATGCATAAATGAGGCAAGATTTCGAAATGTCTAACAATCATGAAGGCACGAGAAATAAATGAGGCAAGATGTATAAATGTCTAATAATCATGAAGGCACAAAGTATAAATCAGACAAGATTTATAAATATATAAAATGAAGGCACAAGGCATAAATGAGACAAGATTTATACATATATAACAATGATGAGTGTACAATGCATAAATGAGGCAAGATTTATAAACCTCTAACAATGGTGAAGTCACACTGTAGAAACAAGACAAGATTTATAAATGCCTAACAATGATGAAGGCACAATGCATAAACGATGCAAGATTTATAAATTTCTAAAAAAGATGAAGACACAATGCATAAACGAGGCAGGATTTATACATAGGTAACAATGATAAAGTCACAGTGAGTGAATAAAGGAAGATTTAAAAATGTCTAACAATAATGAAGACAAATTATTTATGCAGTCTAATAATGATGAGGACACAATACATAAACGAGGCAAGATGTATAAATGTCTAATAATCACGAAGGCACAAGGCATAAATGAGACAAGATTTATAAATATATAACAATGATGAGTGCACAATGCATAAATGAGGCAAGATTTATAAATGTCTAACAATGGTGAAGTCACAATGCAGAAACAACACAAGATTTATAAATGTCTAACGATGAAGCGCAATGCATAAATGAGGCAAAACTTAGAAATGTCTAACAATGAGACAGGCACAATGTATAACGAGGGAAGATTTACAAATGTCTAACAATATTGAAGAACTGTGCATAAATGAGACAAGTTTTATAAATGTCTAACAATGATGAAGGCACAATGGATAAACGAGGCAAGATTTAAAAATATCTAAGAATGATGAAGGCACAGTGAATAAACAAAGGCATATTTATAAATGTCTAACAATAATGAAGTCAGACTGCATAAAGAAGGCAAGATTTCTAAATGTCTAACAATTATAAAGGCACAATGCATAAATTAGGCAAGATGTATAAATATCTAGCAATGATGAAGGCACACTGCATAAACGAGGCAAGATTTATAAATCTCTAACAAAGATGAAGACAATGCGTAAATAAGGCAAAATTTATAAATATCTAACAAGGATGAAGGCACAATGCATAAACAAGGCAAGATTTACAAATTCTAAAGATGATGAAGACACAGTGAATAAACTAGGCAAGATTTATAAATGTCTAACAACGATAAGGGCACAACGCATAAACAAGGGTAGATGTATAAATGTCTAACAACATGAAGACACAATATATAAACGTCTAACAATAATTAAGGGAGAATGCATAAATGAGGCAAGATTTACAAATTTTTAACAATGATGAAGGCACAATGCATAAATGAGGCAAGACCTATAAATGGTAACAATGATGAAGGTACAATGCATAACCGAGGGAAGATTTCTAAATGTCTAACAATGATGAGGACAGAATATGTAAAAGAGGCAAGATGTACAAATGTCTAACAATCTTGAAGGCACAAGGAATAAATGAGACAAGATTTATACATATATAACAATGATGAGTGCACAATGCATAAATGAGGCAAGATTTATAAATCTCTAACAATGGTGAAGTCACAATGCAGAAACAACACAAGATTTATAAATGTCTAACAATGATGAAGGCACAATGCATAAACGATGCAAGATTTATAAATTTCTAGCAAAGATAAAGACCCAATGCAAAAATGAGGCAAGATTTATACATATGTAACAATGAAGAAGGCACAATGCATAATTGAGGGACGATTTATCAATTTCTAACAATGATGAAGAAATAATGCATAAAAGAGAGGTGATTTATAAATGTCTTACAATGATGGGCACAATGCATAAACGAGGCAAGATTTATAAATGTCTAACTATATCGATGGCATAATGCATAAAGGAGGCAAGATTTATAAATTTATAACAATGATGTTTGCACAATGAATAAATGAGGCAAGATTTATATATGTCTAACAATCATAAATCACAATGCAGAAACAACGCAAGATTTATAAATGTCTAACAATGATAAAGGCATAATGGAAAATGAATGAAGTTGTATGGTTTGGTGGAATAGGAGAAATCTTCCCAATAGGATACAGAGGCTCCCACTGCCATCTGTAACTTTGGTGCATTATTTTCAAAAACCTATCTCAAAAAATCTGTTATCAAAGAGAAAAATGGAGGTTCAGACTTTCTGGAAGAAATAAGGGTTTGTCGGGATTAGAAGAAGGTGGGGAGTCTTGTAGACAGTCATTCAGACTTATTAGACAGTCCTTTCTTTTTTTGGGGGGGGGGTTCCTACTTTCTTTTTGGAACCTCCCTGTCATAACCTTTCAAAATGTTTGCTTACCCAAAGCTTGCTGAATTTATTTTGTTTTTGAAATGTTGTAGGGTATCACTAAACTCCTTAATAAACTTGGAGAAGGAAGGCTGAACATTTTGAGAAATTCTTTAAATTAACTTAAATCTCTCATCACACTTTTTAAGGATATCTGCAACAGATGATCCAAAAACATACTCTCTTGTCTAAGAAATAATTCAAAATGTCAGCTTTACTATTCTCTAGAAAGTTTTTTTATAAACACCTTTACTGAATTATCATTTGTGACATAGGCAAACTTACATTCATATTAAAAGTCGTGATCAAACCATATTAACAAGTTCACATTTACAAACATTATAGCATATATACAAATGTATGTGATGTATAGTCTATGCAACATTGCATAAATCACTCAGTTCCTGCCTTCTCTTAAACCTCATTCCTACTCCAAAACATTTTGTTTGCATGTGTTGTTCCCACAATTTCCATTTTTTCTATGTAATTTACTCCTGTTTCTAAAGATCCCACTTCGTCTTCTTTTACCTCTATTAAAATATTAATTATTTCAATTATACTTGGTTTAGATTTTGATTTCCATTTTCTAGTAATTGCTTTTTTTGGCAGCCCCAAGAATTAAACTTAAAAAGGCCTTATTATGTTTAAGCTACTTAGATCCTGCATCCCAGCTCAAAAATAATTTCCTTGCCTAGTATTCCTAACAGAGTACTCTGTAGGGAATTTTTAAAGTCTGCTAACTCATTACACTCCCAAAACATCTCTTCCCAGTTCCCTCTTTCTACTCCATTACACCACCACCATTTGCCATCTACCAGAGGAAAAATTCTTTGGAGTCTGCTTGGGGTATAAAAGTAAATTTTCTATAGACTGTTACATATTTGGGAGCCATACATACGTCCTCCCATTTTTTCTTTGTGAACTGCATATCTAATCTCGCTTCCCAATCTTTTCTTACCACTTCTGATTGATTCCTGTAGTTATCATGCAATGTTTTATATGCCCTACTAATTATCCCTTTATTAACAGCTGCTTCTGTCTAGATTCAATTAAAAATGCAACTAGTACAGAAGATTCATTTAGGATTCCCTTATCCCTTACTCTTTATCTACATTTTGATATCAGTCCATGATAAGGAAGGCAATCACTAGCCTGCAATCCAAATCTCTTCTTGGCCTCTTCCTATTCCTTCTCTAATTATTTGTTCCCAATACTGTGGTTCTTTTGTCAGCTTCCTCTAGTAAATTCCTGCCCCTTGTTGTCTATTCCCTGAACTCCTAATTGCAGTCATCCCAATCAGGAGACTCTCCGTTCTCCATTTCTGTATTGGCTTAGCGCTCGGTATACTTTTTGCTACTTTATGAATATCATATTCTGTATTACTGTTATTCTTAAGTATCTGCATCCAAAAATCACATTCTTTACTTATTTCTTGAATTACACCCCTCACCTGTTTCATCATCATCCCTTCTTACTTTGAATTGTAGATTTCTGATTGTGCTATGTACAAGAACTTTAACTGTGCATCTCTAAAATATCACTTCAAATCAGCTAATCCTAAAGCTAAATTTTTGATTATAAAACAAACATCACTAGAATCACCCATTCTAAAGACTTAAACCTTGCCTGTGATATAAATAGGACCTGTTGGAAAGATAGGTATGTACACCGGAGACTATCCCGTCTATAGAACAGGCTTCCCATCCACGTGAAGCAGAGTTTCTCCCTAACCTAATTCAACTGCAACTTGGACAAGTGGATGGGAAACCAGAAATTCATCCCTGGTTTGGCACCTATGTCTCTAATGGACACAGCTAATCTGTAAATGGTTCATCTCCCAGGTCCATGTTTACGCTTATCAAGGGTAGCAGAACGTGTCAGTGATTTGGGATGCATGGCTAGGCTTAAAAAGGCCCTTGTGGTCATTAGCCTAGTAAACACCTATGATGGAAGACTCAACTTATTCCACTTGACTCTTGCCCTCCCAAATAAAATCCTTCAATGTTTTACTAATTACTATCCACAACTTCTTCTCTGGTTGTTAAAATATGCCAGATGTGTGTATAAAATTAAAGGGAATAAAAATATGCTTACTGCTTGTATCTATCTATATATATGGATTCCATACATATGATCGAATTACACTTAGTTGAAAATGATACCAGGCATTGCACTTCACTGAAAGCTCACTTGACTGAAAGCTCACTTGGTCGAAGTTCATTTGGTCGAAAATGGAATATAGCCCCTGCCCCAATGCAGTGCAACCCTGGAGTGAGAATATTAAAAAAGGGTGTGTGTGGGGGCACAGCTCCCCACAATGGGGGTGTGGGGGGCATAGCCCCCCACATAATTTTAATGTATTCACTATTATAAGAAGGTATATCCATTAGAAATGCATTGATATATATATATATATATATATATATATATTTAGTAAAGACTACTGGCATAATGTGGGGGGCTATGCCCCCCACAACCCCCCACATCCACCCTTATTTAATATTCTCACTCCAGGGTTGCACTGCAGTGGGGCAGGGGCTATATTCCATTTTCAACCAAATGAACTTCGACTAAGTGAGCTTTCACTGAAGTGAAATGCCTGGAATCATTTTCGACTAAGTGTAATTCGACCAAATGTATGTTATCCATATATACATATATATATATATATATATATATATATATATACATACACACACACACACACATATATATATATATATATATATATATATATATATATATATATAGATATATCCCTAAGCAAGAGTTTCACTTTCTCATGTTTTTGCATTATCTTCTGTTTAGCCTCTTCCCACATAATGAAATCCTTTTTAATCCAGACTCCTTAATACTTCACTTTATCATGACCACATAAATATGGGTATTGCTGGACTAATTCATGTGTGGGTAAATGGTTTAAAGCTATAGTCTCTGTTTTATCTTCATTAACTTTATACCCTGAAAAAACAGAAAATACCTCAAAACTAAGATGTCCTTTTCTGGTTCCATCAGATACAAAACATCATCTTCAAATAAAGTCAACTTTTCTTGAACTCCATACCAATTATATCTTTGAATTTCTGAGTCCCTTATTTTCTTTGTGACTGTAAATATAATGCAAATGAAGGGAAAAGAGGACATCCCTCCTTGATTCCTCTGTTCAGACACAACTCATCAGACAGGAACCCTCACACACTGATTTTTGATCTCTCATATATCCATCTAATTAACCTCATTACTGTATTAGGAAATGCTAATTCTTCCACTGTCCTGCACATAAAATTCCAGCTTACTCTGCTGAATGTTTTTTAACTATCAAGACCCACTAGAAACAGCAGTTTTACTGTTGTTAAATATTTTCCTCCCCTCCACAAAACTACATTTTGAAATCTAAATTGTCTAAATCAGATGGATTCACTGTCTGTTTTGTAGTATTTTCATTTACTTCAGTTTCACTTACCTGATTATTCAGGCAATCAAACCACAAATTACTTATCTGTAGATGCTTCCTACATTTCAATATACATTTGTTAATGTACCTTGGGGAATGTTGTTGTTGTGTCTTTCGGCTTTTCTCGGTTAGTGGTCGCCACAGCGGAACTCCGCTCCGCTAATAATTGGCAGTAGATTTTTATGTGTTGGCTTGCTGGGCCTAACGCACAACCTTCAATGAAGGAACGCCCATTCACGCATGTCACCACAGAAGACGCTCTAACTGAGAATCAAACGGGCAATGTCTAATTGTGAGGTGACAACGCTACCGCAGCACCACCACTGGGAATAATATGCATATTCTCTCCAAGCTCCAGCTACTAAATTCATGTCTTTTATATCAAATATTTTTATAAATGTATTCAGAAATCTACCCTCTGTTGTTATATTTACCTTTCTAGATCCCCAGATACATCCTCATTGTTGCAAATCAAATTCCAGTTCCCACCTACAAGTAATAATCCCTGTGGAAAGCAGATTATTTCTCCCAAACCTTTTTAAGCTCCAAAACAGCAGTTAGTTTTAGGTGCCAGTGTTATCCTCATCCCTTTCCAGTAAACCCCTTACTACTACAAAGCGGCCTTTTTCCCTATTCTTTCACTACTGGAGCTCCTCTAGTGGTTAATATAAGTACTCCCCTTCTCCTTTGTCCCTGATATTCTGCAGAATATCCATCCTGAAATCCTTTCTTTATCAAATTCACATGCTTAGATCTTTCCAAATGTGTCTCCTGTAGTACAGCTACTTGAATTCTGCATCTTAATATAAATATTCTTTTTGTCTATACCTATGAGACCATTCACATTCCAAAATAATGTGGAAAGTGTTGCAATTATGGAAAGAAATCATTATTCCCACCTATTATAAATGGCAGCTGTTTAAAATGTCTAATTCCAGCTTTTGTGATACACACACCTATTAATGTTTGGTAGTTTAATCCTTTACACAGATTGTTCTTATCATTAATATTGGAGCCTACATCCGATTTTACAAGACTTTTTGTTTTAACGGAACCCCTCAAAAAATAAGCAACCTCAGAACAGCTTCATAACCTATTAACTTAATACAAACACACATAACTATGACCATCTTCACATAATTAAGTTTAACCTTCCTAAAAAAAAATGTGTGCCAAATAGATAGCCAACACAAGCCCTAGTTAACCTTAAATTGAGGTTATCCATGCTAAGATGCACATTGCCTGTGCTTCTACTTACACAAATTGGCATCTGTTCTTTTTTATCCTTACCTCCCACCCAGATATGAAAACAACTTTCAGAAATCATTAACTTTTAGCCTTGAAGAAACCAGTGTTCTTTCATTACCCTATTACCAGCTTGCCTCCATGGAAAAGTAAGAGGGGAAAGAAAAATGTAGTTCTTTTTTGCAGCCTGAAAGACAAAATGAAACTTTTATTGCTAAAGGAAAACTTTTCATTATATTTTGTGTTCTTGTAATTACTTGTTTCTACTTAGAATTTATTAATCGATTAAGCCAAGTATCTATACATTCTCTTATAGAAAAGCAAGAGAAAACATATCTGCTCTACATCTATTATGACCTGTGTACGTTTACATACAATCCCCTACCTGAGCAACCAAATATTACAACCTATTAACTTAAACATACTTTTATCTAGTTTTTCATTTCTTTTTGCACTATAATGCCTACATTTCTTAATACCAAAAAATAAAGAAACAGAAGAGGAAAAAACGGCATCTGTTTACTTTAATAACTTTATCACATACAAGAACAACTAAAAATGCTTTACTATAAAATATGCAATTTATATTGCGAAAGGTTTCATAGAAATACTGTTAAACATTGTTTTACTTAGGGCAGGATTCACGAAGCCTCCGTGTAAGAGTTATAACTCTTACACGGAGGCTGCAGTTAAACAGAGTGATGTCAGCATGCTCTGCATATTCATGAGAGCATGCTGAATCACACCTAAGGCTAACGCGGTCCGTGTAAGACAGTAGGGGGCGTGTCCGTAGGCCGAGCCCTGTAAGCGAACAAGCCCCCAGAAGAGTAAAAGTGCCCAAAGTAAACACTCACGACAGAGTCCACGGAAATGTGAATAAACACAACACAACACATGCCCCCACAGACTATGAACAGAAAATATATAAATAAACATGTTATATATATTTTTTAAATTGTAAAAATGTTTAACCGTGAGTGCGCTCATTTGCGCGGGCGTGCCCGTAGCGCAGCTACAGTTAGCAGTCAGTGGGAAAGCATATAAGAACTAAATATGCAAAGTAAGCCAAGAAGCAATAGCGTAGCGGTAGAGATGTTGGCTGAAGAGCAGGCATTCATGGTTCGAGCCCCCACAACACCAATTTTTATTTTTAGCAAAATAAGCATGAAACAAGTCCCTGACAAATATGTACACATAAAACCACATTTTATGTAAAATGTAATGAAATAGCCCATTTATATTGAAGAAATGTGAGGTAACAAAAGAATAAAAAATGCCAGATGTGCCCATAGCTGAGCTACAGTTTAACGGGGTGAGTGCATCTGCCCGTACGTACGTGAGCAGTGGTTTAACTGGTGCAAAATGAGTGCCTGTAGCTGAGCAGTGGTTTAACACGCTGAATCTAAGTGCCCCTAGCTCAGCTGAGCGTAATATACGTGCCGATAGCCAAATGAGGCTTAAACCAGCGTACCCCGTTTGCGCGGAGCTGCGCACCGCGCAAACAAGCTAACCGACGGACAACGTTGAGCAAGCCATATCAAAACTGCCTTTACACAGACACACCCCTCAGCATGTCTAGACAGTCATGAAAAATAAAAAGTAGTGGCCAGGTTCGAACCCAGGATACTATACACCATAGTCAAGGTACCAAACCACTAAGCCATGACAGCAGTACCTATAAATGCAATAATAGCTAATATATAGGAATGAATACAAACTGGAGCATGACAATGCAGGTTTCCTGAAGGTGATACAATTCCAAAATGGCCAATCACATATATGTGCGGGAAAAACGGACTATATAAGCCCCATAGGCGGGAATACACAGCATAAACGATTGTAGAACTGAACTGCAGGCAGAATGACAGGAGTAGGAGAGGGTAGTTTCTTTCGAGCACAGAGGTGGGGCGTTGAGGAGTCCAGGTACATGGTCTGGCTCCTAGTCCACAATCATGAGGCCCAACTCATGCAGGGCCAGGTCCTCTGGGGAGCATACAGGGCTGAGGCGTGGGACCGGTTGGCTCATGATCTCACCAGTGCCACAGGGATTCCAAGGACTGGTAAGCAGGTCCGTCACCACCATGCGGACCTGAAGAGACGCAAGCAAGACCAACTGAACCTTTGGATCCAGGAGGCCCGGCAAATGCCCAACGCCCCACTACTGAGTAAGTTACATTTAATTATGCACGTAAGAAATTAAACTAGCTGATATTATGGAGATGTGTATTCCAATATTACTTCATTTATATTACAGCTGCAGGTGTCCATTCTGCGAACCGCAGAGCCTATGGCGATAGGCTGGTGCGCTTGCGCCACCAGGCAGGTCAGTAATCCACTACCAGTAACTGTAAAGAAATATAAAAGTATGACAGTCAGCAAAAGAGTGCAGTGTAGTCACTAAGGAATAAAATGTGCAAGTAACAGTGTGAAAATGTCTGCAAGTATTGCTTGATTACAAAAGTGTGTTTCAGCCTGTAAGCCAAACAGAAAAATGAAAATGTCTGACATAAATTCTGAAATAAAAATGCCCCACCTGTAAGAAAATAGTACACAACCTGCAGCAGGCTGAAAAGTATAGCTGCAGAAGATGATGAAATCACATGTCTGAAATATATCCCTGTTAAAATACTGAAACATGACACTAGTGAGACTGCTGGAAAGGATTGTAATAACTACAGGTAAAACATGTCAATAACGCCTAGAAGTAAGTACCATCCTGAATAGTAAAATGAAAACAAGTGAGAGTGTGAGAAAGTGTCATGAATCCAGCAATACAGTAGTAATAATCCCTGAATAAAGTATACTGCAGTCAAGACAGAATGAAATGCATGTGAGAATCAAAACCAAACAGCAAAATCTGTTCAAAGTGTTGCTGCATCTGGAATGTGTATCCCAAAATCTGGATATGTTGCTCTCAGTCTGCAATATGCAGATAGTATGATTGTCTGATATACCAAACATCCACACTTGTCTACAGCTATATAAAGCAAATGTAGCAGGATGATGTAGCTGAACAAAGCTAGATATGAAATGTGTATGAAGAACAATAAAATGTATATTGATGTTGCAGTAACAGTCCTATCACCAAGTTGAAATAGTTATCATATAGGAAACTGTAGTTAGAACAGTAGTGTGTATATATCTGTAGCTATTAGAACTGTACAGCATATGTATTGGTATTTGAAGGTGTTAATATTATTTTCTTCACCCTACCCTATAACCACATATAACCCATTCCACGTGAAAATGGTATGTGCAATCACAATTAACACCCTTGGACGTTTGTCCTGTTGGGTCATATATATTTGCATGTCCGTTGATGCATCTACCCTGTTCATACATCCAAACCTGATGGCCTGTTGCCATCAATTAACCCTGCATGTTGTTGGACTGTGTATTGCTGTTCAAATTATGCATGTGTTATGCACGCTGTTCAATGGTGTGAATATCTGGGTGTTTGGTTAATGGGAATACTAATGCATGCTGTTACAACTAATTGTGAATGGTATTATATGTCACTAACCCAAACTGTCATGACATAATGCAAAACATAGGACGACAGGGAAGGCAGGTTCCAGCGGACCCACCTCTCCAACCTCAGCTGGCGAGTGCACCTGGCACTAGTGCCGAGTCTGGACCCTCCTCCGGTGGCCCTGTGCCACCTGCGGGTGGAAGCGCTGCAGGGGATGGGGCTCGCCCCCCCTCTGCAAGTGTGGCTGGAGGAGAACCACCACTCACCCTCCGTAGTGTCCGGACTGTGGTGCGTAGGGAGATTCAGGACTCTGTTCTCGAGCCCCTATGCCAGCTTGAGGCACAGGTGGCACAACTTACGGGCATGCCTGTTGCCCGGCCTACACAGCCCCCAGCACAGCCCCATCCTGGGCAGTGAAGGAACAGTGGCAACTGCCTATGGGTGGGGATATCAGTTCCACTGTTGCCATCTGTGGGCTCATGGGCTCTGGATATTCAAACCTCCATCCCTTCAATTGTGTAACCCCCCCACACATGTCATACACTGCCCCTTTATGCGTCTTGTTTGTCTTGTCTGTTTACCTATCCAACCTACCTCCCCAGCTGTACCGACTTCCTTCACCTGACATACCACTCTCACCTGAAAAAAAAAAGGGCACTCTGTACCCACAAAAATTACGCCCATACATAGCTGCCCATTCCGCACATATGTCTACCAGACATGGAAACTATCAATTACAATTGGCTGTACAACAAGTATTACTGTTGTCCTTACACCTCTCTCAGGGGTGGAAGGTATCAAATGTCACACCAAATTACAAACATATGCACAGCTGTTGCTGATGAAGGAATGGGCAGCTATGGGCCTTACCTATATCCCTCCTGCAAAACCCAAGCTTGTTTCCCTACTGTCTTACCCTCTGTGACCCCTTTTTCACCACTTTCCTGTCTCCCCATTTTCATTTCTTTCAAAGAAAATAGCGTGGGTGTGCGCAAGAGTAAGCACGTTTAAGCGGTTGTAAGCGGGTGTGCGCTTGTGTGCGCGGAGCTAAACGCCAGTGCGCATGCATGAGCTCCGCGCAAACCAGTGCTAACCCAGTTACAACTGCTTAAAAGTGCCTTAGTCACATTGATTGACAGGTCCTGTAGTCAGTTCAGAAGCAAAATAAAATCCCACTGGCAGTCCCGAACCCAGGACCTTGGAAATCGTAGTCTGCATGACTTACCACTAAGCCATGACTCTTATACAAGAATATTGTGCTAAAATAAATATATCATGTAATAGTAGGAATGAATGTAAAGGGAATATAGGATGTGTAGTACACAAAGCATGTCATTTAGAATTACTGTCAAAACTAGTGGATTTCCATAATAGTAGTGTGTGAACAGAAACAGCCATGCTAGTTGGTAGCTAGGAGGAAATAATGTCACTATAGCACCTTGCAAGCCACACACATACGCACAGCAGGATAATCACTGCCCATACCCCACAACCTCTTACAGGAAAACATCTGGACCAAGTAATAAAATATGTGGAGCAAAGGCCCAAAACCAGGGACACATTACAAATAATATTACAACAAACACAGACAGTTCAGAGAGTAACAGGGTCTGCATTTTGTGGGATGTTTGGAAGGGTATGAAGTCTGAAACTTGAATGTTTGTCACTATATTCTGACTTGAGCCCAGAGTGATTTGCCAGAAAAAGCTGTGCATGAGATATTGACCAAAATATGAGGCAGAAATGTGGACAACCTGCAAATATTTGTACACATGAGAGGTCTGACACCACCATATTTGAATAGTTAAGAGCCTAGACATAGCAACAGTGAATGACTTACAGGGATGCCCCACAGACTCCATGTGAAATGTACAAACAGTAGGCAGAAAGGTGTAACAACACATGCAATGGTAACTATGGAGTCCTGAAAGTATTCACCACTTGCATGGCAGAATAAGTGTAGTAATACATATGCTCATGCTAACCCACAGTCACAACGGCAGCATACCAGACAATTTAATGGGTGTACCCCACTGATATGTACCATTCCATGAGGCAGATAACAGATGAACCTGAGAGTCTCTGGGGCCTGCTCAGCAGCATACTCAAATACCCTAATAGATGTCAAGGCCCACACCATGGCCAGACCACACTGCATGCTGTAACACCCTAGCAGATATAGCAAACATTCCAAGGTGTGAATGTACATGGAAAATAGAAAAGCTACAGCAGCACACTACAGTCAGGACACCTAGCAGGCATACAAGTAGTGACTGTAAAGGGCAAGTATTGAAGCCTTAGCAACAAAGTGCAAGCAAAAGTGATATATATATGTATATATATATATATATATATATGATATGCATATATGTATACATACATAGAGAGAGATGTAGGAATAAATACACAGATGTAGATAGAATATGTACAAACATATATATGTAATGCACACATACAGATATAGATATATTTAGATACATATACATAGACAGACTGATCTGACTATCTACAGGTATGACTGTATATGACGACCTCAACACACCCTGTCCCACCCCCTCTGTCACTCTCACCCCCTCTGTGCCCCCCCCATCCACATCTATAGCAATATATGTACATCAATATATATATGTGTATATGTATACACATATATATATATATATATATATAGATATATACAAATAGATATATCTATATACATATATATATATATATATATATATATAGAGAGAGAGAGAGATGTATATAAATTCTGAGTGAGGCACATGTGTACAGATGTATTGCAACAGGTGCCTGGTTACAAAGGCATGGAGTGAACACCAGTGTCAAAACCGGAGTACCATACCACATTTCAATTCACCTACACCAGTAACCACCAGATATGTGATTGGCTGCCCACCGCTGCATGTGTCAGGGGTGAACAGGGTCATAAATGTGTACAATAGTGGCCCCAATGATATTCACAGTGGCACACTGTTCCTGGAATACCTGCGCATGGTATGTGTCAGCAGACATGGTGTGTCAGCTATGGACATGTAGGTCGGTGTACCCCTCCACACCACATAATGGATGCCATGGTATGGACCTCACATGACAGCTACAGATATGGAGAAGGACACAGTGACATGTACAACACTGTGACAATGCACTCAAACACATTATCAATGCACAGTGACTGACAACACCACAGAGTACACATATACTACCCACATAGAGGTTACCACTCCCGGATTTACATACGTAAGTCACACCCATGACAGATGTCCAACAACCATAGTAACACCTCACACCATCCACAACCTAAATGACTGCTGTGTGTCGTCCATGCCACTGTAATAGAGAGCACATGTGGAGGTAAAAGTTCCTACCCACAGATAAGACATACCCTGCAATAAACCACACAGTGTTAAGAAGCAAGACTCCCCATGAGTACATGTCACACATACCCCTGCTGAATGTTAGTCAGATAGGTAATATGCCATATGAGTCACCCTATGTAACTGTGTGACAGCAGCAGGTACCATCACACTACATGTGTCACAATGGTCAGGGTAGCAGAACATTATGCTGCTGTAGTCCCATTGGCAATAGCATATTGTATAGTATTGTATTGTAATGTAATGTATTGTGTTGTATTGTATTGGTATGTTGAGGTGTCTCCTTCGTGGAGTGGAACCACTGCTGCTGTGCGCCAGTATACAGGTACATATCCTGTAGTCAGGCTAGTGTTACATAGCACGTCTATATGTGTATTTAGCTCCTGTCAGAGTTTATGTAGCATGCAACTGGGGATACCATCAGGTCCCAGTCATGTTGTGTATTCTGCTTTCCTGAGGGCGGCTCTCATCTGGACATCTGTGATGACAGGGAGGTTACAGTCAGCTGGGATAACTATGTCTTATTTTGGGGGAGAGGGCGGGGAGACACCTGCACTGAACCTGTCTGCCACAATGTTGTCAATATCTGTGGTGTCAGTGAAATATTTGTTGTTGTGTACTAACTATGGGCATAGAGGATGGATTCTGACCAGGTTGCTAACATAACTGAAGAAGGCCTTCTGGTTATCTGTAGTGTCCCTCTTGATTTCCCTCTCAAAGTTGCCCGTGGATGTTTGTATGATGGAAAATAGATCCTTACTAGTGCTGCTCAGACATGCCCTCCCTTTATGGAATTATGCTCTGTCTTGCAGTAGCTTCCATATTCTGTAATACAATCTGTCTATGGCTGGGGTCCACCAGAGAGGATGCTGTCCCTTTGTGGAGAGTGTCTTGGTCATATATGGGATTGCATGATCCATGCATTCTCGGAGATGTCTGTAGAAAGCAATTGTGTAGGGGTCAGCATTGTGGGTTGTATCTGCCACTGGCCCAGTGGGCTGAAAGGATACCATGTCACTGTTACAAAGTGTAAAGTTTGCATCTGTAATGTTATTTACTATAGTCGTTTGTGCTTGTGGTGGAGGTGGGAATATGTATATCCAGGGCAATTAGTGTGTGGTCAGCTCACAGTAGTTGATGATGTAGGCCATACAGTACCTAGATACAAACCCCCAGAGTGAGGAGGTGCTCTTGACCTGAATCAGTGTTCTGACTGCTGGGGTTTGGTAGTATGTCGTATGGAGTGTGCCAGGTACTGTTGCACAGTTGCTGGCTGAGCACTGATACCTGGCCATTTACATGTGTATCCACCAATAGAGAGACAGATACTATATATGTGAGATATGTTGTATCATAACAGTCGAGTAGCATGTGTAGTATGTGTGCCAAATTCTGCTGACATATATTGCTGATATCAGGTTATTTTCTTTTTCAGGTACATGGCTCACCCGCGGAATCCCACTTACTCCACAGCTGAGGATGAGGAGATACACCAGAGCCTGTGCGGGATTATGCAATACTCTTTTCCTGCACCAGCCAGAATCAGCAGGAGAGGGCTGCACTGTGGCAAGACCTGGTCCGTCGGGCAAATGACATAGGCACGCATAATAGGACATATGAGCAGGTACGACATCACTGCAGAGATGTAATCAGAAATGTCCGTCAGCGTGCGTTGGATATCCACAGGCAACAGGTCGCCACAGGTGGTGGGGTGGCTACACATGCCCCACTCACCAGATTGGAGGGACTACTCATGAGTGTAGTGGCTCCAGTCCGCCAGCAACAACAACAGCAGCAGACATGCATTATGATGGAGGCTGGAGCCACGCAGCAGCAAGACAGTGAACGTGCAGGTAATATGCCATATGTATAGTTGACTGTTGTGTACACTGGTAGTTAATGCATGTGTGAGGTGTGTCCTTGGTTTGTAGCTGTCACCACAGTATTTAATGTGCAAGTGTGACATCCTCAATATTAGCAGCTGACCTGTGAAAGGCGACTGTTGTACTACTGACCTGTATCATACTCAGTAACAATGGCACAGTTGTGCCCACTGACATTAGTTTCTTCACGTCTGCATGTCCCTCCGGTGTAACAGCAATGCAGCCTATCTATGCTGGTGAGTGTGTATTAACAATTCCTGTAATAGTCTTGATAGTAATAGTAATATTAGGCTCACTTAGTAGTGCTCTTTGTATGCATGTAGGTGTGTCTGTGTCTTGATATCACGCATACTGAGTACTGTACAATTGTGTGAAACTGTGTGCATGTGTGCATGTGTGCACCTGTGCATGTGTGCATGTGTGCACCTGTGCATGTGCGCATGTGTGCATGTGTGCACCTGTGCATGTGTGCATGTCTGCACCTGTGCATGTGCGCATGTGTGCACGTGTGCACGTGTGCACGTGTGCACCTGTGCATGTGTGCACCTGTGCATGTGTGCACCTGTGCATGTGTGCATGTGTGCATCACTGGTAATGTGTAGACATTGTAAACTGTGTTTCCTGTTTCCCTCCCACAGGTTCTGGTGCTGCTCTGGTGTCATGTAGCAGGGAACCTGAATCAGGTGCCATGGGTACTGATAATGATGACATCTGTGTAATGGCACAGGAAGGTATGCCAGGGTCCACCATTGGTCAGCCGATTGACAGTACAGAGCTGTCGACCCCATCAATGCGCACAGTTATCCTGCCAATACACCCTTTGTCACCAATGTCCCTAGGTGATGGACAGCATACAGTGGGCATTGACCAGGGTAATGTGGTATCTGTGGCACATGCCACCCCACACAGCAGCCATGGGCATGGCCCAGAGATGGTACCACACAGACATATGTCCAGGGGTTCTCGTGGGAGCATCCGTGGGCGTACTGCCCCTGTCAGACGTGCCCACAGAGGTCTTACAACCTCAGCTATGTTTCGGGCTGTCATGCAGGCACAGTCACGTATGGAACGGTACACCAGACAGGGTCTGAGGGAGCTGACAGCATGTCGCACAGCCATGACTGACAGTATGCGTGACATTGCGGCTGCCGTCTGTGATTTCACCGATGTCATAGACAGACGTTGTGGGGACATATTAGACTGGTTTCACAACTACATGTCCATTAGCCAGGGCGAAGGTGGACGGTTGAGGCATCAACGTGGCCGTATGCCAGCAGCAGCTGGCAGTTGTCGCGAACAACAGGGCTGCAGCCTCCCCTGTAGTGCCAGCAGCAGCCCCAGCAATGCTGGGTCTGTGCTGTCATCAGACCGCCCCAGGAGACCACGTGCACGTGGCTCTGGCCAGGCCCGACAGGGATCTGTGTCCAGTCAATGAACACCTGCTTCTGATGACAGTACCCAGTCTGGGCTGGAACCGGATACGGTCCGTAGCACCCCTGCAAGGCACAGGTATCGTGTCCGTGGCCAAAGACACTGATCTGTATGACCTGGCAGGTACAGTCTGTGGCTGTCCACAAACACCAGTATATGGCAGCCATGAGGTGGAACTGTGTGCATCCATACACACATGTGAATTGACAACACCTAGGGCTACCGCATACACGCACACACTGCATCAACATTGCCCCACCTTCTACTGCTGTCCCTCACCAACACACATACACATACATGTCAATCGGTGGTATCGGTGGCTTACTCAGGCATACCAAGTTCAAACCCCGCGCATATGATGAAACTGTGCTACCTCCTGCAATCTGTAACAACTGTGCAGGTACAGGTTAACATGTTGCTGATGCACAGGGTGACCACATAGATGTGTAGTAATAGTATCATGTTGTTAACCATACTGTGTGCTGAATTCATTGTGGGTATATCACAGCATGCCTGATGCAGTAAGGGTGTGATTGTCATGTACTGTTGTCTACACCCATGGTAAGTACCATAGTGTATCATCTGCACATGTTGGCATACTGGTGGTAATGATGTCAACAGAAGGCTACATACATAGGTAGCACAGGGGATAAGGTAATGAATGTAGTAATACGCAATGATGGACATGTAAACTGCAAGTGGCATGTTGCCCACACTGGACTCTGCAATGCGGATGTTTGAGGATGTTGATATGTGTGCAGTACTACACGACCAGTACAGGACACACAGGAGCACCCTAGCACTGCAAGCTCACATCTCATACCATGCTAGACAGCCCCAACACACAAAACTAACTGTCACAGGAGGGAGAGTCCCCATATATGTCAGGGATACTGTGGTGGCAGGCCAGGTAGCATACATCCTACTAAGCATGGAACCACTGAGTGAAGGCTCAGTGTCTGTTATTTGACATGTGTATTACTGCAGGTATGAGCACATGGGTTTCCATCCAGTTATTGTACATCCTGACAGTACATGATCTGTGCACTTGTGTGCGCTGAGACTGGACCCTAGCCATCTGACCCGTGTATTTCCATGTACATGTGCATAGTGCCTGCATATTTGCAGTGTTACCTACTGGAAGTGGTACAGCTTGTTTGTTGTACAATGGACTACATGCAGCCCTGTTTACTGTAGCTTTGTTTGCATGCATGTTTGCTTGCAATTACCCTGGAATACTGATCACACCTGCAATGCATAGTTATAGAGCTTCTGTGGACTCCTAGTGCCATCTGCATAGCTTACTATATGTATGTCCATGTCTCACTTGACAGAATGTCACTGTTTGTCCTGTTCACATGTACGTTGCCTGTGACACACTGCATATGACTTACCTGGCATGTGCCCACGTGAGCAGTCATATATGCTACTGCTAACTAATCACAGGCACTACACTTTCACATATTCATCTTCTGTTGAACCACCTGCTTCGCTAGGGACGGCCTGCACCTGTCACCCCTGGGCTTTCAGATATTGGCAAAGGCTCTTGCTACCCCCATAGTGCCTATGTTAGGCAAGGCTCAAATGACAAACCCACCTTCATAGGTATCACAAGGGATAAGAAACTAAGAGTAATGCTACCCAACACCAGAAGTCCAAACCTCAAGATGCATGCACCCAAAACTCTCCTTGGCATGGAGAACATCGATATCTGTGCAGTAACAGATGCCTGGTTCAGGGCTACTGAGAGCACACCAGCACTACCAGGTTTAACCTCATACCATGCTTTTCAGCCCCAAAACTTGGAATGAACCACAAATGGAGGGGGAGTATTGATATTCATCAAAGATACCCACACCTCCAGGTTGGTGGCAAAGCACCAAGCATCAGAGACTATCCATGTGCAACTAACAATGGGCGAAACTGCCTTCCAGGTTATAGCCTGCTACAGACCACCCTCCCAAACCCAAGAACTGCACTCGGCCATCCTGTGAACAGTGGAAATATGAAGGTCTCTCCAAACACCATTATATTGGGCGACGTCAACTACCCAAACATGGACTGGGAGCATGACTCTAGCTCCAACACCCTTGGCCAAAGATTCCTAGAATATATGAGCTCAAATGCTATGAAACAACTTGTTACCACTCCCACAAGAAGGGGAAACATACTGGACCTGATCATCACCAACATGTGGACTCAATGCTCCAGACCAGAAGTGTATCCCTCACTGGTAAGATCGGACCATAAACTAATCTCACTGGATATTCACATTCCGACCCCACCCCCTGCCCAGAACACCACAGTGAACAACTTCTGTAAAGCAAATTCACACTCCTCAAAACTGAGGTGGAAACCTTCAAAACCCCCAGGCCTGTGGAAACTACAGACCAGACCGCAGATTCCCCTATAAACGCATTCTATGGACACCTTCAGGAATGCATGGATCATGTGATCCCGAAAAAAACCAAGACCCAATCCTCCATAGGCAGACGTCCTGTCTGGTGGACCCCAGCCATAAACAAACTACACAATAGAAGGAGGAAGCTACTAAATGATACAGCAAATTCACAAATAGAGAAGGCATCACTGATCAGTATTAGCAAATAACTACAGGCACTCATAAGATTGTCTAAGGCCAGCTTCGAGAGAAATTGCACAGGACACTAAGGATAATCACAAGGCTTTCTTTAGTTATGTTAGGAACCTGGGTGGTAATTCCCAGATATGCTCAGAGGTAGTCCAAAATGTCAACAGAAACACCAAACTCACAGACATTGCCAACATTCTAGCTGACAGGTTCAGTGCAAACTTCTCACCCCCCTCCACACTGAAAGGGCAAATATGTATCCCAGCAGAGTGCTGCCCCCCCCTGACATCTCAGATGCTCAGGTAAGAGCCGCCCTCTCCAAAGCAATACACACTGCATCAATGGGACGAGACAGTGTCCCGGGCTGTGTCCTACATGACCACCAAGACGTGCTACTACCAAACATAAACTTACTGTTCAATCCCAGCCTTACTACAGGATATGTGTCCAAAGTGTGGCATACAGCAACAGTGGTCCCTCTACAGAAAGGTGGTGCCTCAACGGATCCTGGACGCTATCACCCCATAAGCCACACTAGCTTGGTCTGCAGAGCTATGGAAAGGATCATCATGGACCACATAAATATAGATATTGCGGACCTACAGACACTGGTTCATACCCAGTTTGGCTTTGTTAAGGGCAGATCCTGCCTCTCAAACCTGGTTGATTTCTTTGAAACAGTCACCAAGGCCATTGACGAGGGAAGGTGGTTCACACAGCCTACCTGGACCTCGCAAAAGCCTTCAAAACAATACCCCACTCGGGCATTCTAGAGAAGCTCACCAGCTTAAATATAAGCCCCTATGTCACTAGATGGATTGCACACTGGCTCAAGGACAGAACCCACATGGTTAGAATTGCTGGAGCCATGCCAGACTCCAAACCAGTTACGAGTTGTGTCCCACAAGGCTCAGTCCTGGGACCTCTCTTGTTTGGTATATATTTATCGGAGGTACAGGCCAACACAGAAGGACTGCGGCTGACCAGATATGCAGATGACTGCAAACTGGCCGCCATAATCGACTCTCCAGCCGACACAAGCATCTTCCAAAGGGGCATCATAGAAACAGACAACTTGTGCCAGAGCCATGGCCTCCAGCTGAATGCAAAAGTGTGTATAGTCATCCACTTTGGCAAAAACATAGTGCCCACAAAGTACCACATAGGTGGTACTCCATTATGTACAGAAGAAGTAATTAGGGACCTGGGGACCCAAGTTGATAGCAATTTCTCATTTGACAACCACGTGGCCAAAGTGGTTAGAAAGACATTGTATATAGCCCACCCCATCATGAAGGGATTCACATATACATCAGGGGAGGACATTGTGCCTCGTTACTCATCCCTCATCAGGCCCATAATTGAGTACAATTCCCCTGTCGGGATGTACCTTACCAGACACTTGCAGCAACTGGAAAGACCCCACAAGTACCTCACCAAGAGGATCAAAGGGATCAAACAGATGCCATATGCTGACCGGTTAAATAAACCCCAGCTCTACTCAGTGGCATACCGCCTGTTCAGAGGCGATCTGTGCCTAATGTATAACACCATGTCGAACCCGGAATTAATGGGCATGCTGCACCTGAGAATATCCAAATCCCATCGGGATACATGCTTGAGAGACCTGAGCCTCAGCACTGAAATAAATAGGACATGCTGGAGGGAAAGATTCATAACCCAAAGGCTCACTTCACTCTGGAATAAAATCCCAGTCCAGGTTAGGAAGAGTCCCTCATTGACTCTCTTCAAGAGGAATCTTGATGAGTGGATGGGACATTGTAGGTTTACCCCGGGTATCACTTCTGTGTCACTGTTAGACACAGGCACAGTATACTAACCTCGGAAAAGGGCATGGCAAGATATATTTACATTGGATGGCGACAGCCAAACACATTCTGGCTAGGTTCTTAAATGCCCTAGGGCAGATTGCCTAGTATGACGCTATGAACCTATGTACCTTGTTCCCCATTGGCCCTATGTGCTGTTAATCACCATGGCAATCACAATACTGAAAGCATGTTCAAAGGTCAGTTGTCAGTCACCTCTATGCTACAGTTGTGGAATATGTGGGTCATGTGGCAATGTCACAGCTGCCACATGTACACAGTCAACCCTCTCCCCTACACATGGATGTGCAACACATGTATGAGATGGAACCACATAGCCAAACTGGGGACTAAGCACTCTGAACCCAGTACTGGCATAACCTGTCAGGTGGCATGCAATACTACAGTGACTACAATACCAGTCTGATGCAGACCTACACTGACAGCAATACAAGCACGTGAACACACTGGGCCATTCGTGGAGCCTTAGAATAGCATCCTGCCTGAGCAGCACACACCTCTGCAGCTGGCACACAGGCATACGTTATGCCTGAACACATAACACATAGCACACAAATCCTGTGTGCCAGTCACAGCCTGTACGGCTAGACAACACACCTGCCACAGTTGTGTTAGCTACCTTTATTGTACGGTACAGTATGGCCACGCTCACCAGGCTGGACAAGGTGAAGGTCACAGTGATATGCCTGTGGGGCACTATGGTCCACCACATAACACAAGCATACAGGTCAGTCAGAGGCATGGACACATATGACTCAGTCATTGTCCATGCCACATACCTTCTCCTGCTGTACTTGTAGGGTGCTGACATCATCAGTGTTTAGAAAGGGGAATGTGCATCCTGTAGCCTGTTCTCCTAGTTGCCAAAAGGGACATTTCCCTCACACACACTAACCCCCCCTCAGCCAAACACACACACTTGCCATTTGCAGGATTCAAACCCCTACCTAACTATGTTATGACACTTGAGACGGATGAATTATCGGAGTGCGCTATTCGCATTACTGGGAGGTTTCCCTT
Source organism: Protopterus annectens (assembly GCF_019279795.1). Classification (NCBI taxonomy): domain Eukaryota; kingdom Metazoa; phylum Chordata; order Ceratodontiformes; family Protopteridae; genus Protopterus; species Protopterus annectens. The sequence continues at coordinate 22,392,750 of NC_056743.1, forward strand.
CTCCTGCTATACTTATAGAGTGCTGACATCATCAGTGTTTAGAAAGGGGAATGTGCATCCTGTAGTCTGTTCTCCTAGTTGCCAAAAGGGACATTTCCCTCACACACAATTGCACACACACTAACCCCCCTCAGCCAAACACACACACTTGCCATTTGCAGGATTCAAACTCCTATCTAACTATGTTATGACACTCGAGACGGACGCATTAGCAGAGCGCGCTATTCGCATTACTGGGAGGTTTCCCTTCTCTTGCTGTACTTATAGGGAGCTGACATCATCAGTGTTTAGAAAGGGGAATGTGCATCCTGTAGTCTGTTCTCCTAGTTGCCAAAAGGGACATTTCCCTCACACACAATTGCACACACATTAACCCCCCTCAGCCAAACACACACACTTGCCATTTGCAGGATTCAAACCCCTACCTAACTATGTTATGACACTTGAGACGGACGCATTAGTGGAGCACGCTATTCGCATTACTGGGAGGTTTCCCTTCTCCTGCTATACTTATAGAGTGCTGACATCATCAGTGTTTAGAAAGGGGACTGTGCATCCTGTAGTGTGTTTTCCCAGTTGCCAAAAGGGACATTTCTCTCCCACAGACTTGCACACACACCAACCCCACTCACACACACACACACACACACACACACACACACACACTGAACATTTGCAGGATTAAAACCCCTACCTAACTATGTTATGACACTTGAGACGGATGCATTAGCGGAGCGCGCTATTCGCATTACTGGGAGGTTTCTTTTCTCCTGCTGTACTTATAGGGTGTTGACATCATCGGTGTTTAGAAAGGGGAATGTGCATCCTGTGTGGAGGCAGACGCCAAGCACACTCTGGCGAAGCTGTCATTCCCTAGGGCAAACAGCCTAGTGTTGACCTCTACACCCATATGTTTAATTGTCAAATGCACATTATTTGTTGCTGATAAGACTGTTTGCACGTCTTTATTGCCATAGCATTCCCTGTTTGTATGAACAACTTGTGTATCTGTGGAAGATGTTTGCATATGGGAGGGATCCACTATATCACGTATGCCTCTGTAGTCATTTAACTGTGTGCACTGGGCAGATTGCTGTAATGTGGTTGGTTCCTGGAATAACACATAAAAATACCAGATATGTGTGGCCAACTGCTAAACTGAGATTTGGCCTAAGTGTGTGAGCATGCCCAGTTCAGCCTTCCCATGGCATGTTGTCTGACATATGTCTCATTTATCAAAGTGTGTGAGCATGCCCAGTGTGAGCATTCCATATGTTGAACTCTGCAGCCCACCACATTTGTGGATGAGTGTGAACTTCAACAAATATCTCCCGTTTATGGTTGTGTGTTGTGTGTCATGTTGTGTAGTTACTGTACAACTACTTTGTGTGTGAACACAACAGGATTATACTGTGCCTGCAGGGTTTGCATGGGATACTTTGCATACAATTGTCAACATCCTTTCACACTGACCTAACACTGTAGTACTGTATAGTGTACTGGTTCAGTACTTTGACTGTGGTAGACAGTATCCTGGGCTTTAGTCCTATCACTGCTTTACATTTCCATAGTGAGCACAACAGCCTGGTTAGGGGCCAGTTGTGTACATCTGACCATGTTGCATTATGTTCAGATATGAACTTAAACCAGGCTTGTCCAACATTGGTAGTGTATTCCACAACACAGGTGTACATTTGCAAACACTAGCGATGTGCCCTAGTCCATTTCTAATGCTAGTCGGAGAGTGTGTTTGTCCTTCGACACACATTGTAAGTGGAGTTTGCCATGACATATGTCATGGCTAGTATACTGTGCCTCTGTCTACCTGTGACATGACAGTGATACCCAGGATAAAGCTACCATCTCCCATCCACTCATCAAGATTCCAATTGAGGAAAATCGATAAGTGACTCTATGGGTAGCCTGTACTGGGAGTTTACTCATGGGTGGGGGTGGCTTCTGTGTTATGGATCATGCAGTACAGCTTGTCCTATGTAAGTCAGTGCTGGGGTTCAGGTCTCATGTGCATAGCTCACTGCCATTCAGATTGTACAAGGTGCAGCATGGTTATTGATACCAGCAACACAGGCAACACATGGCATCTGTGCAAGCTCTTTGATACCCCTGGTGAGGTACTGTTGATGGAGGTGTCTGCTGAGGTACATCCCACAGGGGCTATTGTAGTCAATTGTAACGCTGATGAAGGATGACTGCAGAGCCACAATGACCTCCCCTTATCTAGATCTGACAACCTTCATGATTAGGTGGGTATATGGTATGTTTCTGTAAACACTACAGCACATGTTTGTCCAATGCAGGATATCTATCACCTTGTGTCCCCAGGTCTCTCATTACATGTTAAGTACGTAATGGGTTAACACCTATGTGGTAATTGGTGGGCACTTACTGTATATCCACGGGGGTTGACTATACACTTTTCTGCAATTAGCTTGCTGACATGGCTATAGCACCAGTTGTCTGTTTCTATGTGGCCCTTTTGTGGGATGCTTGTGTCAGCTGGTGGATCATATGTGGTGAGTAGTTCGTAGTCCTCTGCAAACATGTTCAGACACAGTCCTTCCATGTTGGCCTGTACCTATGGGACATATATACCAGACGAGGGAGATCCCAGGACCAAGCCTTGTGGGATGCCAGTTATATCTGGTTTGTAGTCTAACATGGCTGCAGCATGTCTGACCATGTCTGTTCTGTCCTTGGTCTGGTTTGCAACCCCTCTACTGACATAGGGGTTTATATTTAAGCTGGTGAGCTTATCTATAATGAACACGTAGGGTATTGTATAGAAGCCTTTGCAAGGTCCAGCTACGCTGTGTGGACCACATTGCCCTCATCAATGACCTTAATGACTGTTTCAATTGAGTCAAACATGTTTAGGGGCAGGATCTGCACTTAAGAAAGCCACACTGGGTAGGGTCCGGTGTCAGTAGGTCCCCAATATCTTTATGTCTGCGGTACATGCTGATCCTTTCCATAGCTGTGCAGACCGAGCTTCTCAGGATTCTGGGGTGGTAGTTTTCAGTATCCATTCAGGCAACACCTTTGTTGAGAAGGACCACTGTTGTTGTACACTGCTCTTTGGGTACATATCCTGTGGTAAAGCTGACATTGAGCAGTAGTGTGATTTGGCATTCCATTCGTCTTGGAGTCCATGTTGGACTCAGCCCAGGACACCATCTCATACCATTGCTGCTTTGTGTTTTGCTTTGTAGATGCTGGTTGTTACCTCAGCATCTGCAATGTCAGGGGGCCAGCAGTCTGCTGGGATAGATATTTTGCATTCTGGGGGGGGGGGTTGCACTGCACCTGTCAGGATGTATGTTGGCAATATGTGTGTGTGTTTGGTATGTTGTTTGTGATATTTGTGTGATTCAGAGCATATCTGTGAATTCCCAACACGGTTCCTATCATCAGTTGTGAAAGCCTTGGGATTATCCTTAGTGTCCTGTACAATTTGTATCTTCATAGGTTAATAGGTTCATACTAGGCTATCCACCCTAGGGCATTTGTTAGCCTAGCCAGAGTGTGTGTGGCTTTCACAACCCCTTGCTATGTGAATATTATGGCCATTTATGATTTGCTTTGCTGTGCCTCTGTCTGGACATGACACAGTGAAGACCCCCAGTGTAACTCTACAATCATCCATCCACTTGGCAAGATTCCTGTTGAAGAGTGTTAGTGAGGGACTCTGCCTAACATGGAGTGGGATTCTGGTCCATGGTGTGGGGAGACTCTGGATTACGTATCTGTCCCTCCAGCACATCCTATTTCATTATTTGTTGAGGTTGACATCTCTCACTCTCACAGCTCCGATGGCTTTGAGTTTTCTGGGGTGGAGCATGTCCATTACTCCTGTGTTGGGCATGGCCTTGTACAACAGGCATGCAATGCCTCTGTGTCGGCAGTATGTGACTGCATTCAGCTGGGGTGTCTACAGCCAGGCAGCATATGACATATATTTGAGACCCTTTATCCTCTTGGTGAGGTACCTTTGAAGTCTTTCTAACTGCTGCAGGTGTCAGGTAAGGTATATCCCATATGAGGCATTGTACTAGATTATGGGTGTGATGAGAACAGTATAGGGGCACAATGACCTCTGTTGACGTAGATGTGAATCCTTTCATGATACGGTGTCCAATGTAGACAGTCTTCCTAGCCACATTGGCAATGTGAGTGTCACATAACAGGTTACTGTCCACTTGTGTCCCTAGGTCCCTGATTACTCCTTCCATACATAATGGTTTACCACCTATGTGGTGATTTGTGGTACCTTGCTTGGTATTTGGTGGGACATTCATACTGTCCAGTGTCTTCAGGACGGCTGGGTGGGGTTCCTGTGTGTGAGAGTGTGGTCTGTAGCATGCTACAGACTGTACAGCAGTCTTGCCTACATTTAGTTGCACATGGGTGTACTCCAATGCCTTGTGCATTGTCAGTTACCTGGAAGTATGGGTGTCTGTGCTGAATATGGATACTCACCCTCCTTTTATGTTTTGTTCCAGGTTTTGGGGCCATGACACATGATATGTGGTATAACCTGGTAGTGCTGGTGTGCTGTCAGGAGGCTTGCAGCAGGTTTCTGTCACTGCACAGACATCGATGTTCTCCATACTGGGGATGGCCTCGGGAGCATGCATATTGGGGTTTGCACATCTGGCATTGGTCAGCATTACCCTTATGTTTCTTTCCACTTATGTTTTCTAGGGTGGTGGGTTAGTCTTTTCAGCCTAGCCTACGAAAGGCTCTATGGAGGTGGCAAAAGCCTTATCCAATATCCAGACGCCCAGGGGTAACAGGTGCAAGCCATCCCAGGAACAGTTGCGTGGCTTGTCAAGCATGACATCCCAAGCAGACAGACATTGGATCCCCTTGGAATGACACCAGTAAGTGTGCCACTTGCTATGACTGATCATTCCGTGTTTGTACTGTGGCATTATTCTTGGTAAGGGTAGGATGCTGCAAACGGTGAGTGTCATACCGGCCTGGACTACATAATCAGAGAGCTCATCTATGTCTCTTTTCATGTAGTCTAGGGAGGTACATCTCAGGTCATTTACACCAGCATGGACTATGACTGCATTATACTTCTACTTGCTTTGGGGTGACCTACATACTTGTGTTATGTGGCATATTGTGGCAGCCTACAGGCAGCTTACTGTACCCTTTCTCTTGTTCAGTCTGGTGTGCGGGACAGCGGTGTGTCTCGCTATGGAGTCACCTATTACAACTGTATTAGGCATGTTGTTTCTCCTTCTGGCCTGTGACTGTTTGGCACACCAGCTTTGTGTACTATGTGTTGCATGTGCTATGTTTGGAAGTTGTTTGATTGGGTGTCTGCTTTAGAGGCCTCTGTTGGTGTGCTGTGTTTGTAATTTGTGCCTCCGGGAATGTTTTTCTGTGTTTATGTATTTGGTTTGCAGTTGTGATAGGTCTATGTGGGACTGTGTTTGTGGTGTGTGTGTGGTTACCTTCTCCTCCTGACTAGTTTTGGGAGTACTGAGTTGAGGGAGCTCAGCCTCCAGTTTGGATAGATGGTTGCATCTCTCACATATATTTGTATTTCTTGGGGAGTGGGGTTGTCTGTGTACTTGGGGCAGGTGTAACATTGCCTCAAGATTCACAGATTCAACTTGTTGTGGCTGGCCTTAGTGGATTGTATGTGTGGACATATTTTATTGCCATACTACTGATCAGTGATTACTTCATTGTTTATGTTTGCTCTATCATGTAGTAGCTTCCTCATTCTCTTGCATGGTTTGGTTATGGCTGGTGTCCAGCATGCCAGATGCCTGCGTGTATGGCATTGTGTCTTGTTTTAATTTAGGATTGCATAATCCAAGCATTCCTGGCAGTGTTCATGGAATGGCTGTATTACAGGTTCTGAGGTGTGGCCCATATTTTGCACCTGCACAGGACCTTTAATGGATTCCACATTTATTTATTTTTATTTTACATTTGTTGACCGGGCTAGTCTAGCTGGATATATTTCCATTTTCAGTAGAGGCCCGGGGAGAAAAGCTCCACATAAAACATAACAAAGAGACATGTTGTTAATAAACACATAGAATAAAAATAAGAAAGAAATTGGTAATAAAAATCTGGTAATAATAATAAAAAATTGGTGATAAAATCAACAAAAAAAAAATAAGGCACACAATCAATAGTAGTCATGACTACAGTTAGGTCCGTTTCAAAGCATGTTACTCAATACAAACAGGCTATGCCATAAAGCTTCTACTATAATAAGAAAAAAGTACAGGTGGGTAGAGAAGTAGGAGGAATAGTGTAAGGTAAAAGAGAGGGAAGAGACAGTAGTCAAGAAGTGAGAGAAGAAAAGAAAAAGACAAACAAGAGGAGATGGGAGAGGTGAGAGAAGTAGGTCAGAGCATAGAAGGACTGCAAGGGAAAAGAAAAGGTAATTGCAAGTATTAAGCACAAAGTAGGGTTAAAGGTCAAGAGAGGGGGGGGGGAGAAGTCAGTCTGGTGTACTACAAGAACAAAGCCAGTGATTTTGGAATATGATCACATCAGTTTGGCGGAGTGCAAATATTGCTTTACACATGTTTTCCACTGTGGTTTTCTGGCCAGGGACTGTGGTCAAGATTTGTATATCCAGTGTGATTACTCTATGGTCTGGTTTTACCAGTGAGAAATACACTTCTCGTCTTGCCATCCAGTGCCCATGTTGCTGATTATCACATCCAGTATGCTTACCCCTCTTGTGGGAGTGGTACGTTGTTCCTGGGCATTTTGGTTTATGGATTCTATGAACTTTTGTCCTACAGTGTTGGAGCTAGTATAATGCTCCCAGTCTATGTCTGGGTATTTTCAGTCACCCAATATAATGTGGTTTGGAGGACTTGATATATTCATGTATTCCAGCATAGGCCAGGTGCAGTTCCTGGTGTTGGGACAGTAGTCTGTAGCAGGCTATAAACTGGGGGGCAGTTTTAGCCACTGTTACTTGACCATGGCTAGTCCCATGCTGCTTCTTGTTGTGGTACCAACATGAGGGTGTGGTTATCCTTGACAATTATTGGTAGTCATCCTCCTTTTGTAGCTTGTTCCATGTTTTGAGGCTGTACAGCACAGTATGAGGTGTAACCTGGTTGTGTTAGGGTGCTGTTGTGAGCCTTGACCCAGTTTTCTGTTACAGCACAGATATCAACATTCTCCATACTGGGTGAGTTTAGACTGCATGCATCTTACTGTTTCGACTTATCTCTTATCCCTTCTGATACCTATGGAGGTAGGTTTGTGTTTTGACCCTTACCTATTCAGGGCACGCTGTGGGTAACAACTGCCTTTGCCAGTATCCATATGGCCTGCACTGATAGGTGCACACCAGTCCTAGCAAGTGGAGCATCATGTCATGCTTAGCATGTCATCCCAGGCTGGCACACATTGGATCCCCTTTGAATAACTGCGATACTTCAGTCAATTATTGCACTTGATCATCTCATTGTCATATTGTGGCATGATGCTTAGTGAGGGTAGGATGTTAGTCAGGGTCCTCAGGTGTGCATATAGTACATGGTCTTACATTACTTAACACATGGCATTCATGCCTCAGGTGGTGCTGCAGGGCTGCCTCTGTCGGATGCACATATTACACTCCCTGTACATGTTTGTGAGCAGGTCATGTCATTCTAGGCATCCCTGTTATTATCTGAGAGAGTCAGAGGGGGTATCATTCCCAGGGTTCCTACTGAGCCAGTGTATGTGCTATGCGTTGCCTCTTTGCCAAGGCCAGGGCATACTGGGCACGCCTCCCTCTGCCTACTGGGGCAGGCTCAGGTTGTTCCTCCTCCGAGTCACGCTCTGCCTGTGATGGCCTTGGCAATGGTGGGGGGCTGTTTGGCCCGGCCCTATGCTGATCCTGCTGCAGCTGTTTTCGCAAGATCATATTATGTAGCATAGCACATACCATGACAATTTGGGTACATGTAGTTGGTGTGTACTGCAAGGCTCCACCAGATGTGTCCAGACACCGGAACAGTGACTTGAGCAGCCCAAACACACGCTCTATTACATTACGTGTTTGTGTGTGTGCCTCATTATGGCGTTCCTGTTCAGGTGTGTGTGTGTTTCTGATGGGTGTCATCAGCCACGGCTCCAGTGCATAACCTGCATCCCCCACTAGGTGTCCATGCGGGATGTCCCCACTGGCAAATGTCTGGTACAGCTGCGTCAAATGCCAGATGTGGGAATCATGGTAGCTCCCAGGGCAGCCAGCACACACATTCATTATTATGCCCTGGGCATCACACACAACCTGGCAATTGATGGAGGGGAAGCCCTTGCAGTTAATGTATGCCCTACCCCGCTCACCGGCTGGTGCTTTGATGCGTATGTGCGTGCAGTCTATTGCACCCACTACCTCAGGGTATTCCGCTATTTGCTGGAAGAGACACATATTGCTGGCCGATACCTCACGGGCATTGGGCGAAATATACATGATCACCGACATGTGCTGACATGGCATCCAGGAACTGGTGCAGTACCCTGGAGGCTGATGCCTGTGATATCCCCATCATATCACCAGTTGGTCTCTGGAAGGTACCTGTTGCTAGTATTCTTAGGCCAACACATACCTTGGTTTCCACTGGGATGGGTTCCCCTCTGTTGGTTCTGTGTGTGAGGCGTGGCCTGCACAGCTCCATTATTTGCTGCAGGAGGTCTCTGTCCACTCTATAGCGCTCTACTATCTCCAGCTCATGTAACCCATGATAGGTGACCCTGGGCCTGTACACTCTTCTTCGTCTCCTCACTGTGGGTTGTCTGGCACCATCTGCATTGTCACCACTCTCAGCAAGTCGCCTATGTCTCATTATGACAGCTATGGCAGCCCCTAACATTTCTGCTCTGAGTTCAGCTTTTTCAGTTTTCACTTCTAATAGCTTACTCCTGTCTGCTGTTTGCAGATTTTTAAGTGTTGGGCTGAGCTACTATTCTGCCTGTGTAATTGCCTGCTTCTAATTGTTTTCACCTGCTAGCTCCAGCAGTATTCCCTGGTAGCTTTCTACTAATTATGTTGCTTCCTTTTTACTTTCTGTTTCCTCAGGGGGAGCAGCGTGTATACCAGCAGAAACATGCTCACAGTGGCTTACATACGCGCCCACATGCTTACACGGCTCAGAATCGTCTTATTTGGGTTAAAACGCGCGCACACCAACTCAAACAGTGTTACAGCTCTGCCAACAGGCTTCTACATGCTGAGTCTGCCCTACACACGCGCACACCCACGCAAACAGTGTTAAACAGCTACCAACATGCTCAGTCTGCCTTACACGCGCGCACATTGTCTTACTCACGCTTCATGGTGCGCACACGTGTGCATGCACGCCCAGCAGGAAACTTTGGTGTAAGCAACAGTGTACACCTTCCATTTCTTGACTTTCTCATGCTTATCTACTGGTACACCTCTTTCCATGATATCTGTCTGACATCTGTCATGTAACTCTGACCTCCAATGAACTGCATTTCTTTCTACCATTCCCCCCTGTGATGTCATCTATCTCCTACTCTGTTCCTCCCCCTTCTGAAACTCTTACACTACTCAGAATGTGCTCATTTGCTGTGTGACAGTGGAATTCAGTATCCTAACACTCATTTGCATCAGATTGCCTACTAATGCTTAGTTACATCTCTTAGACTCAGCTTCCCCCCCTTAGTAACCACTACACGGTGGCCATGTTGTTTTTGGTCTGCTAGTCCCTGCATTGAAATTCCATGTATTGCATAAAACCCACATTTGTGGGTTTATGACCTTTGTTTTTTATGTTTTATACAGCGCAGCCCGTTTGCGCGGGGCTGCGCTGGGTTTATCGCTGAAAAAAAAAATTATATTTTTAATATTTTTGCATCGGGTTACCTTGCCAATGGCCACATATTTGGCCATTGGCATGCTGCCTGACACATATGCACCCTTTATTTGGAGATGACATGGCTCCATTGCGGTTTTTGCAGAAACGTACTCAGTTGTCAACTGAGTACATTTCTGCAGCTAAAACGGCTCTTACACGGGCTGTTTGGGCTTCCTGGATCGCTAATCAACCTCATTTGCATGCTATTCGGCTGCAAGTGAGGTGATTAGCTTATCCTCGCCCACTCCATGTAAGAGACATTTTAGCTGGTCTCTTACACGGATTTTGGGCTGTTCCTGGATCGCGAAGGCTGCATGGAGTCTTACACTACTCTTAGACTCCATGCAAGCCTTCGTGAATCCTGCCCTTAGTTACTTTTTCCTTCCTCCTCCTTTCTGCATCCTTCCAAACATCAATGACACAAATTGAGGCAAATGTATTTCAGTTCCTAACAAGTTCAGCAAAGCCAACAAAAGTCCACTCTTTCCACTTATTCTTATACAGCTGCATATAACAAATGTGAATGGTGATTTGCAGTCTCACATTAATTCACTAATTTCCATGTTGTTGGTCTTCTGTTCATCTCCATCTCCCAACACCAAATTTTGGTTCAATTCCACCGTGCTCCTGATTTTTCTGGTCAACTCCTGTACTTTTCTCTGTCACTTAAGCATTTTCCTTTGAAACAGTAGAAATAGTTTCACTGTCAAAGTCTATTTCTGTGCTTTATTATCAAGCTTCTGCATTTCCTCCTTGGCCTGTTCTGAATCAAAACTGAATATGAGCCTCCAGGGAAAAAATATTCTGAAAACAGCTGTATACACCAGGTTGAATCTCACACCTTCCCCTCAACATTCTCTGATTACTGGAATAAATGTGTTTCTCTTCTGCCTGGTGTGGAAAATCATCATTTCCCACAAACACTTTACTGTCTCCAACTTTTAATACTTTGCTCTTTTGCCATAGATTTTTTTAGGATCAACTGCTGGTAGGTTTGCATCTTTATGAATAAAGGTCTTGGATGCTTTCTCGTGGCCGTATTTGGAGCATACATACTGTGTGCCCTCTCAATTAATGGTCCTTACTGTGAAATACCAGTCCAATTGCTTGTTTGTGGCTTGATAAAATGAATAAACGTAAAAAAGACAAACTTGTAAAATACGAAAAACAAAGCCACAGAACCTTGCTCCAGCAAATAAAACTTCTCGGAATACTCAGTAGTAAAACTGAGCATAAATTTTATTATTAAGCGTTTTCGCCTTGCTAAACTAGCTTGGCTTCTTCAGAGATCAAATAGCAATAAGCAATCAATCAAGCTTAAATACTCATAGGAAATGATGTCACTAAAAGAACAATTTTTTAAAAGAAACATGTTTTTTAAAAAACGTCACCACATATATCAAATGTTATTGGTACAAAGCAATAATTCCTAACCAATACTAGTGTTAAATACTAATTAATCTTGTCTATATACACAAGAAAAATGTAAATATTCAAATTATTCTAAATTACATTAAAAGTCATAAGGAAAGCAAAAGTAAACATCTCAAGATGTACCAGGAATAATAATTCCCATTTATAATAACTAAAAGTCAAGAATAGTAACTTCTTAATTTTAGAACAGGTAAAATATTACAATTGTCATTTAAACCAGGGGCATGGAAGGCATCAGTTCTAAACTGCCATTCCAATTCTCTCAGTTCTAACAATAGTGGGAAAGGACCCCCTCTAATGGATGGATAAATTTGATCTATCGCCATAAAGGAGAAACTATGTCCTGGAAAATCCATTACATGCTTGGAAAGAGCATTATTAGTATTTTTTGTTCTCATGGCGTACAGGTGCTCGTAAAGTCGATCACGCAACCTGCGGTCCGTCTTTCCAATATAGAAAGACGGACAGCAGTTGCAAAGAGCAATGTAAACAACTGCTTTGCTTTCACAATTAAGGGGCATTCTGATGGTATATTTTCTACCCCTTACTGTGAAGGTTTGCCCAACCCTTATAACATTACATCTGTTACAAAAACCACACGAGTACATCCCCCAACTTCCTGTTAAACCTTTTATCAGGGTTTATCATTTCCTATGAGTATTTAAGCTTGATTGATTGCTTATTGCTATTTGATCTCTGAAGAAGCCAAGCTAGTTTAGCAAGGCGAAAACGCTTAATAATAAAATTTGCGTTCAGTTTTTACTACTGAGTATTCCGAGAAGTTTTATTTGCTGGAGCAAGGTTCTGTGGCTTTGTTTTTCGTATTTTACAAGTTTGTCTTTTTTACGTTTTTTCACCAGTTTGTTGTCATGGCCACGGAGGGACCTGATAGCCCTAGCACACCGAATATCTTTTCAGTAATATCAGCCAATGGGCGAAACGATGAAAATCTGGATAATAACTCTGAAAATGTGGGTCGGATGACATCCATTTTAGCGGTGCTGTCTGAGAAACTCGACAGACTTAATGCAAGATTGGATGCGGTTGAAAGGAAGGATGCCACTACAACCAGTTCTATTCCGGAACTGAGAGGTTTACCATTGCTACCGTCATGTTCTAATGGAGTCACGAATTATAGGAGTGATTCCATTCCAGCGGCACAAGCGCCTCCGGCTTCGTTTAGGGAAGCAAACAACGGCAGTACTAATTCTTTTGTGGGCGCTTGTGGTAACGCATTACCAGCTGTTCCTTTTGGTCAAAACGCCTTGAGGTCTAATGGTCGTGTTAGCGATCCTGTTTTACAAACATATGGAGTACCGGTTGTTTCAGGGGCTCCAAATCAAGTAAGTGCTTCATTCAACATAGTGAACTGGATGTCTGATACAGCGGCATTTACTTTTACTAATTCTGGTTCTAATAATGTCAGTCCCACGAATGGTGGGATTACCATCACTTTATCGGATAAATTAAAGCTTTTTGATGGTTATGTATTAAAACTAAAGAAGCTGCAATTAGAATCATCCTATTTTAAACAATGTATACAGGAGGGCCTTATACCAAAGGGCCTACGTAATTCTTTTGCACCTTCAGGGTTAATCAATTCAGTTTCGTTTTTTAACGATCTGAAAGAACTATTTCAAACACAAGGTATTCAATTACTTAACCTTATTATTAAGCACTATGAACAACAAGTGGGGCAACTACTGTTGGATATAGAGGTGCTTGATAAACAACTAAAAGATGACTTGAACTTTCCAGCGTTCAAAATTGATTACGAACGGACTTTAACAAGTATAGAAGCAATGCTTGTTAAACTCAAACAAAATAAGGTTAAGAAACTTGCTAGAGACAGGCAGGCTTATCAATCTGATACGGCCTATCCTAAACTCCACTTTTCAGAACGAGAGGGTCGAGCAACGGCTGGGCTAGACTCCAGCAATGACTTGGATGTAAATAATTCAGCAGAGGCAAATATTAATGATGATGTACCTGATCAGGGGGAGTATACTTCTGTTACTGGTCCAAGGCGTAGTAACAGAATAAAGAACTATTATGCAAATAACAAAAGAAGTAACACTAATTGGCATAATAACAATAATAATTTTTTAGAACAACGGAACCCGCGACAACGCTCCAACAGGAGATAGAACTGGAACCTTATAGCCCCCCTGTGTTAACTCTGACTGAACAGTTATCAATGGGAAATCCAATGGAGGACACTGAGGGGGGTCCATCTACTGGGACAAGAGTTCTCGACATATTGACAAATTCAACTGGAGACTTTAAAATTTATAATTTTACGGACTGTAAATTTGAGAAGGAACTGATTGAGTTGTTAGCATATGGATATACTTTTGTCCCTAGCAGGTCTGGAGACGTATCTACAGAGTTAATTAATTTGAAATGTTTTATTAGGAAGTTGAATCTGAAATTATTTTTTAATGAAGAAATTACTGATTCCAGTAATCTGTCACTTTTAAAACCCCCTAGTGTGTTTAATCCACCTCTTCATCCTGCACTACTGGTTTTTGAACAAGCATGTGAGGTTGATTTAAGACATTTGTTTGCTAACAACTTTAAGACAAGGTTTAAATTCAAATCTAATATTACTAGAGCTCAAACAGATATGCTGCGCAATCTTCGTAACAAGTCTATAAGATTGCTTAAACCAGATAAAGGGGGAGGCCTTGTGGTACTCGATGATAGTACTTATAAAGAAAAGATGTTTAACATTTTGGAATCAGTAGCATATGCCGAAGCATCCCTTAATGAAGTTCATTGTACATATAATAGAATAAGGGGATACTATCGTGATTTGTTTCTTGAAAATAAAATAGACCACGATATATATAATTTCATAGATAGAACATTACCAAAAATACCTGTAATGTTCGGCATTCCAAAGATACATAAAGACTTGCTGAACCCCCCAATGAGAGCTTTAATAGATGGTAGGTCCTCCATTACTTATTTCTCAGCTAAACTAGTTGATAAAATGTTGTCTAAATATATGGGGCATTTTCCATTGATTTGTAAGGACTCTTGGTCTTTTTTAGAGGCAATTAGTAATCAACCCTTCAACAGTGAGCTGAATTTTCTCACCGTTGATGTGGTTGATTTATATACCTCCATCCCCCATAATGAAGCACTTGAATGGTTGTCTTTGTTACTACTGGAAATAGGGGCCCCCAATAACGAAATTGATGTAATAATTGGAGTGTTGGACATAGTGTTGTCTTCAAACTACTTTATGTTTGACGAAAAATTTTTTTTACAAAAAAAAGGCGTCGCTATGGGCTCCCCATGTGGAGCAGTGGTGGCGAACTTGTTTATGAGTTATTGGGAGAAACACTTCCTCTTTGCTTCAAATGACTTGTCAAGACCTATCAAATATTACACGAGATATCTAGATGATATTTTTATTTTATTTGAGGGAGATGCAATTGTAGCTGACAATTTTGTGTCAAAAATTAATACCACCACAGAATTTTTGAAATTCACTTACATTTTTGCGGTAACAGGAATAGACTTTCTTGATGTGAAACTCGAGAAAGATTCACAAAAAGGATCGTTTGTCTCAAGAATTTTCAGAAAGCCAACGTACTGCAATTCTTTCTTACATTTTTCTAGTCATCACCCACGTGGACAGAAGAAGGCCATAGTTAAAGGCCAATTCGTCAGGGCAGCGAGAATGTGCAGTACGTTGGACTTTTTCTATGCTGAGTGTAATATTCTGACTGACATGTTCCTGAAGCGAAATTACCCTAAAAAATTTGTACATGACATATTTGATGAAGTAGCTACAAAAAGAGAGAATGGTTTTTTTAGGGCTATATTGACAATTAACATAGTGGAGGTTGATTTAACAAATACTTCTCCACAAGAAATGGGGTTGGACAATGAGAATAGTAGGTCGACCGAAGGAACAAGATTTGATCCGTCTCTTTGTTACATTACTACATTTAGTTTTGATTCCAGAGAGATTGTTTCAATTATTCAGAAGAATTGGGATTTTATTTTGGATAATCCCTTGTTAGTTAAAAAACTAGGTACTTGCCCCAAATTTGTGTTTAAGAGGAGTAAAAACTTAAAGGAGTTATTGCAGATTAATAACCCTGATAAAAGGTTTAACAGGAAGTTGGGGATGTATTCGTGTGGTTTTTGTAACAGATGTAATGTTATAAGGGTTGGGCAAACCTTCACAGTAAGGGGTAGAAAATATACCATCAGAATGCCCCTTAATTGTGAAAGCAAAGCAGTTGTTTACATTGCTCTTTGCAACTGCTGTCCGTCTTTCTATATTGGAAAGACGGACCGCAGGTTGCGTGATCGACTTTACGAGCACCTGTACGCCATGAGAACAAAAAATACTAATAATGCTCTTTCCAAGCATGTAATGGATTTTCCAGGACATAGTTTCTCCTTTATGGCGATAGATCAAATTTATCCATCCATTAGAGGGGGTCCTTTCCCACTATTGTTAGAACTGAGAGAATTGGAATGGCAGTTTAGAACTGATGCCTTCCATGCCCCTGGTTTAAACGACAATTGTAATATTTTACCTGTTCTAAAATTAAGAAGTTACTATTCTTGACTTTTAGTTATTATAAATGGGAATTATTATTCCTGGTACATCTTGAGATGTTTACTTTTGCTTTCCTTATGACTTTTAATGTAATTTAGAATAATTTGAATATTTACATTTTTCTTGTGTATATAGACAAGATTAATTAGTATTTAACACTAGTATTGGTTAGGAATTATTGCTTTGTACCAATAACATTTGATATATGTGGTGACGGTTTTTAAAAAACATTTTTCTTTTAAAAAATTGTTCTTTTAGTGACATCATTTCCTATGAGTATTTAAGCTTGATTGATTGCTTATTGCTATTTGATCTCTGAAGAAGCCAAGCTAGTTTAGCAAGGCGAAAACGCTTAATAATAAAATTTGCGTTCAGTTTTTACTACTGAGTATTCCGAGAAGTTTTATTTGCTGGAGCAAGGTTCTGTGGCTTTGTTTTTCGTATTTGATAAAATGAATGCAAATTGTTTCTTCTAGTTTCTCTGGCACAACAGAAAAACTCAGATTTTCCCTAAATCCCCTAATACTACCATTTTATGAAACATCTCTTCTTGAGAAGTCTCCTACTCAGACAGCTTTTTCTTCATTTTAACCTCTGATTTTTGCAGTTTTATCAGCTAATCTGAATATTTAGAATAAAACCAGGCAACAAGTTGCTTGCAGTAAAAGGTAAACGCTCCTAAATCCGACGACAGTGTATAATAAATAAATTAACCACAAAAAGGAGCGAAATGGCTTTGCAGTAAAAAACCCAGTTCCCAATGTAAATCAACAAAAACAGCAAGCCTCTGTTTCCAAAGTAAAACAGCTTTTTCAGCTCATAAAGGTAGTATGCTGCAAAGTAGAGCAAGTGTAGCTGGTTCTTCAACCCAAAAAGAATCGCACAAAAGTATAATCCAAACGAGAACTTTAATAGCTAGCTAGAGTTAAGCGCTTTCACCAAATGGCTTTTTCAAAACTTCAACAAAAGGCATGACATTAAGCTTTGTTTTCTTAGCAAAAAGGCCTATGGAATGTTTAGAAACAAATATGCAACACAAGTATGAAACACAGGGCCCCATCTGCTAAGAATCTGCTCAACATCTCAACTGAGTATCTTGTCTTCCGCACAGTCCAAAAGATGCCATAAACATATAAAACTACTGAGCTGATATATGAACTGATATGCCTCTCTGCTTCTTGGACATTAAGGTGTCAAGAAGTGCAAATTGTAAAGAAAGTGATATCTGCAATTCCCTCCTCTTGCAGGATCCATTGTTAATCAAACAGAGAATGTACTGGAGTAAGATTAACAGCCAAGGTAAAAGCTGGACTTCATCAGCTGCAGAGGAATAACAAATAAATTCTAAAGCCTTCTCTGTTTTGTAAACATTTATACTGCAGTGGAACTGAACTCAATAAGTCATTTTGAGGCAGTCATTTGTGAGCCCAGTCATTTTCAGTCACTCTCTCTGAGCCATTTTGCTCAGTCAGACTTTGGAGCAATCAGTTGGAGACTTCAGACTTCCAGATATATTTATCTTCTTGCTTCACTCACACTTGCCTGCCAAAAACCAAAGCAGAGAACTGAAAATACAAGGAAGAAACAGAGAAACATAAAAATTTTCTGAAGAGGCAATGAAGAGGAATATGGAGAGAGGCATCCTTGAGATCTAGAGCGACTAGTAGGAAAGCCTGAGGTAGACCAAGAGGAAACATGGATTTGAAGAGATAGGTTCATAGGTAGGTACTAGGCTATCAGCCCTGGGGCCTATACAAGCCCAGCCAAAAAGGTACCCTGGTGTTTTCCACCCAAGAAAATTATTTTCCTGTGCCACTGTCGAGCAGAGTCACACCCTGGGATGAATTTCCTATTTCCCATCCAATCATCAAGATTTTTCTTGGAGTGCTAATGAGGAGCTTTGTTTGATATAGATAAGTAGTTTATTCCAGAGTATGGGAAGTCTCTGTGACAGGAATCTATCCCTCTGGCATGTTCTGTTTATTGTGGTGACAAGGTTTAGGTCCCTAGAGCGTGTAGCTCAGAGGGATTGGGATTTCTTTAAGTGGAGCATGTCCAACAGCTCTGGATTTGACATAGCTTTGTATGTTAGGCAGAGATCACCTCTGAGTAGGCGGTATGCGATGGCGTAAAGCTGGAGTTTTTTGAGACGGTCTGCGTAGGGCATCTGTTTGAGGCTGGTAATCCTCTTTGTGAGGTATTTCTGCGGTCTTTCCAGTTGTTGTAGATGTCTTGAGAGGTACATACCAAAAGGGGCATTGTACTCTATAATGGGTCTAATGAGTGATGAGTAGAGGGGAACAATGACCTCTTTTTTTTTCTGGATGAGAAACCTTTTGTGATGAGGTGTGCCATGTAGAAGGATTTCCTGACTACTGTGGCGATGTGATTATCAAAGGAGAGACTACTGTCCACCTGTGTCTCAAGGTCTCTTATCACACTTTCGGTGTTATATACACTACCGCCTATGTTGTAGTTCATGGGTACAGAGTTTTTACCAAAGGGGATGACAATGCACTTTTTGGCATTGAGCTTGAGGCCATGGCTTTGACACCAGGCATCTGTCTCAGTGAAGCCCTTTTGTAGGATGTCCACATTGTTAGGAGTTTCGATTATGGCTCCTAGTTTGCAGTCATCTGCGAACTTCGTTAGCCAAAGACCTTCTGTGTTAGCCTGCACTTCAGAGAAGTAGATACCAAACAGGAGAGGACCCAGGAATGGACCCTGTGGTACTCCACTTGTCACTGGTCTGAAGTCGGACTTGGAGTCTGCTACTTTCACAGTGTGGGTTCTGTCAGTGAGCCAGTTGGCAACCCATCTTATGACATAGGGATTTATACCTAGTTTAGTGAGTTTATCTATAATTCCAGAGTGGGGGATGGTGTTGAAAGCATTGGCAAGATCTAGATAGGCTGTGTGAACCACCTTACCCTTGTCTACGGCTTTGGTGACAGCTTCAAAGAAGTCTATCAGGTTTAGGAGACATGATCTGCCTTTTACAAACCCGAACTGTCAGAGTTTGGAGATTACCAATGTCTTTGTTTATAAGTTCCATGATGATACATTCCATGGCCTTGCAGACCAGGCTCGTCAGGCTAATGGGGTGGTAGTTCCCAGGGTCCGTGGTGGCTCCCCCCTTGTGGAGTGGGATAACCGTCGCTGTGTGCCATTCAGCAGGCACAAAGTCTGAGGTGAGGCTATGAATGAACATGGTACTTAGGTGGGGTGCCAGTTCATTCTGTAGTTCATGTAGAATGCAGCCTGGAATGTTGTCTGGTCCCATGGATGCTGTGTTCTTGGCTTTGGAGAGTGTGGTTTTTACCTGTGCAGCTGTGATTATAGGAACTTTGCATTCTTCCGGTATAGAGATGAGCTCTTTAGGGGGTGAGAGGGGGGTAAAGTTAGCACTGAACCTATCTGCCAGGATGTTGGCAATATCAGTTGGGTCTGTATATTTAGTGCCATTGTGCTGTAACTCAGAGCAGATCTGAGTGTTGCCACTGAGATTCTTGGCATAGCTATATAATGCTTTGTGGTTGTCTTTAGAATCAGTGGCGATTTTGTTTTCTTAACTAGCTTTGGAGGATTTTATCAGGGATTGCAGCTTCTTACTGAGGCTGACCAAGGAGCTCCTCCACTCATGGGATTTTACTCTTTTGCAACAGTTTCTTCCTTCTGTTGTACAGTTTGTTTATGGCAGGGGACCACCAGATTGGCTTCCTTTTTTTGGAGGATAGCATCTTGGTTCTGTTTGGGATAGCACAATTCATGCTCTCACGTAAGTGCTTATAAAGTGCAATTGTGTAGGATTCAGTAGTCGTAACTGTATTGTCCATCTGCATGGGTGTCGTGAAGTTCACCACTTCTGTCTTAAGAAGCATGAAGTTGGCTTTGGAGAATTTTTTACCATGGTTTCCTTAATGGAGGGTGGGGGCAGGATGTGGATATCTAGGGTAATTAGCTTATGGTTGGATCGGACCAATGAGGCATTGACTTCAGGTGTGGAACACCGGTCACTCATGTTGATAATGACTAGATTGAGGATATTGTTGCCCCTGGTGAGGGTGTGGATATGTTGATCCACGGCATTGAAGTTTATGAATTCCAGAAAGCATTGAGTGAAGGAGTTGGTACATGAGTAGTTTTCCCAATTAATGGTGGGGTAGTTGAAATTGCCCATTATTAGGGTGTTTGGTTGAACCCTAATATTTTCCAGTACATCAAGAAAAGAGGAGTGGAAATCCTGGGGCATGGTGGGTGATATGTAGCAAGCTAGAATTTGGATTGCAGTTTTGCCCAGAGTTAGTTGCACTTGGATAACCTCGGCTGCATTATGCTGAGCAACTAGCCTGGCGGTGTGGATATCCTTAATGAATATGGACACACCTCCGCCTTTGGTGTTCCGGTCCAGGTTTCATGCCTTAAAGTATGGTAGTGCAGGGGTGCTCTCTAGAGCCTTGAACCAGGTCTCAGCCACTGCACAGATATCGATGTCCTCCATTTTAAGGAGTGCCTCGAGTGAGTGCATTTTGAGATTTAGACTTCTAGCATTGAGTAGCATCACCCTCAGTTTTTGCTTGACTGTTCCTGTTACAGTGGTGAATTTATCATTTGAACCTTGCCTAAAAAAGGCACTTTAGGGGTGGCAAGAACCTTAGCCAGTATCCGGAATCCCAAGGGTGCAGGCCATCTCTGGCAAAGCATCATGGTCTGTTGACCATGTCATCCCAGGCAGACAGATACTGGATCCCTTTAGAATGGCACCAGAACCTTAGCCAATTGTTGAAGTCAATCATTTTGTCCTTGTACTGCAGCATCATTCTGGGTGATGGCAGAATGCTACTCAGGGCTAGGGTCATACCTGCCTGGGCTACAAGATCGGAGAGCTCTTCCATGTCTCTTCATGTAGTCCAGGGAGGTATGTCTCAGGTCGTTCACACCAACATGGACAATGACAAAGTCATATTTGTACTTGTTGTGGAGTGACCTGAGTGAGTGGGCTATGTCGCGGATCCTGGCACCCGACAGACAGCTGACACTAACCTTCTCCTTGTTTAGCCTGGTGAGTGGGACATCAGTGTACCTGACTATAGAGTCACCTATGATATGATAGCATTCCAATAGAAACATTTAAAAAGGTGTTTGAGCTGGGAAAGATCCAGATTGGGTTTCCAGATGCTTTCTTTCCTGGGAACCAAAAACATTCTGGAATAAAACCCCTTCTGCTTTTGAGGATCAGAGACTGCTTGGATAGTGCCTTGAAACAAAAGACTTTGAAGAACCACTGGGAAAAAATGGGAGCTGCTCCTGAGGAGGTTGAGGAATACCCAAAAAAGGAGGAAGGGATTTCCAAACCATGTAACACCCCTGATGAATTATGGAAAGAACCAAGAATCTTGAGTGATCCTTAACCAACTGGGAAGAGACAAAAAGATGAAGAGTTAGAAGAACTTGGCTTATGCAAGAGGGAAGAAGATAGTCAGACAGAATCTGTCTTGTCTGGAAAAGGAGGCTTCTGAGCTGTAGCAGTCTCAGTAGACTTAGCAGGAGGGGGCCCTTCTAGCACTCATTTTACCCTTGGGAGGAGGGCAATTCCTCTGGAATTTGGAAACAGGGGAAACAAACATGTGTTTTATTTATTTATTATTTATTTAGTTACATTTGTTGACCAGAAAAATCCGACTGGACACAGGTCCTTTTTCAGCGGAAGCACGGGGACAAAAGCTCCACAATAAAAAGCAGTTAATTACAGGATTACAAGAAGCAAAGGTAGGCTGGTTGTTTAACAATACCAGTAATACAGACATAGTTCAAGATGCATAACATATTTTGGTATAGGACAATTGAGTATAAACTATACACTTATAACATCTGTGCCATTTAAGATGGCACCTCTCCTAATAGTTAAGCTGGAGATATTACACATGAATAACAGTGTTTTAATTCCTGCACAGCCTTACCCTTCGCCTGAAGTGACTTAAAAAGATCAGCAGCTACAGAGCCAATAGATTTTTTATTGTCTAGGGGAGCATCCATCAGCTTGGCCTTAATATCATGAGACAGAGGCTGAAGGTGAAGGTAGGAATAACCCCTCAACACAGAACCAAAAGCATCAGCACTACAAGAAGCATCAGCTGCATCAAAAATACATTTAATGGAACAATGAGCTATTTGAGAAGAGGACCCCAAAAAGAGTGGACTGAAGCCTTCTCCTCACAATCTGGAAGGTCTGAAATAATTTGAAAAGCCTGAGAAAACGAAGGGCTAAAATATACCTGGTCATGCGTATCTGGTAATTTACAGCCCTAAAGGCCAGAGCAGTAACACTGTACACCTTTTTGCCCAATCTTTCCATGCTCCTGCTGTTCTTGTCAGATGAAAGCAGTTTAGTAGAAGGCAGAAGCTTGGAAGGCTTGTAAGAAGAAAAAGAAATAACAGAGGAATCAGCAGAGGGACATTTATGAAGAAATTTGTAATCATCAGGCACTTTATAAACCCTATCAGGATTCTTAGGATCAGGGGCGTGGAAACAACCAGGAGCCTGACCAGCTGCTGAAAAAGTATCCAACAAAGTAGCAAGAACAGGAGGGACACTACAGGACTTAGAAGACTCCATTTGGAGGAGTTCATAGCACCTCTTCTGAACCTAAGACAGTCAAACAGTATTCAGAAAGGAAATCTCCTTAAAAGGAGAATCTGGACTAACAGTTTTCCTCCTTAGAAACATAACCCAATGAACAGGGAATCTGGGAGGAATACGCCAAAGACACCTCATCAGAGTCTAAATCCTCATCGGAAGAGTCCTGCTCCCTAGGCCTGTTAAAGAGAGTACAGGACCAAGGAGGGCAGGAAGACACACAACCTGAGGGGGCTTCAAAGCCATGAGAGCATTAAACAACTCCTGTAAAAAATCGTGTCATTCACACTAAGGATCCTTAGGAGCAGGGGATGTATACTTTATTCTCTGCTTTTTCTTCAAAGGAACATCTGCCCTAAACATCTTAGGAGGTTCAGACCCCTGCTGACAATCAACACAGTGGGAATCTCCTTCCTAACTATAATCTGCTGAATACCCCTTGGTCCCTCAGGAATGATCAGCTGTGGTTTCCCCCGAACATCTAAAATGGATGTATGCAGAGCCTACAAGAATCTGCGAGAAGCTGGATCCATGCCAGCATCCAAAGCAGTTGAGGCAGAGGAATCCGACGGACAACCTGTACGATCCTCTGGTCTTTCACCAGCCTCAAGAGAGACATCCAGGGGGATGCTGTATAGCAGCAGAATCCAGCCTAACTGTTTTGCCCTTCATTTTAGTAGATGGATAGCCCTCGGGCTGGGATGATTCCACCACTGTACCCTACATCAACAATTTAAAATGTTGGTTTTCCAGGTAGATAGATAAGGAGGAGAGATGATTCAGAACAGTTTTAGGGACAAACACCTGACTAATAGGGCATGACATATGGTTGTGAGAGGCACGTAAGCAAAACAAACACTGCTTGTGATGGTCTTTATGGGGAATATGTCTCCCACACTGACATTTTCCTTTTCTGTGTGACATGATTACAACCAAAAGAAAAGGTAACAACAAAAAGCAAAATCCCAACAGGGCATGTATCTGAAATGGCTGGGTAACCAGCAGATGAAAGAGCATTCAGGAACTTAGACTGATTTTAAGAGAAAGCAAGTAAATGAAAAAGAATATTGAATATTGAAGATGGCGTTTGGACTGGCTGCAAAGAAGTTCTGATGATGGCATGTCCATATGTCACCTTTATGTCCTACGCAGTATGCGGGGAGCATATGTGTGATGTAAAATGTCCCTATAACAACTTATGGCTTTGGTACACTGGCTGGATGTCAGGCTACCCTTGGCAGAAGAACAAAATGCTAAAAGTGGGAAAAGTAGAGTGTTTGTGGAGAATGATTACTCACTGTACAGCAGGCAGATGAGGAGTAAATTCATTCTACTATTCAGGGAATGTTGAAACCCAGGTGTGAGATTCAAACTGCTGTGCCCAGCTGCCTTCAGGGTATTCTTCCCTGGAGTGACAAAATAATTTTTTGATAAAGTGCATGCTAAGGAGGAAATACAAAAGTTTGTCCAACAAAACGTAAGCTGTGAAACAGTAGGAGATTCTGCATCTTGTTCTTCTGGTAATAAAGACCACAGAGAGACTGTATCTGTGAAACCTGTTCCACTGTTTCAATGGAAAATGTTGGAGAGAAGGAATTGAGCACAAGAGTTGACTTGAATAATCGAGAATACATTGAAAATGAAGCAGAAACAGGATTTAGGAGATGGTGATGAAGAGTAATAAAACCATAAATTAATGTGGGATTACAATGCAATATTTATATTTATGATATATAACAGAACAAAATAAATCTGGAAATATTGCACTTTTTCAGAATTTGTTGGAGTTGTGAGGGACTCTAAAGTATATGCCATACTTCATGTAATTAATGTTCAGAAAAATGCTTTGGGGAGGGGAACAGAGGGGAGAAAGCTAACTGTAAGTAAAGAACACATTTTTTTCCTTAACAGTTATACTTTTGTAGTATTTGGCTTTCTTTGCATGCTATAAAGTTAAGTTTTCTCAGTTATTTTTTTAAGTCTAATGGGGACCATAACAGGTGAGGTGATGCTGTTCTTTTTTTTTCTCCCTTCTCTCTTTCTTCTTGTTCAGATTTCAGAAATGTAGGCAGTACATTGTAAACAAACAAATAAAGCCTGGTTAAAACAGCAAGACAAAAGAAAAATTAATATGTTTCTTTTTCATTCTTGCATGGAGGAATGACTGGATTAAGGACCTTAGACTGATTTAGTTACAAGTTCTAAGAGAAAGCAAATAAATGAAAAAGAATATTGAATATTATGAGGCTCTTTTCTAGCAAATAAATGTACACTTAGTAGCAATTCTGCATCTGGCCCCCATGTCTCTATGGAAACAATCTGATAAAGAGAAGTTGACCACCTGGTTCTCGTGTCTCCATGAAGACAATATGATAATGAGAAATTAGCTGTCTGCTTCTCATGTCTCCATGCAGACAACCTGATAAAGAGAAACTGGTTATAGTTTGGTGGAGAGTGATTGGCTGGGGAAAAAAGAAAAGAGAAAGTAACTAGCAGATAATGTTCTCTGAAAGCATTCAGGGGTTTTCTCAGCCTGGAGAGCTGAAAAGATAACACAAAACCAGTTAGTACTTTGTAGAAATACAGGCTGCACCATGCGTCTTAGCATGGATAACATTACTTTTAAGTTAACTCAGGTCTGTAACTGTGGCTGTAAGTTTGGGACATTTTTTTCATATTAGGAGAGTAAAAC
The DNA here is from genome assembly GCF_019279795.1 of Protopterus annectens. NCBI lineage: Eukaryota > Metazoa > Chordata > Ceratodontiformes > Protopteridae > Protopterus > Protopterus annectens. The sequence continues at coordinate 22,417,982 of NC_056743.1, forward strand.
TTCAATATTTGAAGATGTATATAGTTGTGTGTCTTACTATTAAATTAATAGGCTTTAGGGGGGGTATTGGGTGTTTGTTTTTTTATTGAGGTCTTTCAATAAAACAAAAAGTTTTTAAGATATGACATAGGCTCAAATGGATATGACAACAAACAGCTATATAAAAGTTCAACCTGCCAAACAGTCATAGCTGGCCTTAGGCATAGACCAACTAGGCAACTGCCTAGAGCACCGCTCTAACAGGGGAGCTTTCCCAGTAATCTGTATAGTATAGATAAATAAGAATGTGAGCACCGGGTGGTGTGTGTGTGGGGGGGTGCTGTGGAGCCCTTTTGCCTATGGCAATAGTTGACTAAAGGTCAGCCCTGCAAACAGTGTATGCATGTAACACAAAAGCTGGAACTCGACATTTAACAAAAAAACATGTTATAAATAAAAGGTGTGAATAATAACTTTTTAATATAAAGATCTCCTCTGTAATGTCTTTAAATGTCAATGGTCTCACAGATAAATACAATAAAGAAAGAATAGCTGTGTTACAGGAGACGCACTTGGAAAGAACTGAACATGTGAATTTGATAAAGAAAGGTTTTGGGTTTTCAGGAGGGTTATTCAGCGGAATGTCTAGGACAAAGGAAAAGAGGAGCTCTAATAATGATAGAAGAGGATAAAAAAGATAATAATAGCAGATTGGTAGTGCTAAGGGGCTACTGACAAGGGAGGAGGATTACACTGGCATATATTTATATTCCACCTAAAACTGCCATAATTCTGGGAAAAATAATCAATTTTCAACAAGGAATATTAGTTACAGATGGGGACTAGAGTTTGATTTGCAGCAGTGAAGATGTGTCTGGATGGCATGGAAGATGTGAATTCAGTAACAGGAATTCAGAGTGAGTTTACATAGTATTCCCCAAGATATAAAAACTGAGCTAGACTAGACATAATTTACATTTCACAAGAACATGTGCATTTAATTGAGGGTCTTGATATGCACCCAATAATTATTTTAGATCATGCACCAATAATAATAAAAATAAAAACACATGGTAATGACATAAAAATTTGATACTGGCACGTTCCCACCTATTTGTTGAAAAGAGAGGAATTTAAGGACTGGGGAGCGGAAATTATTCATGAGCTATTTGAGAGTATGGAAATTACTTCTGAAAATCTAGCTAAGAAGTGGGATACAATTAAGGTGGAGTTAAAAAATATGGTGGAAATAAAAGAAAGGGAGCTATGGTATGAAATAACAAGAATTATTTAGATGGACTGACAAAAGTTAAAAGTATTGCAGAATAGGGGAAATCTCACAGAACTAGAAGAGGATCAACTGCAGAATGCTAAGCAGAAAATAAAGGATTACCTTGCTAATATACACGAGTTTAGAAAGATTGCTGTTAAGCAACTTTTTTTTAATACTAACACTACAGCACAAAAGCTTTTAGTACAATCTCGGGCAACAGAAAGTACAAAGGGCTGTCACCAAGCTTAGGCAGTCTATAACAAGAGTAACAAGAGATCCTGCAGAGATATTAGAAATATTTCAGAAATTCTATGAAAATCTATATAAGCAAAGAAATATGGTAATCAAGAAAAGATACACATGAAAATGTTTATGGGAGAATTAAATATGCCAAGGTTAGCAGTGGATAAGGCTCAATTACTAATGGTTAGGACAGGAGGAGTTGAGAGAAAAATTGTGATGTATAACCAATCTACAAGAAAGTCCCCAGGAGTAGACTGTACTGTTGTGGAAGTTTGGAATCTAGTTGTGAAAACGCTTATAAAGAACTGAAACATTTTGGTTAACAGTGTTTTAAGAGGAGGAGAAGGACCAACATCCTAGAAGAAAGCAGTGATAGCTGTAATACCTAAAGAGAGTACAGCTTCATATAGGCCCATTTCAATATTAAACCATGATTATAAAGTATTCATGTCTATAATGCCTAAAAGAATGGCAAAAGTAATGCCAAAACTGATAGATATGGACCAATGTGGTTTGGTGGTGGGGAGGCAAACATTTGACAACATTAACAGATCATTGATGATCCACAGGGAAGCAGAATGCAAGAAAATGAAAATCTTAATTTTAATCTGTTATATCTCAATGTTTACTATGTACTGTGGAGGTTTCTCCCCGGGCCTCCACTGAAAACGGGCTCCTAAGCCCAGTGGACCTCCCCGGCCATCAAACTGAAATAAATAAATAAATACCATTGTTGTTGGTGGGTCATGATGCAGAGAAAACATTTGACAGAGTAAGATAGGACATTATGAGCACGGCCATGGAAGCATTTGCATTTTCTGAAAAAAGTTAAGCTTAATTAGGAGGATATATGATGGATCGGAGGCAAAAATTAAAGTGCATGGGTCCTCTCTGATAATTTCTGCTTGAGCACAGGAACCAGGAAGGGGTGTCTTCTTTCCCCTTTGTTACTTGCATTACATTTAGAACCAATGGCAAAGAAAATAAGAAACTCAGCTGGCTCTATTTACAGATGATATTACTTTATACCTGACAAACCAGAAAGAGACATTACAGTGTTATGGAAAATTCTGAGACAGTTTCAAATTTTTTCAGGATACAAAATTAATGAAGCTAAAACAAAGGCAATAGCAGTAAGTGATATACCCGCATACAAATTGGTTCAGCAATATCCATATTTATTGGGACACAATAAAATTAAGTATTTAGAAGTATGGATTAAAAATGATTATGGTGTGGCAGCTAAGGATATATGAGTAGAGACTAAACAAAAGATAATACAAAAACTGAAAAAAATGGAAGCTTTGTTATATGGATGGTCTTATGCACAAATTAGGCATATTTTTATCAGCCAGAGAAAAAGTTGTGTGTAGCAATTAATAAAGAGCTGAATGACTTTATCTGGGAGGGGAAGATGGCAAGAGTCAAGTGGGATAAACTGATTCTTTCGGTAGAACAGGACAGATTGGGATTACACAATTTGAAGGGGTATTTCAGAGTTCCACAGTTAATGCTCCTATACATAGCACAAGCAGAAAACTATAATTCAAAGTGAAAGTGATGATGATAAAACAGGGAGAAGCTCAAGAAACAAGGAGAGACTGGGATTTTGGATGCAGGCCTTTAAGGAGAATAACAATAATTATACAGAATATTATATCCATAAAGTAGCAGCAAGTATCCTAAGAACTAAGTCAAAAAGGGCTGCCGATAGGGGTGACTGCAATTAGGGATATAGACAACAGCCAATTAGAATTTATTGGAGAAAACTGGCAAAGGAACCAAGGTATTGGGAACAAATAACTAGAGAGGGAAAGATGATAGAATGGGAAGACACCAAGAATTTATTTGGACTGCAGATTAGAGATTGCGCTCCCTGTCAAGGATTGATATCAGAGCATAAGCAAAGAGAAAGAAATAGGGGGGGGGGGGTCCTACATGAAAGACCAGCACTGGTAGAGTTTTTAGTAGAATCTAGAAGAGAAGCTGCCATTAAAAAATCAATAATTAGTACAACATATAAAATACTGCATGATGACTATAAGAATCAATCAGAGAAGGTTAGAAAGGATTGGGAAGAGAGATTGGGTAAGCAATTCTTGAACAGAAAATGGGGGGATATATGCATGTCTCCCAGATATGCTATAAAATCTAGAAAACTTAGGATTTTTGCTTGGAAAATAGATATTTGTATACCCCAAGTAGAATTCCAAAGAATTTTTCCTCAGGTAAACAGCAAATGTTGGAGGTGTGACGGGGAAGAAAGAGGTAACTGGGAACATATTTTCTGGGAGTGCAGTGAGTTGGCCTTTACAGATTCCCTGTGGGATGCAGTGTTGTAGATGCTGGGTGGGCAGATTGGTGTGACAAGGGAGATGATTTTTCTGAGCTATAATACAGATTTGGAATTGCCTAGATATGGCAAGGCCTTGCTGTGTGCAATTATGGTGGCTACCAAAAAAGCAATAACTAGAAAATGGAAATCAAAATCTAAACCAACTATACTACAACTAATGAATATAGTAAAGTAAATAAAACAAACTGGAACTGAGATCTTTAGACAAGGAAAGGAGCAAACTACATAGGAAAAAAAATGAGAATTGTGGGAACAATACATTCATGGAAGGAATGAGGTTTAAAAGAAGGCAGGACTTAAATGATCTCTGCAGTGTTTGAAAATGAGTAGATTATAAGTGATATATAGTTTGTGATGCAAAATGCTTGCAACTAGGATTGTGTCAGTGTGGTTTGTTTTCATTTACATAAATGTATGTTTGCCTATGTCATAAGTGATGGTTTAATAAAGATGTTTCTTGTCTAAAAAAAAAAAAAGCAGAAATTTAATACCTTATGTAATGTTGCTTAGGTTATATGATATATTACTATATATTTGAAGTATAATGTTTGTAAATGTGAATTTGTTAATACAGTCGTATTACTTTTATATAAATCTAAATTTGCCTATGTCACAAGTAATTCAATAAATGTGCTTAAAAATGAATTATCTACTGTCCATCAGGGACATAAGTGCCAGACCAGGGGTGAATTCACAATTTTCCATCCACTGGTCCAAGTTTCACTTAAATGGGGTAAAGGGGGACTTTGTTTTACATGGATCGGGAGCCTATTCCAGAAAATGGAAATTCTCTGAGATACATATCTGTAATTCTAACTTGTCCTATTTATGCTACAAGCAAACATTAGGTCTTTGAATCTAGCAGTTCAGATGATGTTTGCTTAGCGGATGTGCAAAAAGTTCATTAGGGTAGGGGCCATGGATGCAAGAGATGGGTCTCTTCTAAGTAGTCTGCATGACACCATGTATAGAGATAAGGCTTTGAGATGATCCACACAGGACACTGTATTTACTATATTTATTCTTTCCGTAAAGAACTTTTACAGATGTTCCAGTTTCTGCATGTGTCCGTTAAGGTACATACCAGAGGGAGCAATATAATATACGGTGGGAATGATGAGGGATGAGTACAGTGGTATGATAACTTCTCTGGTCCTAGATACCATGCCCTTACTCATAAGCTGAGCAACATATAAGGACTTTCTTACCACCTTGAAAACATTGGTCGAAGGCTGGGTTACCATCTACATGACTTCCCAGATCCCTAATGAGTGAGTCAACTCTTAATGGTATTTTATTGATAACCAGTTTCTCTGGCTGGCCAACTTCATAAAAGGAATTATAATGCATTTCTTATGAATAAGTTTTAAGATATGACTTTCACACTTGTCATTTGCTGTGTTAGACCTTACTGTGGGGTGTTTTCATCCTGGAGGGATTCTATGACTGCTCCCAGCTTGCAATCATCTGCAAACTTGCTGAGTAAGAGACCTTTCACACTGGCTTTGACCTCTAGAAAGTAGATGCCAAACAGGAGTGGGTCCGGTGTGTGGTTATCTGCCTACCTGAAGTGACGAGTAAAGATCATCTGAAGCTATCTGAATGGCATAGAGCATATCTTTTCTAAGAAGATGGCATACCAATATGTTTCTAATGGAAATTTCTAATAAGGAATTTTACTGAGATTGCTGCACTCAAAAAAGTCTACTATTATATTAATTTTGTTACATTGCTCAAGTGCTGTGTCCCGACACAATGCAAGCATCCATTCAGACTGCTATAGAAATTTAGTTTCAGTTGCAAAAGTTGCTGATGGCCTTAATTTGTTGAAATGCACAACTGCTGGTTCCTGATGCTTATCTCAAGTGTCCATTCAGACTGCTATATACTTTTGTGCCATTCTGCAGAGTTGTATACTTGGTTAGTCTACATGGTTTATCTTAACAGCATCCTTTCAGACTGCTATATGCCATGTGCGTTTCTGCAAACTGTGTCTACATTGTTTATCTTAATATTTCTATTATTTGTTATTTTGCTCTGTTCTTCCTTTGTTACTAGCGAATTGTATTGGCAGTGTAATGCTTAACTGAATTTGTCACACTGTAGCTACTATATATATTTGTCTGCCTCAGCTATTGCATTTATTATTTTAACTGTCTGCCTCAACTACTGCTTTTATTTTTTTAAATGCATTGCATTTTCTTTTCTTAGTGCTGTTCCAACATCTCTCTTCATACTTTATCTGTTACCGAGTTCCAATTAGCTTGTCGAACACTCAAAACGGTGAAAGCTCTTTGATTGACAGCTAATAGATGAAACACAAAAAGTCGAACGGCCAGAACAGCGATTTTTTTTCCAAGGGAAAAAAACTGCTGTTCCCAAAAAAAAAAATCCACAAACAAAATAAAGTGGGGGGCTGTGCCCCACCCCCACCCCCCACTTAAATATACCAACTCCAAGATTGCACCACAGTGGAGAAAACTCTAATGTCCCAACAACGGCCCAGCAATTTTATTTCCTAGGAAAAATATTGCTGTCCCGGCTGTTCGACGTTTTGTGGTTTTGTCTATTAGCTGTCGATCAAACAGCATTCATTCTTTATGTTCAACAAGCTAATAGGAAACCTCTGTTACCACTGCAGTATCTAGGCCAAACTGCACGCTTCCACTCATCACTACCAGCCCCAAACTCCAACCTACACTCACTCTTTCCAGTCTTTACCACCCTTCAGACGCTGCCCTTTTTCCATCACAGACCACTGTCCCAATTCAGCTCTTACTAGCTCCCACTATTGCATTTCTCTTACTCCATACAGCACCCACTATTCCATTTCTCTCACCCCCTTAATTGTCATACCCGCCCACCATAATTAGTCTACCAACCTTCCACTTTTACTTGGTCCATCCATTTTCTAACCCCTCACATGACTCCATACTCAAGCCCACATACCTACCTCTGCTGGAAACTACCTGCGCCCAAGACCCTCTGAATACTACCACTCTCCATTTTTGTTTTGGGTATGTCCTAATATAGTTATTTTTTAAATATCTTACCAAGGTTGTGTTTTTCCCCGGTCGCTGCTTCTTGCACATCTCTAGGCCACTTTCTAGTCCTCCATTTTCCAGCTAATCTTTACTCCCCCATCTCCTGCCTTCTACAGGTACTCTTACTCTGTAGATCTCTATCTTCTGTGCTCCCATCTCTGAGTATTTTCGTTCTAGCCTGCTCTTCTGCACTACCCTATCCTGCTGGCCTTTGATAGCTTCCTTACTCTTTAGATTTCTCCCTGTGCCTTTTTCTATACTCTCTTCTGCCTCTTCTGACGCTAGACTTACCAGTATTGCTGAGTGTCTCTCTTGGCGACTTTTGCAGTCACTGTGGGTGTAGCTCTACTCCATTCACCCTCACTACGCTTGGGCTCACTTCACTCCCCTATCCTACCCCCATTCCCACCCACCCCCACATCAATTACTTTTATCCTCTCCAGTCCCTTCCCTTCCTGTCCATTTCAACCACTCATATTCCACTTCCTGCCTGCTACCACCGACCCCTACACCTTCTCTACCTGCTACATCACTTCCTGTTCTCAAACCAACTCTTCCACATATCCTTCACTTTTACTCCCCATCCAACCTATCATGCTACTTTTATACTTTACCTTACCAATTCTAACTCTGCTCTCTGATTTAACCTCCTATCACACCGACCTTTCCCAGCATTTCATATACTCTCCTACCACATGTATCCCCAAGTCACCCATTCCAGCTCACTTCTGCGTAATCTCCCCATCTCACTTCAACTTCTCCATTAATTGCTTTCATTAACTATATTAGAAAGCTACTTCTCTATTATAAAACAAAACCAAAACCACACCACCATCTCCTGTTACAAACTAAATTAACTTCACTCCCTAGTATCTTACTTCTAGCTGGTGACATCCACCCCAATCCAGGCCCCCTTCCCCTTCCTATAACCCTACACCCCATATCCCCTCCTCCACCTCCATCTCTGCACCTATCTCACCCTCCTCATCCCTCTCCTACCAAACCTCACTACAGAAATACCTCTCTATCTATTCCCCTAAATAGTCAAAGCCTCACTAACAAAACAACTGAGCTACATTCATGGATTGCCCAAACCACCCCTCACATCCTGGCCTTATCAGAAACTTGGCTAAAGCCCCACATAACGAACAAAGAAATACTACCACCCAGCTATAACTGACATTCTATATTATATCCTTAACCTTTCACCTATCACCATCCCTACTCCAGACTTCCACCTAGCTGAACTCATCATTCTTAATTGTCATCTAAACCCTCACAAGAAATTTGTCAGTGCCTCCATATATATTCCCCCAGGAAAGAATATTCCAACCCTGGAATCTATTCTATCCTGGTTCTCACACAGTATACCATAAGAAATCCTCATCCTAGGTGATGTTAACATCGACTGGACCAAACTTACCACTGACTCTCCACAACACAGCATCAACCTACACTGTTTCCACCAACTGATAACATCCCCCACCCACCTGCACAGTATCTCTTCTTCCAACTCTACCATAGACTGGATCCTCACTAACTCTCCTAGCCTTTACCACAGTCCAAATAACTTACCAAATTCATTAAGTGACCCTCTTCCTACTTCCATCTTATGATGCACTACTCGAGTACCTAAACCACACTCTTACAGAGACTGTCGCAGACTCTACTACTTTAATACCACCTAATTCAATTCAATTCTCTTGAGTACTGACTGGTCCATCCTCAAACAGATCCCTTTCAATGAAGCAGTGCTTAAATTTAACAAAATATTCCTAGATGCCCTTAACTCCCTTATCCCTACCAGGAGAATTAGAACCAAGTCCAATTATGCTCCCTGGTTTTCTAAGGAAACCAGATCCCTTATGCATAAATGTGACAGTACTCGGAAAGCTTGGACTAAGACCAAAGAACCCCCCCCCATTACAAAAGTACAAAGAACTTCATAATCTTGTCAAATGACATGTCAGCAGTGACAAAAAAATCCTATTTTAACTCATCACAGATTAATAACAAAACCAATCCACAGAAATTCTGGACTACCTTAAATAACCTCCTCAGTCCTGGATGCCCTTCAAATCTCTCCCCTTTCCCAACTAACACTTCTCTAGAAAATGCTACCCTTCTCAATAGTCACTTTAGTGACACTCTCCAGAAACTTATACCCTCTAACTCCAACATATATACCCCCTCTACAACTCCCAACACTCAACAATGACCTCTTCACATTTCAACCACTTCCTACTGCTTACATTAAATCACTCCTACTGAAGCTTAAACCCTGCTCTCCCTCCTCTGACAATCTCCCACCCACTTTCTTCAAACTACCCGCTGAATCCATAGCCTATCCTGTATCCCTATTAATCAACAGATCTATTCAGGAAGCAACAATACCAGAGATTTGGAAATCCTTCTTCACCATCCCCTTAAATAAAGGGGGAAACTCCACTGACTCATCTAATTTTTGATCAATTGCCATCCTTTCTCCTCTCTCTAAAATACTCAAAAAATGTATACATACTCAGTTCCTAAACTATCTCCTCCAGCAGAACCTACTCACACCCACACAACATGGCATCTGCCCCAACTACAGTACTGCTACAACCCTCCTATCTTTTATAGATACTGTAGCCGAGGCCTGTGATAACAACCACCTCATATACTGTCTTTTCCTTGACCTCTCCAAAGCTTTCAACCTTTACTCATCCTTTACTGTTATCTAAACTTGCTAACCTCAATCTATCTGCTTCCTCCCTAGCGTTTTTCTCTAGCTACCTGTCTCATAGACAGCAATCTGTTCGATGGCTCTCCTCCTGTTCACCCTACCTTCCAGTGTCTACTGGGTGCCCCAATCTGTTCGATGGCTCTCCTCCTGTTCACCCTACCTTCCAGTGTCTACTGGGTGCCCCAAGGTTCCATCTCGAGTCCCCTCCTGTTTAGCATCTTTACAAATGAACTTCATACCTCCTGCAAACAATCTGCTCTAATTCAACACACTGACAACTCAACTCTTATCTGAACTTCCAGAAATATCTCTGACCTTCACACTCTTACCCAACACACTTTTCTATCTACTGAAAAGTGGCTGTCTGATAATTTAGTCATCCTAAATCCCCCAAAAAACAAACTCCTGCTATTCCTTCCTCAGTCTCTCTCTCACCTTAAGTCTACCTTTGTCATCTCATCCTCCAACACCACCATACAACCTGACTCCCACACAAAGCTTCTAGGTACCATTACTGACAATGAACTTAAGCTTAACTTGCATATTCTTCACGGTATAAAAAGAAAATCACCAAAAATTGGGTTTGCTTTATCGCAAGTGTAAATAATTTCTGACTTCTAATGCTAGACTCTCCCTGAAACAAGCTCTTCTTCTCCCCTCCCTTTTCTATGCTGCCCCAATCCTAACTAACATTCAATCCACTACCCTGACCAAATTCCAACAAACATACCACAAAATAGAAAGCTTTGTCACATACTCCCCTTATAACTCTCACCATTATCTTGCACCCATCTCTCTACAATGGCTGGTACTTCCAAAACAACTCCTTCTATCACAATTTCAAACCACTCACTCCATACTACACAAACCATCCTCCTGTCCTGTTCTCTCTGCCTTAGCATCAACCTATACTCCCAACCACATACTCCACACCTCAAACCAGCAACTCCTAGACATTTACCAAACAAAGAGAACTATCGGTAAACTACGGTACAAATTCTCCATATCCCAAGCATGTAATAAACTTCCAACACACAAACGCTCCATCAGCCACCCTATACACTTCAAAAAAGAACTCGGACTTCACTTACTTAACACAAAAACCTGTACATCAGGATCCTCACTAACTCCATTACTATCTTGTACCATTATCTTTTCCATTTTTTTCCTGCTACCCTCTTTCCACCTTATACATGCATTCTCATCTCTCACAATTATACTTCTCCTCAAACTTTTTATAAATTGCTCTGTCAGTATTAAAAAAACTATTGCATATATACTTTCTGATGTATTTTACCTTACTTATTATTTCTTATGTTACAATGTAAGTTTCTATGTACTTGTACTGTAAACTGAACTTTTATGTATTATAAACAGAATTTTTACAGACTGTAAACTGAATTTCTTTGTATTGTAAATTGTCTTTCTTTGTATTGTAAACTGTTTGTAACAGGAGCTTTTCTCCTTAGGTCTTCTCTGAAAATGGGTCTGTGGCCCAGCTGGACAAACTCAGTTAACAAATGTCAATAAATAAACAAATGTCACTGTCCATGTTAAAGTGAATGACTTGAGACGTACCTCTCTGGACTACATGAAAAGAGTCAAGGAAGAGCTCTCGGATCATGTGGCCCAGGTAGATATGACCCTAGCCCTGAGCAGTATCTGGCCTTCGCCTTGAATGATACCACAGTATAAGGACAAAATGATTAACTTCAACAATTGGCTAAGTTTCTGGTGTCATTCAAAGGGGATCCAATATCTGTCTGCCTGGGACGACATGATCGACAAACCATGATGCTTTGCCAGAGATGGTATGCACCTGTCGCCCCTGGGATTCAGGTTACTGGCTAAGGCTCTTGCCACCCCTATAGTGCCTTTTTTAGGCAAGGCTCAAAGCACAAAACCACCACCGCATCAGATATAAGCATGCAAAATCTGAAGGTAATGCTGCTCAATGCTAGAAGACTAAACCTCAAAATGCACTCTCTCTCGGCACTCCTAAAAATGGAGAACATCGATATCTGAGCAGTAACTGAGACCTGGTTCAAGGCTCCAAAGAGTACCCCTGCAATACCAGCCTACAACACTTACCACACTTTTCAGCCACCAAACCAGCACCGAATTACTAAAGGTGGAGTGTCCATATTCACTAAGGATATTCACACCTCCAGGTTAGATGCCCAACACAATGCATCTGAAATTCTACAGGTGCAACTAACACTAGGTAAGACTGCAATCCAAATTGTAGCTTGCTACAGATCCCCCACCATTCCCCAAGATTCTCGCTACACCTTTCTAAACATATTAGATAATATTAAGATACAACCAAACACCCTAATATTGGGTGATTTCAACTACCCTGCCATTAATTGGGAAAACTACTTTTGCCCAACAGTTCCTAAAATTCATAAATTCCAATGCCCTGGACCAACTAATCCATAGTCCCACCAGCGGCTCAAATATCCTAGACCTGGTCATCACCAACATGGGAGATCGATGCTCCACACCAGTGGTCACCCCCTCGTTGATCAGGTCTCACCATAAGCTAACCACCCTTGATGTCCACATCCCACCCGCAGTAGGGAAAACTTCCATAAAAAACTTCTTCAAAACCAACTTCATGCTACTGAAGTGAGAAGTGACAAACGTCATGATACCCATGCAGACAGGAATTGGAAGTTCGACCACTGAATCCTACACTAAGGCATTTGTGCATAAATCATGCCATTCCAAACAGAGCCAAGACAGTCTCCTCCAAAAATGAAACCCAATCTGGCGGTCCCCTGCCATAAACAAACTATACAACAGAAGGAAGAAACTGTTGCAGAAAAGAGGAAAATCCCAGGATTCAAAAAACTCCCTTACCAGCCTCAGTAAGAAGCTCAGATCCCTCATAAAATCCCCAAAGCTAGTTATGAAAATAAAATTGCCAAAGATTCCAAGGACAGCCACAAGGCATTCTATAGTTATATCAAGAATCTAAATGGCAATGCTCAGATGCTCTGAGCTACAAAAGAATGGCATTAAATATACTGATCCCAAGGATATTGCCAATATCCTGGCATTTCAGTACCAACTTCACCCTCCCTCTCACCCCCTAAAGGGCCCATCTCAGTATCAAAAGATTGCCAAATTCCGGTACTCACAGCCACACAGGTAAAAAATGCACTCTCCAAAGCTAAGAATACAGCATCTATGGGACCAGACGACATCCCGGGTTGTGTACTACATGAACTACAAAATGAACTGGCACCTCACCTAGTGTCATGTTTAATCACAGCTTCACCTCAGGCTTCGTGCCCAATGAGTGGCGCACAGCTACAGTTATCCCACTCCACAAGGAGGGATCCACCTTGGATCCTGGGAACTATCGTCCCATCAGTCTGACGAGCCTGATCTGCAAAGCCATGGAACGCATTATCATAGAACTTATAAACAAAGACACTGGCAACCTTCAAACACTGGACCCAACCCAGTTTGGATTTGTAAAGGGCCGACCTTGTCTCCTCAACCTGATTGACTTCTTTGAATCAGTCTCCAGAGCCGTGGACGAGGGTAAGGCAGTCCATACAGCTTATCTGGACCTCACCAAGGCCTTCAACACCATCTCCCACTCTGGAATCATAGATAAAATTACTAAGCTGGGCATTAATCCCTACGTCACTCGATGGGTTGCCAACTGGCTTACTGATAGAACCCACACTGTAAAAGTAGCAGACTCAAAATACAGCTCCAGTGACAAGCGGAGTACCTCAGGGTTCAGTCCTGGGACAGCTCTTGTTTGGCATCTACTTCTCTGAAGTACAGACCAGCACTAAGGGACTCTGGCTAACAAAGTTTGCAGGAGACTGCAAACTGGGAGCCATTACTGAATCCCCAAATGATGTGGATATTCTACAAAAGGGCCTTACAGAAACAGATGCTTGGTGCCAGAGCCATGGGCTCAAGCTCAATGCCAACAAATGTATAGTTATCCCCTATGGGAAAAAAACATGTACCCATGAATTACCACATAAGTGGCAGTACACTAAACACCAGAAGTGTGATAAGGGACTTAGGGACACAGGTGGACAGTGGTCTCACCTTCGATAACCACATAGCCACAACAGTCAGGGAATTCTTCTATGCAGCACACCTCATCACTAAGGGCTTTTCATCCAGAAAAAAGGAGGTCAGGAGTACAACACCCCATTTGATATGTACCTCACAAGACATCTGCAACAACTGGAAAGGCCACAGAAATACCTCACTAAAAGAATCACAGACATCTGCAACAACTGGAAAGGCCACAGAAATACCTCATTAAAAGAATCACAGGCCTAAAGCAGATGCCCTGTGCTGACCATCTAAAAAAACTGCAGCTATACTCTTTTACCTACTCAGAGGTGATCTCTGCTTAACATACAAGGTCATGTCAAACCCAGTGCTGTTGGACATGCTACACTTAAAGAAATCCCAATCCCTCAGAGCTACACACTCCAGGGATCTAAACTTGGTCATCACAATGAACAAAATATGCTGGAGGGATATGCTCCTGACCCAGAGACTCCACATAATCTGGAACAGACTGCCCATACATGACAAGCTGAGAATGTCTCTGGCCCTCTTCAAAAGGAAACTTGACGATTCACCCCAGGGATGACGTCAGTCGCCCTGCTAGACAAGAGACCAGAGAAGTAAATATTCTGGGAAGAAAAAGCCATGGAATTGTTATGGCTAGGCTTGTATAGGCCCTAGGGCCGATAGCCTAGTGCCAACCTATGAACCTAAATGAATAAATAAAATATTAGATTTTCACTTTTTTACAACTGAGATCAGGTGATTACCCACATAGACTTCTAGGCTCAGTCAAAAGGCAGTTATTTTCCCTTTACCCTTGGTTAAAGGGACTGGTTCTCTATTCAAACTATCAAGCAGCTCAAGCTGAGCTGACTAAAAGACAAGTTAGACACAAAGTCCTACAAAGCTTTCCTGCCAGCAGAGAGAGTGAAGATGAGCCCTGAAAGGGCAATGCTAGGAACAAAAAATAAAATGTCTTCACCCTAGCATACAAAACACACCAAAAAGAAGTGAGACAGAAGGAGGCAGTGGCTACTGCAGAACTGATCATTTAAACAGGAACTGTTTTGGTAAGTTTACTTACACAACTGTACTATGTTTTTCATTTGATCACTGCTGCAGTAGACGCAGTAGCCTTAGCTGTATGGCAGATTACCATAGCTAAAAAGTAGTTATGTACTCACCATAACGTTCCATGTGAGTTGTTTATTTCGCCTTTATTCTCACTGATGGGTTCGGAGCCGAGACACGACTTATAGCAAAAGCTCAAGGTTTGCCAGTAGCTCGAGACCAGGCCCCTTATCCCACAATGCATTGCTCGAATTACCTCAGATCATGTTTGCTGTGAGTATATATATATGCCCATTTATTTATTTCTACAAGGAAGCACTTCCCAAAGGGAAGTAGTACTGAATGGATGGCACTAGCGTCTAAGTCAACTGTCAGCCAGGAGGAGGAAGGAGGGAGGGGCATGAGAATAAAGGCGAGATAAACAACTCACATGGAACGTTATGGTGAGTACATAACTTCTTTATGTGAAGTTGTTAAATCTCGCCGTTTATTCTCACTGATGGGTAGCGTTCCCTAGCACCCTCAATCTTGGGTGGTTCATGGAAGTACGTTTTTCAGTACTGTGAACCAAAGGAAGACCTGTCCCTGGAAGCTTTATCTACTTTTTAATGCATGATAAAGGTATGAGGCTTAGACCAAGTGGCTGCAGCACAAATATTGTCAAGGGGCAATTTAGCTTGAAAGACAGAAGACGTAGATACGGCTCTGGTAGAATGAGCCTTAGGTCTGTGTGTCAATGGCATGTTTGCATTAACAAAGGATATACAATCTGATAACCATTTAGAGAGGGTTGTTTTAGCCACTGGATTACCTTTTCTGGCCTCCAAAAAAGGTACGAAAAGTTGATCTGATTGTCTAATATCCTTAGTTCTATCAAGATAAAATCTGAGCTGTCTGTGTACATCAAGTTTATGCAGCATGTATTCCAATGTGTTAGAGTGGTTGGGAAAAAAGACTGGCAACTCACTAACCTGATTGATATTGGATTCAGAACAGACTTTAGGCAAAAAGGAGGGGGTTGTTCTGAGAGATACTCTATCAGCATGGAAAATCATGTAAGGAGGTCTGATAGATAATGCTTGAAGTTCTGACACTCTGCGGGCAGAAGTAATGGCCACTAGAAATACAGTCTTCCAGGACAAATATTTGAGATCACAAGAAGATGCTGGTTTGAAGGGGGGGGGGATTATTTGAGACAGCATAAAATTCAAATTCCAGGGAGAATAAGGGATTGTGACAGGAGGTCTCATGTGAAAAACACTTTTAAGAAAAGCCTTAGATAACTTATGGCCCATAATGTTCAACCCATCGAATCCAAGGTGGAAATTTGATATGGCGCCTAACTGGATTCGAACTGTGGCAGCTGCTGCTCCTTCCTTAAAAATCTTTGTCAAAAATTCTAAAATGGACAATAGAGGAGCTTGGAAAGGGTCGATTTTCAGTATATTGGCCCAAATTGAGAACCGGTTCCACTTACTGTGGTATAGTTTCCTGGTGGATGGCTTGTGAGAAGACAAAAGGATTTGTCTTGTATCATCTGAGAGTGAATGAAGCCTGGCCATTAGGGGAAGTGGATTAGCCAAGCAGTCAGCTTTAGGGACTGCAGTGAAGGATGGAGGTCCCCTGATGGGTGTGTGAGAATGTCCGGAACTGGGTCCAGGATCCATGGATCCTCCAGCGGATGATGGTGAAGGAAGGGGAACCAAATCTGTCGAGGCCAGTAGGGGGCTATGAGGATAACTGTCCTTCGCAGTGATTTTGCTTTCTGTAAAACAGTGGGTATCAATGAAATAGGTGGAAATGCATATAGGAGACCCGGGGGCCAATCGTGTACGAGTGCATCTCTCGGGGAATGTCCTGGAGCTGGTATTAGGGCAAAGTAGCTTCTGCATTTGGTATTGATGTGACTGGCAAAGAGGTCGCAGCAAGGCTGGCCCCCATTTGCGGAAAATCAAATCCGCAACTCGGTTGAGAGACCACTCGTGAGGCAACAGTATTGCCCTGCTCGGCTTGTCCGCTATCACGTTGGATTTCCCCAGGATGTGCATTACTAAAAGAAAATGCTGGAATGACACAGCCCATTGCCATACCCTGAGGGCTTCTTGACAAAGAGGGTAAGACTTGGTTCCACCTTGCTTGTTCAAGTACCAGACCACTGACATGTTGCCTGTATGAAATGCAAATGCCAGAAGTACCACTCTCAACTCCAGAACATTGATATGCAGATGTGACTCTTGATCCATCCATGTGCCTTGGGCAGTCTTTCCCTGAAAACGCCCCCCCACCTTATCAGGGAAGTGTCCATGGTCACAGTGGCTACTGGGGGGGGGGGCAAAGGGTCTTCTGATTGTGACATGAAGAGACGTCAACCACCACCGAAGGTCTCTCTTGCAAGAATCTGTGATGAGAATCATGACGTGTGTCAGTAGCTTCTGGTAAGACCACTGAGCGAAGAGGAGCCATTGAAGGATTCGCATATGCATCCTTGCGAGTGGTACAGCCAGGATTGCTGCCGCCATCAAACCTAGCACCTTCAAGACCTCTGCTGCTGTAGCTTTGTTCTTTGACACCAGTGAGTTGACGTGTTGGCGAAGAAGTGAGACTCTTTCGGTTGGAAGATGTAGAGTGGTGGTTGAGGTATCTAACTCTGCTCCTATAAAAATGGTATGCTGCGATGGCGATAAGGCAGACTTTTTGAAGTTGATTCTAATGCCTAATTGATGGCAGAGTGTCAGAGTATATTGTGTTGCCTGAGTCAATTGATGCCTGGTAGTAGCGGTGAGGAGCCAATCGTCTAGGTATGGAAACACCTGGAATCCTAGACGCCTCAGTTAGCCGTGACCACTGCCATGCATTTGGTGAACACTCTGGGGGCTGTAGTGAGACCAAAGGCAGCTGGTAATGATTGGCTTCCAGCCAGAAACGCAGGTGACCCCTGGAGCATCTGCTCATCTTTATGTGATAGTACGCATCCTTGAGATCTATGGGGCACATCCAATCACCTTTCCCTAGAAAGGGAAGAATGGACTGAAGCGTGACCATTCAGAACTTCTCTTTCTTTATGAATTGGTTGAGTCTGCTGAGCTCCAAGATAGGTCTCCAGTCCCATGTTTTCTTTTGTACCAAAAAGAATCTTGAATAGGTTCTGAATCCAACTTGGTCTGCTGGGACTGGTTGAATGACTCTCTTTTTCTAGCAATTTGTGGATCTCTATGATTGCTTGTTCCCTGAGACTGGGTGGAACATCTGGGATTCTGTTTACAGGAGTGGGAGGGGAAGAGAACGGTATGAAATATCCTCTGGAAATGATGCTTTGTACCCATGTATCTGACGTTATGTTTAACCAGGCTTTTAGGTACAAAGATAAGTGACCCCCGACTGCCTCCAGAGCCGGACAGCCGGGCCTCCTTTCAGGAACACTGGTAGGGCTGGCCAGAGAACTGGCCTCTATCACCCTGTTGCTGTGGACCCCTCTGCCACACAGGTGGCACCTTCCATTACAACCCCCTCCTCTGCCTCTATTGGGGGTTTCTCCATGTGTGTCCTGAAAGGCTTCCTGTGCTTTTCGGAACCACATTTTTCCACCCTTAGGGCCCTTGGGATAGGGCCGAGTAGGGGTAGAAAAACGGATGCCAACGGCGGATAGGGTCTTGCCTTCCTGCTCACACCTGCTTAAAGCTTCCTTTACTTTAGGCCCAAACAGTGATGAGCCATCAATTGGGGTGTTGATAAAGGAAGACTTAAAGGGCTCCGCAAAGGAACAGAGACGCATCCAGGCTTGTCTCCACAGAGCAATGCCTGAACTAGCGGCTCTACTCGAACCATCAGCTGCATAAGATATGAGACGCATGGATGAGTTCACAACAGAGTTTAGGGTAGCGAGCTGTGTGTTGACTTTGTCGGAAACTCCTGCAGCTACCATACCCTGGAGAGTATCTCCTAGCTCTTTCAGGAGATCTCTTTGTAGTCTCGTAAAATGGGTGAAATAGTTCAGCGATCACAGAGAAAAAGTCACTGAACTAAACATGCGTTTCCCATATCTATCCATGATCACAGAATCTCTGTTAGGAGGATGGATAGATGCAGATGTTTCAGACACTTCCTTTTTGGTGGCTGCAGCTACCACCATGGCATCAACAGGCACTCCTTTGGTCAAAAAGGCTTTGTCCACTGGGGCAGAGATGAACTTATTCGGCTTCCGAGGGACAGGTTCCATGGCATCCAGTGACTCCCACGCCTTACGAGAGATCAGCTCCATGTGCTGATCTTAAGGCAGAGACACCCAAGAAGTGGAAGGTTGAGACGCAAAAGCCTTCAAGAGCACTGACTCATCCTCAGTAGGGGTTTTGGACTGCCAACCGCCCCTCTGACTCAGGATCTCTAATATCTCTGCAAAGGAGATATCCTCAGAGGGGAATCGAGGGGACCCTTCTGACTCATCCAAGTCAGTGTCAGATGTATAAGACTTCTGTGGGGAGTCCAAGTGCCTCCTCTTGCACAGTCTCTTCCTGGGTACCTCCTCAGTGGGGGGATCTGGGGAGGTCTTGGAAGAACAGGGGGTGCCATGTGGGGCTAATTGAGGCTCAGGGTCTCTACGTTTGGTGGGCCGGTAGACGTAGAAGCGGAAACAGGTGCTTGAGGGGAGAAGGAAGTCTGAACTGATGCCGCCGATGTCTTAGGAGACAGGACTCTCCTCATGGCATCGAAAGCACCATGGCTCCGATGAGAAGGGGTAGACAGATCCGGAGGGACCGTCCGATCCTCCTGCACTGAAACCATGGGCTCTGAGCCCAAGATAGGAGCTGAGCTCATCCAAGCCAAAGCCCCAAGAGGAAGAGTCAGCACCGACAAATCGGCCTAACTATCCTCCCGGGACACGACAGGAGAGTGCCGGCTCCTAACATCTTCAGTCGGCGCCGAGGATGTCCGATTAGATGAACCGATAACACCGGTGCGGGTCTCGGTTCCATAGGTTCAACAACTATCGGTTCGGGCTCCTTTGGCTCCGAGAGTCCAATATGGCTCGGAGGAAGAGTAGTTAAGTCCGGTTTAATGGTCTTTGGCTCCGAAGAAAGGGTCCAGGCCGACAACAATTTAACAAGTCCTGGTGCCCATAGAAGCTTCTGCACTAGCCGATCCATATCCATATCTGAGAGGCTGACCGAAGACTTCGAGGAATGCACCGAAGGTGCTGACTGGAGCAGAGGAGATGAGGGGACCTCAGAGATCGGCTCCAAGGCCGGGAGCTGGCTCCGAACCAAATGGACACTCGCTTCCGAGGACTGTGGAACCGATGACCCTGTACACTCCCTTCTTTTTGCCTTCTTAGAAACTTTAGAATCTCCAGAAGATTTAGATGATTTTGAGGAAGTGCTAGCACCATCCTGGCTACCCAACGTCTCAGAGAAAGGATGCTGCAGCAACCCCCTATCAATAAGTTTTCTCCTTTTCTCTAAAAGCACCCTAGAGGAAAAAGAGTGGCAAATACTGCAAAAGTCTTGGAGGTGTTTAGCCCCCAGACAGTAAACACATTGGACATGCCCGTCAGTCATGGACATTTTCTGTCCACAATCTGGACATTTCTTAAACCCTTATTTGGGATGAGACTTCTCCCTCTCATCCGACATGTTCAAAGTGTAATCAAAGTTTGAAACAGGCACACCACAGAATTAACTTGCAGAGGTTAAATACAGGGCTAACTAGGCCCAAACCTAAAAAGTACTAATAACAAGAAGAAATTTGTTAAATCTAAATAGGGCTAACAAAAGGCCCAACACTCTAAGAAACTAAGCCAACACAGGGTACTACCTACTACAATCTAACCTACGTATAACTACAGTATTTTAATGTGAAACACACACACACTAGATAGAGAATTATATATATAAAAAGAGAAGGAGAAATACATTTTTAAACTTGCAATTTAAGCAAAATATGGTCCGAGCTGACTGGATCACTGAGATCTCTTGCCGCGGCAAACTAGATCTGAGGTAATTCCAGCAGTGCATTGTGGGATAAGTGGCTTGGTCTCGAGCTACTGGCAAACCTTGAGCTTTTGCTATAGACTGTGTCGGAGCCGAGGATCGGCTCTGAACCCATCAGTGAGAATAAACGGTGAGATAAACAACTTCACGTCTACATTTTTGAGGTAGAAGGAGAATAGTCCAGGAGTCCCTGGAGAATGGTCTTAGCAAAGCTTGATCTGGGTCTAGAGAAGGAACTGAGCTTGGTAAAAGTGTGTGGAGAACCAAGTAGCAGCTTCTACAACACTTCTAGAATCCATATCTTTCCAAAAAGCCACAGATGAAGGCAAAGCCCTAGTGGACTGGGCCTTTACCCAGTCTGGAATAGATTTGTTATAGTGAGTATAACAAAATGCTATAGCCTCAGACACCCATTTTGAAATAGTCTGTTTTGACGCAGGTAATCCCTTATTTTTACCTTCAGAAGACATTAACAATTGATCTGTAGTTCTGAAAGATTTAGTTCTGTCAAGATATAACCTGAGTTTTCTGTGGACATCCAGGGTACAGAGTATTCTTTCTCCCTCATTTTTAAGTTCAGGAAAAAAATGGGGAGATGGATAGTTTGGCTTAAAGTAAACTTGGATACTACTTTAAGAATAAAAAAAAATGATTACTTCTCAAAAAAACCCTGTTCCTCTGGAAAATGAGATAGGGCTGACGTACCATAAGTCTGAATTCAGATGCCCTTTTTGTAGAGGTCAGAGCAATCAGTAAAATAGTTTTTTTTCCAAATTAAGAACCTCAAGTCAGCCATATTAGCTGTTTCAAATGGAGCAATTAATAGCCTCTTATACAAAAATAAAATCTTAGGAAGGGACTACCAGTTTTCTTAGAGGCCTCTTATGCAAACCCCCCTTAAGAACATTTTGACATGAGACTGCACTGAAAACAGGGGATCCGTGGGCAGACATGCTGAAATGGCTGATAAATAAACTTTGACAGAGGAATAAGAAAGGCCATAAGATAGTGACACAAATAAATATTTTAAAACCAGAGAACAACTAGCCATGAATTGGTGCTGGCTATGTTGTTGGCACCAAGTAGAAACCCTTTTCCATTTGCTAATATATGCCTTTCTACTAACAGGCTTTCCGGCCTCCATTAGTACCTGCTGCACATCCTCAGTAAACAGGTGCCTAAATGGAATTAAGACCCCAACATCTTGGCAGTCAGTTGAAGATGATTGGTGTCGGGATGTATCAAACACTCTTGTTCTTATGTGAGTAGATCCAGCCTGTGAGGAATCTTGTAGTAATTGCCCCTGGCCATTTTCAAAAAAAGGGAGAACCTCAGTTGCCTGGACCAGAAGGGAGTCACCACAATATTCTTGGGGGATTCCTTCTGAACCTTCAGAAGTACCCTGGATATTAGTGGAAAGGCATACAGGAATATTCCTGCCCAATGAAAAGAAAAGGCATCTGTCTTTCCAGGCCTTCTTGTATGGAGTCTTGAAACAAAATTTTGTCAGTTAATCGTTCAGAGAAGAGGCAAGGAGATCTCCCTCAGGAACTTTCAACAGATGGATCAGATCTTGGAAGATCCCCTATCTACTTTCCATTCATGAGAGTCTGCCCTTATCCTGCTCAGCTTGTCTGTCACACAGTTTTACTCTGATAGAATTTAGGATGCCTGTAGAGTGAGATTGTGCTGTGAAGCTATATCCCAAGATAACATGCTAGTCTGCAAATGGGGTATGACCTTGCTCCCTCTTGTTTGTTGATGTACTGCATGAGTGTAGTATTGTTTGTAACTGCTTGAAGAGGTACCAGGGAGCAAAGATGGTTCAAAGAGTTGAGTGCCTTGATTAGGACAAGCAACCTCTTGATATTTATGTGATTACATCTGTCCTTGGTGTCCCACACTCCCTGAACTTTTTTCCATCCTGAAACTGCTCCACAAACAAAGTCCAAAGTGTCTGTGGTGACTGACTGTTCTGGAGTAAGGAAGGAAAAGGGGACACCTGGATTTAATATCTGTAGTTTCAACCAAAAGATTTCAATTTTGACAAAGCCTAGCACTGGGATTTGAAAAGATAAAGTGTGCTCCTGCTATTACCATCTTATCTATCTCATATGGAGTCTTGTCAAGGATATCATTAGAATCACAGATGCCATTAGATCCAAATTCCTGAGGTATTCCCTCACAGTGACTAAAGTCTGAGTGGAAAACCTTAGAAATAGAGCTAAAAAAATAAAATAAAATAAAAAAATTGGCTGCGCCTTGTGTGGCAGTGGCTATTTCTGCTCAGCAAGGAAATGTGTACTTTGGCCTATTCCCATATCTAAATAATGAGGTAAAAACACAAATTAGGGAAGACTGCTAATCGCAAGTTAGTTTATTGTAGAAAGACTATACTGAAAATGTGATCCTTAGGCTTCCTGCGTAACAGGTTTGATGAGCTGCTGTCTGTGGGGCCTGAGAGGCTTACAGCACTTCTTGAGTTACAGGAGCTGGGAATTTTATTCAAATATGGAACAAAATGCCAGATATGCACAGAACCAAAGCTACTGGATCATGGTAAGAGAAGGAAACACAAGAGGTGTAAAAGAACATGCAAAAGAGGACCTAGGGCTGGTATCACTGCAAGGATAAAAGCAAATCCCTACAGGCCTATATGATCACTGGAAAGCAACATGGACTACATAAGGCTGGAATTATCGACTCAGAACAAGGTGAGGAAATGCTGTGTGCTTATTTTTACTGCGACTTGGCTAAACTCTAACATTAATGACAGTGCAGTCCATGTGGTGGGGCTATCACTTTTTAGAGCAGACAGAATACATTCTCTCAGTGGTAAATTCAAAGGGGAAGGGGTCTGCATATACATCAATTACAACTGGTGTACCAGTTGTGAGATAGTATCCTCGCACTGTTCAGATAATCTAAAGTTTTTGTCACTGAAATGCAGACCCTTTTATCTAACATGGGAATTTAACAGCATCTGCATCACAGCTGTCTATAGTCTTCCCAGTACTAATCCAAATGAAGCAATGGCCACATTACACCAGGCTATAAATGACCTGCAAAACACAAATCCAGAGTGTGCTCATATAGAGGCAGGTGACTTGAATCAGGCCAACCTGAAAAGTTCTGCCCCACTACTTCCAATATGTAGACTTTGCAACAAGGGGGAGAACACATTGGACAAGGTATAAAGCAATGTTAAGATGGCATGTAAGGCAGTGCCTCATCCACACCTGGGAAACCTGACCACCTCTCCATATTGTCACTACCAGCATATAAACCATTGCCAACTAGAGGGAGACCAAAAGTGAAACAAGTAAGGTTATGGCCAGAGGGTGCATCTTCAGCACTCCAGAACTGCTTCGAGAGCACAGACTGGAGCATATTCAAGAAGGGAGCTACTGAGAAACAGTGTATCCAACCTTTATGAGTACACCGAGGTGGTGATGAGCTACATCTTGAAATGTGTGGATGATATGACAGTCACCAAAACCATCATCACACAAGCCAACCAGAAACTCTGGTTGACAAGAGAGGTATACAAGCTATTGAAAACAAGGAACACAGCTTCAGGTCTGGAGACAGAACAGCCAGAGCAAATCTGAACAAGGAAGCAAAATGCACCTATGGCAGAAAGATCCAGAGCTACTTCTCTGACAAAAAAGACCCCATGCGTCTATGGCATAGTATCCAGTCCATAACTGACTACAGACCCTTATCTTCACAATACTAGGACAACAAGGAATTTTTAAATAAGCTGAAGGTCTACTTCAGCAGATTCAAAGAAGGGAACAGAACAACAGAGAAGAAAATGCACATCAGCCATAACTCGAAGATGCTCACCCTCAACCCAGTTGATGTCCAGAGTACACTACACAGAATTAACCAGAGAAAAGCTGGGCCTGATAACATCAGGGAATGTGTAGTCCAACTAACAAATGTCCTTATGGATATCTTCAATAACTCTCTGAGTCAGCAAATACTTCGGAAATGCTTCAAGGACATGACAATCATTCCATTATCAAAGAAGTCTCCACCATCTTGCCTAAATGACTACTGCCCTGTGGCCCTCACCTCCACAGTGATGAAATGCTTTGAAAGGCTGGTCAAGGATGCTATAACATCTAGGCCACCTGCTGATCTTGACCCTCAGCAGTTTGCTAACTGAGCAAACTGCTCTACAGCAGATGCCATCTCTCGAGCAATCCATCTAATGCTGGAACACCTTGAGAATAAAAACACCTATGCAAAGGTACTATTCATTGACTTCAGCTCTGTGTTTAACATGGTCATCCCTCTTCATCTGGTAATGAAGCTACTCCAACTAGGTATCAACACTCCACTTTGCAACTGGAGTCTTGACTTTCTCATAGACAGACCTCAGAAAGTGTTTGCATGTAATAACTTCTTGGATAGCATCACTGTTAACACTGAAGTCCCACAAGGATGTGTGCTAAGTCCCTTGCTGTTCATCCTGTTTACAGCCAGGTACAATTCAAACCACATCATCAAGTTTGCTGATGACAAAACTGTGGTGGGCCTCATCAGTAACAACAATGAAATAGCTTATACAGATGAGGTGGAACAACTGATTACCTGGTGTGGAAATAACAACTTATCACTAAACATGAATAAGACAAAATAGATAATTGTGGACTACAGGAAAAATTACAAGGAACATTCTCCCCTCACCACCAATGGGAAAGCAGTGGAAAGAGTGAGAAGCATGAAGTTTCTGGGAGTGTATATCGATAAGGACTTGTCTTGGAACACTAGTACAAATGCCAGAGTCAAGAAAGCACACCAGAGATTGCACTTTTAAGAAGGCTGAGGAGAACGAATCTCCCATTGACAGTTCTCACTACCTTCTACAAAGGTAATATAGAAAGGATCCTGACAAACAACCTTGCAGTATGGTATGTAAGCTGCTCTACCTCTGAGTGCAAATCTCTCCAGAGAGTGGTAAAGACAGCTGAGAGTATCACTAAGGCCACCTTACCACTTATCCATGACTTGTACTTATCCAGATGTCTCAGCAGGGCCAGAGGAATAATTACAGACTGCACTCGTCCTGCTTACAGACTGTTCATGCATCTATTATCTGGAAAGAATTTCCGAAGCATACGTTGCAGAACTATGAGATTCAGGAATAGGTTCTTCCCTAATGTCATCAAGCTGCTGAACGCTAGTAACAACTACGCTCCGTGATGGCCATCTGAGTCAGTAGAAACTGTAGAAGCGTGTCTCAACTGTTCATTAACATGGTTATCAGTCTCATAGGTTCATAGGTGTGTACTAGCTAATGGCCCTGGAGCCTTCACAAGCCTAGCCCACAGACGTACCCTGGCATCGTGCCGCCCAACGTTAGTTCCCAGTGCCTCTATCAAGTAGAGCCACTAGAATGATCCCTGGGGTGAACTTTCTATTTCCCATCCACTCATCAAGATTTCCCTTGAAGACAGCTAGTGAGGTGCTCTGCTTGACATGTATGGGAAGTCTACTCCAGAGCATGGGCAATCTCTGGGTTATGAACCTGTCCCTCCAGCATGTTCTGTTGATTGTGGTAATGAGGTTGAGGTTGAGGTCTCTGGAGGGTGTGGTGCAGAGGGATTGGGATTTCTTTAGATGTAGCATTTCTAACAGAGTTGGGTCAGACATGGTGGGATTTCTTTAAATGTAGCATTTCTAACAGAGCTGGGCCAGAGCCAGACATGGCTTTGTAAGTCAAGCAGAGATTGCCTTGTAGTAGATGATATGAGACAGAGAATAGCTGTAGTTTTTTGAGTCTGTCCATGTAGGACATGTGTTTAAGGCCTAGGATCCTCTCTGTGGGGTACTTTTGTGGCCTTTCCAGCTGCTGCATGTGTCTAGTGAGGTACATGCCAAATGAGGCATTATACTCAATGATTGGCCTAATGAGGAAAGAGTAGAGAGAGATGATGACCTCTTTCTTCCTGGATGCAAAACCCTTGGTAATGAGATGTGCCACAAAGAAGGACTTCCTGACCACAGTGGCAATGTGGTGGTCGAATGAGAGGCTGCTGTCAACCTGTGTCCCCAGATCTCTTATAACACCTTCGGTGTTCAGTGGGATGCCATCAATGGGGTAATTAGTGGGAACTGAGTTTTTCCCAAAGGGGATAATGATGCATTTTTTGGCATTAAGCTTAAGCCCATGGTTTCGACACCAGTCATTGGTCTCAGTGAGGCCTTTCTGTAGGATGTCTACATCACTTGGAGAGTTAATAATGGCTCCCAGCTTGCAGTCGTCTGCAAACTTGGTCAGCCAGAGTTCCTCCATGTTGGCCTGGACTTCTAAGAAGTAGATGCCAAACAGGAGAGGACCCAGGACCAATACCTGTGGGACTCCACTCGTGACTGGTCGGCAGACTGACTTGGAGTCTGCTACTTTCACATTGTGGGTTCTACCTGTGAGCCAATTTGCAGCCCACATAGATATTGAGTTGATGCCTAGTTTGGTGCGTTTATCAATAATTCCTGAGTGGGGAATGGTATCAAAGGCCTTGGCCAGATCAAGGTAGGCTGTAATGAACTGCCTTGCCCTCATCCACAGCTCTGGTGACTCACTCAAATAAGTCAACCAGGTTGAGCAGGCATGATCTATCTTTCACAAAACCAAACTGAGTGGGATCCAGAGTTTGGAGAGTCCCTACATCCTTGTTAATTCGGTCCATGATGATGTGTTCCATAGCCTTACATATAAGACTTATCAGGCTAATGGGGAGATAATTCCTAGAGTCTGTAGTCGCTCCCCCTTTATGAAGAGGGATGACTGTAGCAGTGCACCATTCGGTAGGGACAAAGCCTGAGGAGAGGGTGTGAATGAACAGGGCACACAGATGTGGCACCAGTTCACTTTATAGTTCATACAGAACACATCCAGGGATATTGTTGGGTCTCATAGAAGCTGTATTCTTGGCCTTGGACAATGCAGCTTTAACCTGTGCTGCAGTAAAGCTGAGTGCCTGGCATTCTTCTGGTATTGTGATTGGTCCTTGGGGGGGGGGGGTAAAGTTGGCACTGAATCTGTCGGCCAGTATGTTGGCAATATCTGTTGGCTAAGTAAAGGAGGTACCATTGTGCAGTAACTCAGAGCAAATCTGGGTATTGCCATGGAGCTTCTTGATATAACTACAGAAGGCTTTGTGGTTGTTTTTAGTGCCTGCCACAATTCTGTCTTCATAGCAGGCTTTAGAGGTTTTGATGAGGGATCACAACATTTTGTTGAGGCTAACAAGAGAGCTTTTCCAGTCTTAAGACTTCACCTTTTCTGCAACAGTTTGTTCCTTCTGTTGTAGAGTTTATTGATGGCAGAGGACCACCAGACTGGCTTCCTTTTTTCTGGAGGAGAGCGTCTTGGTTCTGTTGGGCATGGCTAGTTCCATGCATTTATGTATGTGTTCGTACAGTGCACTGGTGTATGATTCGGCAGTCATGCATCTATTTTCCATTGACATAGGTGCTGTGAAGTTAGCCACCTCTGTTTTTAGGAGCCCAAAGTCAGCTTTGGAGAAGTTTTTCACGGTGGTTACCTTTGCGGGGGGTGTGGGTGAGATGTGGAATTCCATGGTGATTAGTTTATGGTCGGATCTAACCAGGGAGGAATTGACTATTGGTATAGAGCAAGGGTTGCCCGTGTTAGTAATAACCAGGTCAAAGATGTTGCTTTCTCTAGTGGGTGGATGAATGAGCTTTGTCCAAGGCATTGGAACTGATGAATTCCAGGAAGCGTTGGGCTAGTGTATTGGTGCATGATTAGTTTTCCCACTTGATGGAGGGGTAGTTGATGTCCCCTAGTATGAGAGTGTTGGGTTTGACCCTAATAGTTTCCAGGGTGCTTAGGAACATGGAGTGAGAGTCTTGTGACATGGTTGAGGACCTATAGCAGGCTACAAAGTGAATTTCTGTCTTACCCAATGTTAGTTGTACCTGAAGTATCTCAGATGCGTTATGCTGGGCTACTAGTCTGGAGGTGTGCATATCCTTTATGAATGTGGAGACACCACCACCTTTGGAGCTTCGGTCTATGTTCTGGGGCCAAAAGGTGGGGAATGAGTTATAGCCTGGTAGCTCATGGGTGCTTTCTGCTGCTTTAAACTAGGTCTCCGTTACAGCACAAATGTCAATATTCTCCATTTTGAGAAGTGCTTCGAGCAAGTACATCTTGAGATTTAGACTTCTAGCATTGAGCAGCATGACCCTCAGATTGCATTTATTTATAGCTGTTACAGTGGTAATTTGGTATTTGGAACATTGCCTAAAAAAGGCACTATAGGGGTGGCAAGAGCCTTAGCCAGTATCCGGAAACCCAGGGGTGACAGATGCAGGCCATCTCTGGCAAAGCACTGAGGTATGTCAATCATGTCATCCCAAGCAGACAGACATTGGATCCCCTTAGAATGACACCACAAACTTAGCAATTGTTGAAGTCAATCACTTTCTGCTTGTACTGCAGTATCATTCTGGGCAACGGCAGGATGCTGCTCAGGACTAGGGTCATACCTACCTGGGCCACATAATCCGAGAGCTGCTCCATGTCTCTTTTCATGTAGTCCAGGGAGGTGCATCTCAGGTCATTCACATCCACATGGCCATGACAAAGTCATACTTGTTGTGGAGTGACCTGAGTGTGTGTGTTATGTGTCTGACTCTGGCACCTGACAGTCAGCTGACTGTTACCTTCTCCTTATTCAACCCAGTGAGTGGGACATCAGTGTGCCTCATTATCGAGTCACCTATGATTAGTGTATTGGGCAAGCTGTTTTGCCTTAGGTGCTCAGGTTGAGTGGCACACTTTGTAGGTGAGCTATGTGTCTTGTGGTTTGTGCTGTGTTGTGGTGGCTGAGTGCATTTCTGCCTTGGAGGCCTCTGCTGTTTGGGTACATTTCTACTGAGAGCCTATGCAAAGGTAGGTGTGTGGTTTGTGATTTGATGTGACAGCTGAAGGGCTATGTGTTGCATGTGGTGTGGTGCTATTCCAGTCTTGGCTTGAGAGTGCATGGCTTCCAGTTTGGAGATATAAGTGCATCTCTCACAAGCCTGAGTGTTGGGAGGTAAGAGGAGAGGGTTGTCTGTGTACATGAGGCAGTTGCGACACTGCCTCAGGATGCCTAAATTCACCAGGTTAATAGGAGAAAGCACAGGAAACTGACCTTTAGACATGCCATGAGGGATGGTCATTATTACTAAGTACTGCAACTGTTTCCTTATATACTCCTTTTACAGGAAAAATGTCACTCAAGGTGTCTGAGTCTGGACAGAGCTCTGCCAAGCACTTGAGGGGAAACTAATATGTAGACCCTGAAAATTTAAGGATGAAGTATTTAGGCAGATATTCTGAAGTTAGAAAAAAATCAAACAGTACTTACTGAAAAATGAAGAATTAGCTTGTCAAGAATTATGAAACGAGGGGAGGTCACATGAATGGCTACTACTAATGCTGGTCTCAGCACAGCTTCACTCTGTTGGGATACAATACTCCTTTGCTTCATCTATCACCACAAGCAAAATTTTAGCACCAATCCCAAGAAGAAAAGTAGGCCATGACCTGTTTGGTGATCCACAGTCTTCTAAGACTTTTTCTGGTAGATGCCTCGAATAGCGACCAGACCAATCATGTACATTAAGCACAGACATTCACTCTCCAACCAGAAAGAGTCAGGAATCAATGCACTCTACTCCTACTCTCAACAGGATCAGAATATATGCACAGATTCCGAGCTGTCACCTATAAAGCAGTTATTAAGCTTTCTGGTGATCAGCAGTCTCCAGGAAATAATGTAAGTGCACTCCTTCTCTCACCAGGAGAAAATAGAAGCATTAAACCCAAGATGACTACTGAGAGGCAGAATGTGGGCTCTCCAATAATTGGTGGTCTTGCAATAGATGCTTAAAGGTAAGATGAAAAAAATGGTTTATCCTAAACACTGCAGTGTTCACTAGAAGTGTTAGAAGTGAAAATAGGTAACTTAAGTTTTACCTGTCTAAAAAGTTAAGTTTTAGTGGAGAGTCACTATTTTTACAACAGCAAGATGGATTGAAAGGGTGTGGTCACTTTTGTATTCTGGTACTATGGAATACAGTAGGATGGCCAATAAATTTAAACAGCTGAAGGGGAGTGATTTCACAAAATGATAATTTTGTGCTTACTCACACCAGCCAGGAAAAGCAGAGAGGAAATGAGATGTATGGTCAAATTAACATAAGGGGCAGGCAACTAGAAAGACAGTGGTGTTTAAGAACACAACAGTAACCAGGTGGGAGGGTGGGAACAAATTCTGTCTGACTGACAAGAGACAGAGCTGTGGTCTCTCTTCAAGTTTTAATATGCAATTAAAAGCAGATTACAAGTAAAACACAGTGTAAAGAAAACAAATCACAGTATACAAAATAGAAAAAGACAATAAAGTAATACAAAAATACAACAAATAAGCAAACTAACCTTCCCCTCACAGCAAGCTGTAGCAGAGACTGGGTGAGCCTTTCCAGTAAAGCTCTGAAATGTTTTATTTTACCCCTTAAATAGAAGGTTTAGTTCCTAGCGCCACCTCCTTAGTTCACAGATGATAAACATTAACTGACCTGTTGTAACTTATGTGTGACTCCTTACTTGACCTGTTCTAATTTCTGTCCGACTCATAAGAGACAGAGCTCTGGTCTCTTTTCAAGTTTCAATATGCAGTTAAAAGCAGAATACAAGTAAAACATAGTGTAAAGAAAACAAATCACAGTATGCAAAATAGAAAAAGGCAATAAAGTAATACAAAATACAACAAATGAAAAGCAAACTAACCTTTCCCTCACAGCAAACTGTAGCACAGTCTGGGTGAGCCTTTCCACTATTTCTTAGTGCAATATTCACCATGACTGTAACTTATAGGCCATCTAGGGCAGTAGCAATGCAGTAAAATATCTCTTCTTTCAGTGCAATACCTGTTGCAAATTCATAAATTAACTATAGTGCAATACTCTAAGGTCCATAGTGCAATACTCTAATGTTCACACTGCAATACTCAAATATCTCTTTCTGTGCAAGAATCAATGCAATGTCTTAACCAAATACCTGTGCTATCCTAAAGTCTCATGCAAGTAAGTGTTCAGTGTGAAAAGTGATAAAATGTGTTTCTAATTATGTGCAGCATTGGTCTATCTACCTGTATGTCCACAATGTAATAGCAAGATGTTACATGTGTAAATGCCTGTGAAAATAGTCTATATGTTGTCTGTACATTGAGTCTGAAGACATGGAATTCCGTTCAGTTTTTGCACTTGTGTGATTTCTGAATGACAATAAAGTTTAGTTTTTGACTTTGACTTAAATGAAGATCTATGTTTTTCCTCCTTAAGAATAGCTCTTTGAACTGAGGTGTCTAGCTGACATCCCAGGAACACAATTGTGTGTGAGAAAGTCAAGAAAGACTTTTGTTTTTTTACAATCCCA
This sequence comes from Protopterus annectens, assembly GCF_019279795.1. Taxonomy (NCBI): domain Eukaryota; kingdom Metazoa; phylum Chordata; order Ceratodontiformes; family Protopteridae; genus Protopterus; species Protopterus annectens. Next base: position 22,450,183 of record NC_056743.1, read on the forward strand.
ACTTCTGAGTTCTCTCACCCAAGACAAAGATTCCTAACACCTTGAAAAAGATGCTGCAATGATAAGCAAGTCTAATTACGGACAAATGCAGAAGCCCTGTAACCTGCAATGAGCTATAGCTGGAGCTAGACACTTTGTGAACCTGCTTGATGCAGTGGATCATCCAAAGGGTAAGGCAGAGAAATGATAATGTGATCCAGACACAAAAAAAGTACAGTTTTGTACCTACCATAAATGTAGATGTTCGAAGATCCACATTGCTGCAGTCCTAACACTTGGGTAGTCCGCTGTCCCTCGGTCGGCCCGAATATCAGAGTATAAGGCTGACGTCGGTCAGGGCGCATTTGACTGACATCAGAACGTCAGGGTACAAATGCGCATGACCGACGTCATATCCTCAGTCTTTTCTTGCCCCAGATGTCAGAAGACCCTAAAGAAAAAGGTCAAAACCCCTAGGCAACAGCTAAACAACCAACCAGCCTAACACCAAGAATATGTACAATATATACAATATATACAATAAACACCATATACCTCAGAAGGATAACCCAACCCACACAACCACCTCAAACTACAGAGGGGAAGGAGGAGAGATTGGACTGCAGCAATGTGGATCTTGAACATCTACATTTATGGTAGGTACAAAACTGTACTATGTTCTTCATCCCACATTGCTGCAGTCCTAACACTTGGGTAGAATCCCAAAGCAGAGGTAAGGGAGGATGGCTAAACTATAATGAAGCAGGAGCTGCCAGAATGCCCTGCAACACAGCAGTGGCAAACCCAGCCCTGGATTTAGAGTACAATGGAAGGTGGTAATGCCTAGAGAAGGTATGCACTGAACTCCAAGTGGCTGCCTCCAAAATATCCTTAGTTGCCACCCCCCTCAAAAAAGCTGTTGAAGTGGCAGTAGCCCTAGTGGAATGAGGCCTAATCCCAGCTGGAATCTCTTTGCCATGATGGGAATAACAGAAAGCAATGCAAAATCCAATCCACTTAGAAATAGTTTGTTTCGACACGGGCTTGCCCTGAGAGCACAAAGCAAAAGAAACTAATAACTGCTGAGATTGCCTGAACCCTTTAGTTCTGTCCAAATAATAACGCAACTGCCTGTGTACATCTAAAGTGTGCAAAATCTTTTCCCCTTTATTTTGGGGATTTGCATAAAAAGTAGGCAAATGAATAGTTTGGTTTAAAGCCACACTAGAAACCACTTTAGGCATAAAGGAAGGATTAGTACGTAAAGATACCCTATCCTTATGGAAAATTAAGAAAGGCTCAACTGCCATAAGGGCCTGCAATTCAGAAACCCTTCTTGCAGAGGTAATGGCCAACAAAAAAGCAGTCTTCCATGACAAATATTTCAACTCAGCAGTAGCTGCAGGCTCAAAAGGTTGTAGAGTGAGTTTCTCCAACACAAAATTGAGATCCCAAGCAGGAGTAGGAGCCCTTCGTGGGGGTCTTATATTCTTTGCCCCTCTAAGAAATTGCTTGAACAAAGGATGATAAAACAATGGTGGGTCACAGTCGTAGTGAGCTGAAATTGCTGCAGCATGAATCTTAATAGAAGAGAAGGACAAACCTTTGTCTAATAATTCAGTAAGATATTGAAGAGCCACACTTAAATCAGGCTCAGAAACATCCAAATCCTTAGCTGCACTCCAAAACAAAAATCTCTTCCATTTATCTGCGTACACTTTCCTTGTACTAGGCCTTCTAGCTTCCAAAATCACATTCAAAACTTGTTGTGGAAGTTGAGACCCTCTATGGTTTAAAACAGAATATGCCAGGCTGTTAGATGAAGAGAGTGAAGTTTGACATTGAGCAAATGACTGTCCTCCTGGGAAAACAGATGTGGAATCAAAGGCAAAGGCCATGGAGGCTTCCGCACTAGACTTCTCAGTAATGGGTACCAGTGCTGCCGAGGCCAATCTGGAGCTATCAAAATCATCCTTGGCTTGTCCTGTCTGACCTTCAGAAGTACCTTTGGGAGGAGAGGCAGAGGTGGGAAGGCATACACATGAAGATTTTTCCAACTGAAAGAAAGAGCATCCACTTTCCAGGCTGTGGGATGAAACCTCTTTGTGCAAAACTTTGGCAGCTGATGGTTTAGTGGAGAAGCGAACAGATCTATGTCTGGAGTTCCCCAGGACACTGTCAATTTCTGAAATACATGAAGATCCAGTTTCCACTCGTGGGGATCCATGATTTGTCTGCTTAACACATCTGCTAAGGAGTTCTGTGCTCCTGGCAGAAACCTTGCCTGAAGACTTAGTTGTAAACTGAGAGCAGTCTCCCACAAAATCATTGCTTGCCTGCATAGAGGATAAGAATGTGTTCCCCCTTGCTTGTTGATGTACCACATGACAGTTGTGTTGTCTGTTAGAATCAACACCTGCCCTGGAAGAAGTAAATCCTTGAAAGCTATCAATGCAAACTGGACTGCTAACATCTCCTTCAAGTTGATATGTAGATGCTGTAGTCTGACAGGCCACTTGTCTTGTATCCACTTTCCATTTAGATGAGCTCCCCAAGCTTTGTCCGAGGCATCTGTCGTTAAAATTTGACTCGCCTCTGGCCGGGTCACAGAGAGTCCCTTGTTTAGGTGACATTCCTGAGCCCACCACAAAAATTCCTTTTGAATGCAAGGTATTATTTGAATGACAGTGTCCAGATCCTGGCAGTGCTGTGTCCATACATTCTTGAGATACCATTGCAACTTCCTCATATGCAGTTTGGCATTGGGAAGCACCAGAATACAAGATGCCATGAACCCTAAGGCTTGAAGGACTGTCCTTGCAGTCAGCCCGGACTGAAGAGATAGATGATGGAAGTAAAGGGAAAGATTCTTTTGTTTGTCCGGGGTTAGAAAGGCCATCTGGGATGCTGTATTCAGTCTTACACCCAGAAAGCACATGTCTTGAGAGGGTACTAGACTGGACTTTATTTCGTTCACAGAATACCCCAGGCATCTTAGCACTGCTATCACATATTCCAAATGACGAAGAAGCTCTTCCCTTCTTTGAGCCAGAATCAGGCAATCGTCCAAATAAGGATAGATTTGTATTCCTTTCAGCCTGAAGAAAGCTATCACTGGAGCCAGAACTTTCGTAAATACTCTGGCCGCAGTAGATAAGCCAAAGGGCAATGCAGAGAACTGATAGTGAGAAGTTCCAGTCCAACGCAGATACTTCCTGCAACTTAGTCTGATAGGAACATGAAGATATGCCTCTTTGAGATCCAAAGTTACCATCCAGTGATCCTTGCCCAGCAGAGGTAAAAGTTGTTGTAACGTCAACATCTTGAACTTGGGAATGTCCAGATAAGTGTTGAGGATAGATAAATCCAAAATTGGTCTCCACGTGTACCCCCTTTTTTGGTACAAGGAACAGGCGGGAATAAAATCCTAGGCCTCTTTCTGGCATAGGAACCGGCTGTATGGCCCCTATTTGGAGTAACAGAGAAATTTGCTTGTGAGCCTCTATTCTTTGTTGAGGAGGAATATCTGGCATGCCCCTGAAAGGAGGCAAGGTATGGAAATAAAACCTGTAACCGTGATGTATGATGTCCAATACCCATCTGTCTTGGGTAATCAACTTCCAATTTTCTTTGAAAAGTGTCAACCTTCCTCCCAAAGGTGCTGCCAGGCGAAAAGGTTCTGGCAGCTGAAAAGGTAGGTCATTGGGTTTGTTTACGAAAGGACTGACCCCTGCCCTCACCTGAAGACTGTGCAGGAGAACTCCCTGTCCTAGGCCTGAAAGAGCCCTGACCTCTGCCCCTGCCATGTCTAGATCTACCCCTAGACTGGGAATCATAAGAAGGATACGTCCACCCCTTAGTAGGCCAATTTCTACTAAACTTCGGAGGCTGAACCTGTAAAATTCTTTAACAGTCTGCATAGACTTAGCCTTGTCTTCCATTTTCTTTAAAACTGCCTCAACAGGAGAACCAAACAAGACATCAGATTGCAAAGGGGCATCCAAAATCCTAGTTTTAACATGGTCAGATAAATTTTGATCCCGCAGCCAGGCATGCCTGCGAAGAACTGACCCAGTGGCAGCCACCCTGGACGAGGCCTGTACAGCATCAAAACCACATTGCAAAGAGTGCTTACCCACCTGTTCAGAGACATGCACTAAATCTTGTAACTCTTTACAATCAAGACCTTCCGCCAGAGCATCAACCTTAGATTTCAACTGTGAAAGGAGATAATTTTGATATTTCAACATGTGAAACTGGCAATTCAAAGCCCTCATGGCCAGAGTGGAAGAAGTATAAACTTTCTTTCCCCATCTATCCAAAGCCCTAGCCTCTTTATCCGCAGGAACCGGATTCTTGACAACAGAAGCCTTAACACCCTTAGGCCCCTGGCTAACAGTTTCAGGGTCTGCCCTAGGACTTTTAAAAAGATACTTATGAGCTTCAGGTACCCTGTAATACCTATCAGGTTTAATAGGAGCAGGAGGCAAAGAATCAGGATTAAGAGAAGCTTCTGCAAAAACATCTTCCACCACATTTAGAACAGGAGGTATAGCCAAAGGCCTATGCTGGGGTAAAAACAAAAATTCCCTAAGCCTTTTCCTGGAATCAGAGAAGTCCTGACCTTCCCATTTAAAATGCTCTCTCATGGAGTGAAGGGTCTCTGAAAAAGAAAAATCCTCAGGAGGAGAAGCTGAAGGAGTAGAATCATCCACATCAGAATCAGAATAATGAGCATACTCCTGTAAGTCTTCAGCCGAAGACTCAGACACATCCGAAGCCTGCTCCCAATCCCCCAACACTGGTTCCATCCTAGGCCTCTTATCAGGAGGGGGCATAGAGCCTCTAATTAAAGTAATTAAATCTTCTGCCATTTTAAGCATGTGCTTCTTGGGCACAGAACCTGAAGAACTAGGAGTGACACCCACAGAAGCTAAACTAGACCTGCCTCTAGGAGAAGCCTTGGAAGCAGAAAGAGGGCCTAGACCCCTTAGGAAGGGAGGGGAGTACAGTTATCTGAGAAGCCCCTACAGCCTGACCTGCCTCCTGGGAGGCCACATCCTGTAAAATTAAAGATTCCCCCTGAGACTCCAGAGAGGCCTCCGTCGGAACCACCGGTTCCACTGACGCCTCTAAAGAACCGGCGTCCGGTTCGGATGACTCCTCTAACCTAGCTTTAACTGCCTTGTCCTTGCGCTTCTTTGAGGAAGCCGGCGTCGGAGCATCCGACGGCATTTTGTAATTGCACCGCTTCCCAAAGACCAGCCTGGCACAATCCAACCTCCGCTTTATAGTGCGTTTATTGAACCTAGCACAAAAGCGGCACCCAACAACGTCGTGCTCAGGTCCTAAACAAGGTATACACAAATTATGGTAATCCCTATGCGGTATCTGTTTCCCACAAGAAATACAGTTATTCACTTTTTCTGACATCCGGTAAACCACTGAGGCAAGAAAAAAACAAAATATTCCCCAACGGGGTACTTAACCAACTCTGACTTCGGTCTGAAACTCCGAATTCAAAAAATTTCAGAACGCCGAACGGCACTTGCAACACTGCTTCTGCATCGGACCATGCGGCAAAAAAGACTAAGGATATGACGTCGGTCATGCGCATTTGTACCCTGACGTTCTGATGTCAGTCAAATGCGCCCTGACTGACGTCAGCCTTATACTCTGATATTCGGGCCGACCGAGGGACAGCGGACTACCCAAGTGTTAGGACTGCAGCAATGTGGGATGAAGAACATCCTTAAACATCTGAAGTCTGGATGAAAAGGGATGTGATAGCAAGCATCTTTTAGGTCTAGTGTTACCAGGAAACTTGAAAGAGGAAGAATAAATGTAAAGTGTCATCATTTGAATTTGGACACTATCATAAACAGGTTTAAGAAAGAAAGAAAGAAAAGAAAAAAAGAGGCCAGGGTGAGAAGGGGTCACTAGGGCTCTAGAACAGTCATTCAGACCTGGTGGACTGCCCTTGGTTTTGGGAGCTTTGAGACTTCTTATTGGTACCCCTTTGCCATTTCTTCTTAAAACATCTGTTCACCTGAATTTTGTTGAGTCTGTTAATTCTGTTTTACTGCCAAAAATGGATGAGGAGAAAGATAACTCCTTGCATAATATGGAAAAGGAAGGTTGAAAAATCTTAGAAATTCCCAGGATCAGCTTATTCCTTTCATCACACTTTTTGATCACCTCTGCAACAGAGGGGGCAAACACTCTCTATCCAATGGAGAATTAAAAATTCCATTGTTGTCATCATCTGGGAGGTTGCCAAGCAAACTTCATTGAAACAGTACTAGTGACTATAGTCCTGGAAGTATTAATAGAGTCATACCCACACACTATGCAAAGAGTGAGCAGTGACCTGTACAATAGATGAAACTTAAGTTATTTAAAGCAGATTTTTTGCTCACAAGAAGAAAATGCAAATAAACATTCCTCATACTTTCACAATTTGTCAGAACAAACTTTAACATATGAGTCTAACAATTTAAAATTCTGAAAAATCAAAGTTGCAGAAGTATACACTTTTTCTAATCCATATCAATAATTTCTCCATCCTTATCAGAAAGACTAGGATCACAATTAAAAAGAAGTTACATACTTGCCATAATGTTCTATCTGTGTTGTCCATTTTCATTTATCCTTGACATGTGGGTTCAGTTCCAACATCAGATCTGACTCAGCTGTTACTATGGCTCACCCAAGCCAAAAAATTCTCGAGCTTCACCTCTGCCCACAATCCCTCTCTCTGTTACTTCAGATTGAGTTTTCAGATTAGAGGGAAAGAGTACAGATTATTAAGCCTTAAAGGAGGCCATATCTGCTATGCCTAAAGACTACAACAAGTTGAGAATACATAATCCATTTTACCAAAAGGTCTTCAAATGGATGGAGGGAGGGGAGTCGAGGACAAACGAAACTGGACAAGGATGGAACATTATGGTAAGTGCCTAACTTTTTTTTATCTGATGTTGTCAATTTACATTTTATCCTTGACATATAGGACAGAGTGCCCAGCTACCTTACACCTTGGGAGGACTCATGGAAGGACATTCCTGAGGACCACTGAACCAAAGGCTGCTCTTCTCCTTGAGACCAAATCCAATTTGTAATGCGTAATAAAGGTATGCGGAGAAGCCCAAGTTGCTGTTGCACATACATCATCCACTGAAGCTCTAGACTGGAAAACTGCTGAAAAAGCTACAAACCTTGTAGAATGTGCCTTAACAGGCCTTGGTAAATCAATGGTCTTTTTATTATAAATAAAGGATATACAATCTTTGCGTCACTTTGCTGATGGTATATCAAACCTGCACTGGAAAAGTAAACAAATAATTGGTCAGATTTTCTTATGTCTTTTGTTCTGTGAAGATAAAAGCATAATTGTCTGTAAACATCCAACAAATGTAAAGAGTATTCACTAAAGATTTGGAAAGAATACTGGTAAATTAATAGTCTGATTGATATTACTCTCCGACACTACCTTTGATACAATGGTGGGGATTGTCCATAAGAAAACTGTCTTTATGAAAAATCAGATAAGGTGGTCTACATGATAAGGCTTGGAGTTCTGAAATCCTTTTAGCAGAGGTTATTGCCACCAAAAATAATGTGTTCCAAGACAAATACTTCAGATCACATTATGCAGATGGTTCAAAGGGAGAATGCACAATCAATTGTAACATTAGGTTAAGATCCCAGGGGGGAGTACGATCTTTAAAAGGAGGTTTCAATAGCACTGTTCCCTTTAAAAAGGACTTACAAAGTCTATGACAGGCAAATAAATGTTCTTCCCAGCCATTATGGAAATTTGAAATTGCTGCAAGTTGTATTTTGATGGTAGATGGGAAAGCTCCTGCATTGAAAAGAAAGGCTAAGAAATCAAATACATTTTTAATAGATACAAAAAGGATCAATATTCCTGTCACAGGATCATAGGAAGTTACTAGGCTATTGGTCATGAGGCCCTTATAAGCCTAGCCAAGTGTTTAGCCCATGTTTGGACAAATAATCACCCGATGCCCCTGTCCAGCAGGGACATGGGTGGAATCCCAGGGATGTATTTTCTATTTCCCATCCAGTTTTCCAGGTTGCACTTAAAAAGGGGTAAAGAGGTACTCTGCTTGACATGGAGAGGGAGTCTATTCCCCAGATGGGGAAGTCTCTGGGACACAAATCTGTCCCACTAACAAGTCCTATTGATGTGACAGACCAAGTTGAAGCTGCATGTGCAGGTTACTCGAGTGGAGCTTGACTTGTGGTTATGCAGCAGTCCCATCAAGGCAGGGTCCGAGATTGCCTTATATGCCAGACAAAGGTCACCAGGTCACCTCTGAGGAGTCTGCATGAAACTGAGTAGAAGGATAGTGCTTTTAGCCTGTGTATGGTAGATTTGTGAGGCCCTGGATTCTCCTGGTGAGGAACCTCTGTGGTCTCTCCAGCTGCTGCATGTGCTTTGTGAGGTACATGCCAAACAGGGGATTGTACTCAATAATGGGCCTTATAAGGGAAGAATACAGGGATGTTATGATCTCCTTGTCCCTGGATGAGATACCCTTACTTATGAGGTGGGCCATATAGAAAGCTTTCCGTACAATGGAAGCAACATGGTGGTCAAAAGTCAAGTTGCTATCAATCTGGATGCCCAAATCCCTCACAACTGATTGCATGCTTAGGATGTTATTAATGTGATAATTTGTGAGGACATCAATCTTCCCAAAGGGGATGATGATGCATTTTTTTGTATTCAGCTTGAGGCCATGTTTCTGGCACCAGTCATTTGTTTGGGTGAGACCCTCTTGGAAAATGTCCCATCACTATGGGAGTCATAAGCCCAAATAGTAAATTTCTTCCACTTACTAGTACAAACTTTATGGGAGGAAGGCTTATAAGAAGCTAGGAGAATGTGGCATATCAGGGAAGAAAGGTTAAGTCACCTGACAATTAAAGGAACTAGAGGAACCATGCTGTCAGCTTTAGGTTCAGAATGTCTGGATGACCTAGTCAGTTTGGATGTGACAGAAGGTCTGGAACTGGGTCCAGAATCCAAGGCTGCTGAATCAGATAAGGCCAAAGATAGCAGAACCATATATGTTAAGGCCAGTAAGGTGAAATGAGGATTACTTTGCTCTTCAGCCTGATTGCTTTCTGTATGACTTTTGGAATTAGTGGTATCAGGGGAAAGGCATACAGGAGTCCAGGGGGACCAAGTGTGGAGAACAACATCTCTTGTTGACTTCCCTGGAGGGGGAATTAGGGTAAGTAGTTGCTGCACTTGTTGTTTAGGGGAGAGTCGAACAGGTCACAGCAAGGCTGGCCCCATTCATGGAAAATCCCTTCCATCATTTCTAGATTGAGAGACCACTTATGAGGCTAGAAAATACATCTGCTCAGCTTGTCTGCTATTGCAATGGAACTTCCCGGAATGTGCAATGCTATCAGAAAGTGGTTAGAAGAGGTTGGTCACTGTCAGACTCTGAGTGCTTCTCAACAAAGGGGGGTAAGATTTGGTTCCTCCCTGTTTGTTGATGTACCGAAGTACTGACAGTCTGTTTGAATTGCAATTGTTCCCACAAGAAGAGTAGATTGAAAGACTTGCAATGTTAAAAGCACCACTCTTAGTTCCAAAACAATGATGTGCAAGTTGAACTCTAAGGGGGATGAAGTGCCTTGGACAGTCTTGTCCAGAAAATGCCCCCACACCTCATCGGGGAGGCATCTGTGGTCACTATGGCCTTGGGTTCTTGCCCAGGAGAATTTCTTTGGAGTGAATCCACCAAGCTAGATTTTTTTTCTGCAATGATTGGTAATAAAAATCTGTTTCAACATGGGTTGGTAGAGCACAGACCACTGAGATGCTAAGCAGCCATTATAGAATTCTCATGTGATATCTGGCTAGGGAACCAGTTAATGTCACTTTCATAGAACCCAGGGCCTGTAAAATTAGTTGAGAGGGTACCTTCTTGCTGTGAATTATTTTTTGAACCTGGGCTACTATTTCTGAAACCTCACTGGGGGAAAGGATGCTACAGTTGTTGTTGTATTCAGCACTGTCCATATAAACTCTAAACTTTGAGTTGGAGACAGTTGAGATTTTTTGTGACTTATTCCTAGGTGTGCACAGGTATTGAGAATGCACTCCCTTGTCTCTATTAATTGATGCCTGGTCAGAGCGGTAATGAGCCAGTCACTCAGAATTCTTGAAGTCTCAAGTGAGTTGCTACTACCACCATACATTTGGTGAGCACCCTGGGGGCTGTGGTGAGACTAAAGGGAACCACCATGAATTGGTAATGACTGGCTCCCAGCCATAAGTAGAGGAACTTCCTGGAGAGCTTGTCCATTTTTATGTGGTAATATGCATCCTGAAGATCTATCGAACACATCCAGTCATCCTTTTGTAAAAATGGAAGAATGGACTGTACCAGGACCATCCAGAATTTTGTTTGTCGAACTGATTTGTTCAACACATTGAGATTCAAAATTGTCCAGCATATAACAAAGAAAACCTGGTCGATAAGACTGGTAAAATCCCAAATAAAACAAGTTCCAAAGATGTGCCAGAACCAACAAGATGAAATGTAGCAATACTGTTTTATTCACAAGTAAAAACTTTCACAACAAGCATTGCTTCTTCAGGCATAAGAACAAGTACTTAGAAGCCCAAGAACTCTTTATATAGCACATACCACAAAGTAAATATTTAAAAAGACAATACATCATATATATAAAGGTGTGTAAAAAGTACTATACTAAAAACACAATATATAAGAAATATATGAGAAATGTAAGAAATTTATATAAAAATATATTGATTTATACACACATATATACATGTATGTGTAAACAAATCACTTCATGCAACTGCAAAGAAATTTTAGCTCTGGTTTTACTGTAAACATTGTATTCATTCCTGGGGGGTAGTAAGTTCTAAAGCACGAAATCCATTTATTTTCCTGTCTCTCAGTCACATTAATAATATAACCTCCTCCAAGATATGTAGAAATATATTGTTTATGCATTTTTATACTTTTATATAAATCTCTTTACATTTCTCACACACACACACACACACATATATATATATATATATATATATATATATATATATGGATCTACCTGACAACACCGACAAACCACAACACTGACAACGAAATCAGACACACCACATACCCGAACGTTCACAAACACGAAACCTCACATGCCCGACACACCATAATACCGACAATAAACAAACAAAACAAATCCCCTGTCCAAAAAGCACACACACAACACAAGCACACCAAAATCCTTACAAACGCACACTAAACCTCACATACACAACTATCTACACCCTTAACCCAAACCCTAACCCTAAGGTCCTTCACTATCGCACACTTACCTAACCGCTCTAACCCTAACTCACTTAAACCGCCCCTAACCCAAAGACTATCACTATCGCACACTTACCTAACCCGCGCCCTAACCCTAACTCACTTAACCCACCCGTATCCCTAGACACCATCAATATCGCACACTTACCTTACTCGCACCCTAACGTCCGTCACTAGATACTTACACAGCCTTTTCCCATGTTAGTCTTCTCAGCGTCGGGGTTTTCATCTGTCGGTCTTCTCAGCGTCGGGGTTTTCATCCGTTGGCCTTCTCAATCTTCGATCTTCTGGTGTTGACGATCTCCTTGTCGGCGTTCTCAGCTGTCGACGTTGTCAAGTGCTCCCATATATATATATATATATATATATATATATATATATATATATATATATATAATTTGTGTTTTTAGTATTGTACTTTTTACACACTTTTTTATGTATTGTCTTTTTAAATGTTTACTAGCACCCTTATGTATACTTTATGGTATGTGTTATATAAACAGTTCTTGGCCTTTTAAGCACTTGTTCTTATGCCTGAAGAAGCAATGTTTGTTGTGAAAGGTTTTACTTGTGAATAAAACAGTACTGCTACATTTTATCTCAGCGTTCTGGTACATCTTTGGAACTTGAGATCCAAAATTGGTCTTCAGTCCCCAATCTTTTTTGGCACTAAAAAGAATCTTGAGTAAACTCTGGATGCTCTCTGCTCTGTTGAGACTTCTTGGATGACTCTTTTGTTTAGCAGTTTTTGAATTTCTAGAACGTTGGTTCTCTCTGACTGAGTGGAACACTGGAGATTTTTCTGCATATGGGGGGGAAGAAGGGAAAAGGGTCTGGAATAACTTTGGGAAATAATCCGTTGCACCCAAGAATCTGTTGTTATGTTTAGCCAGGCATTTAAGTACAACGATAAGCGTCTGCCAACTGCCTCTAAAGGAAGACAATTGGGCTTCCCTTCAGGAGTGCTGAAAGGGCTTACTCGGAAGATAGTCTCCGAAGCCCTGATTCTGCAGGCCACCTCTGCCACATGGACGGTGTCTTCTACTGTGGTTCTCCCCTTTGCCCCTGGGAATCTGACTCCACATGTGCCCTGGAAAGGCTTCTCTGATTCCTGGAAAAGGATCTTTGGGAAGTGGAAAAACAAATGCCATGGCAGAAAGGGTCTTAACCATCCTTCTCACACCTGGATAATGTTTCTCTAACAGCTGGGACAAATAGAGACAATCTGTCAAAAGAAGCATTGATGAATGAACACTTAACATGGCTCTGTAAAGTTCAAAAGGCACACTCAAGTACGTCTCCTTATACTAAGCCTGAAACTGGTGCTCTGGTGGTCCCTTCAGCTGCATGCACAATGAACCTCATGGACGAGTTTGACACAGACTCCAGTGTGGCCAACTGGGAAGCAACCTTTTCTTGTACTCCCTCAGTAACACCTCCTGTTAGGGTGTCTGACAACTACTTGATCAGAAGCCTTTGAAGTCTGGTAAAATGTGCTAAAAAGTTCAAAGACCACAGAGTGAAGGTCAATGAAGTGTAAACCCACTTCCCAAACCTATCCATCACCCAAGACTTTCGGTTGGGAGAATGGATAGATGAACTCTCTTCTGCAAGTTTCTTTATTGTGGCAGCAGCTATGACCATGGCAGCACCTGCTAAATCTTTGGCCCAAAATTATTTGTCTTCAGGGGTTGATGACCTTTTGTCCAGTCTCTTAGGGATGGGTTCAATGGTGTCAGGTGCCTTCTATGTCCGTTGGAATATCAACTGAATTAGCTCTTCAGTGGGCAGAATTACCCAATAAGTAAATGGGTGATTACCAAACGTTGCAGGTAAACTGATTTTTCTCAGGAAGGGTTCTGGCACTTCCAGTCACCCCTGTGTTTTAAAATTTTAAGGATGTCTCCAAAGGAGACATCATCAGGGGTAACCTCGGGGACCCTTCCCCTTAATCAAAATCAGTGTCCTCTGTGACAGATTCCTGAGGGGAATCTAAGTGCTTCCTCTTGCACTTCTTCTGAAGAACCTCATCGGGGGGATTAATCTGGTGAGGCATCAGAAGATGACAGAATTTGTATCTGAGGTTCCTGCCAATTTGGTACTCACTGTCCCAGTGGAGACAGAGATCAAATAATGGAATGAGAGGAGGACATTTGCTCTAACGAAGACAAAGAAGATTGAGTGCCTGTGATAGACAAAACCATCTTCACTGTCTCAAAGGCCGGTTCCCCCTAAAGGGGGAAGGGAGCCTGGAGCCAAGATAGGTTCCCTCATAACTGTGGTCACTCCCCGCTCCGATAAGACCACCCCTGATGTAGAAGCTGCAGCTGAGTTGAACCATGCCAATGCTTCCCCCTGAGGAGGTTCTTCAGAAGAAGACAGGTGCAGGGATGGTTCCTGAAAAATTGGAGCAGACTCCTGCCCCTCAGAGCTGACAGGCCAGATACGGTTCTGGGAGGTCTCCGGATCTGAAAGAAACAAAGAGCTCAGGGCAATCACTGGTTCCAAAGGAAGGGAGATCTTTGGAACCGATGCAACCGGCGCCAGACAACTTGAAGCTGGGAACTCTGAAGCCTCAGAGGAGGTCAGAGGAGGAGTAGTTAAAGGTGTAAAGTGTGGTTCAGCATCCAAACCTGTAGAGGTTGGAGTCGAAGGAAGTCCTGTTAAACATCTCGCCCACAGAATTTAATTCACCAGTCTCTCCACAACCAGTTCTATATGGCTTTTGATGGAACAGACTGACATTACAGATAGTGATTTAGGCCCTTGTAGGAAAATTTCAGGCAGTTCACCTACAAATGGATCAACAGAGGGGAAGTAGGTTGTCCTGGACAAAACTTCCCTTTGTACTGTATCATTACTCGGCACAGAAATAGATGGGGCTGATGAAGAACCAGAAGGTACTTCGTCTTGTGTCAAGAGTTTCAGCATCACTGTTTCATAATCAGGAAAAGTTGTTTGTGCCAAAGATTTTCTCAGTACCGAAGATTTAGATCTCAAGTCCATTGGTTCCGACAGGCTTTTAGGAGCCAATGATCTTGGTTTCTTAGGTGTCTGCACCAACTGAAAAGTCAGTACTGATGAACTCCTCTTTTTGTCCTTCTCTGCAGAGGAGGATAAAGGAGGCAAAGAAATATCTGTATTACTCTTTTCATGAGCAGTTATAGTATCGCCAAAGGCAGAAAGAATCAAGCCTTTCAGAATTATTTTATTTTTCCTCTCTATCAGGTCTCTGTGACTAAAACCATGGCAAATGCTACAATTCTCCTGTAAGTGGACAGGAACCAAACAATATATGCACAATAAGTACAAATCCCAGAAAGGAATCTTCTGGCTGCACTTCTGGCATTTTTTGAAGCTAGAGGGACCCATAGACTTTTCAGCTATGACAAAAAAATTAAGCACACACACTAAAAAATATATACAGAAGAAACACTCAACAACTAGGAGGAGGAAAGAAAGTTTTTTTTTGTTAAGAAAGGAAAGAAACTATCAACAATGATAAAAAGGTACATAAAGTGTACAGAAAGGAACTATCAGCAGTAATAGTCTGAGGTACACAAAAGTGTACAGAAAGGAACTATCAGCAGTAATAGTCCGAGGTACACAAAAGTGTACAGAAAGGAACTATCAGCAGTAATAGTCTGAGGTACACAAAAGTGTACAGAAAGGAACTATCAGCAGTAATAGTCTGAGGTACACAAAAGTGTACAGAAAGGAACTATCAGCAGTAATAGTCTGAGGTACACAAAAGTGTACAGAAAGGAACTATCAGCAGTAATAGTCTGAGGTACACAAAAGTGTACAGAAAGGAACTAAAGTGTACAGAAAGGAACTATCAGCAGTAATAGTCTGAGGTACACAAAAGTGTACAGAAAGGAACTATCAGCAGTAATAGTCTGAGGTACACAAAAGTGTACAGAAAGGAACTATCAGCAGTAATAGTCTGAGGTACACAAAAGTGTACAGAAAGGAACTATCAGCAGTAATAGTCTGAGGTACACAAAGTGTACAGAAAGGAACTATCAGCAGTAATAGTCTGAGGTACACAAAAGTGTACAGAAAGGAACTATCAGCAGTAATAGTCTGAGGTACACAAAAGTGTACAGAAAGGAACTATCAGCAGTAATAGTCTGAGGTACACAAAAGTGTACAGAAAGGAACTATCAGCAGTAATAGTCTGAGGTACACAAAAGTGTACAGAAAGGAACTATCAGCAGTAATAGTCTGAAGTACACAAAAGTGTACAGAAAGGAACTATCAGCAGTAATAGTCTGAAGTACACAAAAGTGTACAGAAAGGAACTATCAGCAGTAATAGTCTGAGGTACACAAAAGTGTACAGAAAGGAACTATCAGCAGTAATAGTCTGAGGTACACAAAAGTGTACAGAAAGGAACTATCAGCAGTAATAGTCTGAGGTACACAAAAGTGTACAGAAAGGAACTATCAGTAGTAATAGTCTGAGGTACACAAAAGTGTACAGAAAGGAACTATCAGCAGTAATAGTCTGAGGTACACAAAAGTGTACAGAAAGGAACTAAAGTGTACAGAAAGGAACTATCAGCAGTAATAGTCTGAGGTACACAAAAGTGTACAGAAAGGAGAAAAACTAACTATGAAGGGGCAGAGAACGTGTATAGGGCTATAACACAGTAAAGATGCAGATGCTGGGTCAGGTTTGGGAATAATGTATACAAACTTAAAAGACTGAAGAACTTTTTTATCTCCTTTTTTTAGGGTCAGCTGGCTGACTATCAGGAAAATGGTAGACAGTAACGCGCACATACTCTAAAGCAGACAGAACAGGAGGAATGCATGTTGGTTCTGGAAAATTCTTCTGTAACAACTCACAGTACCTTATGAGGGACTGATTGAAAACAATGACACATTCTAGAGAAATCCCCAAGAATCAGAAACTAAGCTTTCTTGAGTCTGAATCAGAAATTTGAAAAAAAAAACTGTATTCATCCCTGCATGATCCTGTTCAGATTCAGAATCTTGAATCCATTGGCAAAAGAGGAATCCCTCTTTTGCTTACAAGAAATTGCTTTACAAGAATGATCAAGAGCCTGAATTAAAACCTGAGCCATAACCAATGAATTACTCTTAGCCAAAGAAATTTGAAGAAGAATAGATACGTGCTTGGTTTTCTGTTTCTCTTTGACAGGAAAAAATGGGGCCAACTGTGTTACTAATCCCCAGGAATATGCACCGCATTCTGACACCATTCCAATGCAAACTACATCCTATTAAGTGATAGTCTGTCAAAATTCAAGGCTCACTCCAACTCTGGGACCACAGCAACCTATACAGACTTACTCACAGAGTCACTATGCAAAACACATGAATGACTGCATAGAGGCTGTTGTATGTTCCAGAAATAAACCCAAACCGAATGCTAAAAACAGTTAAGAATTCTAACAGCACGTGTAGCAGAAGAATACACTTTCCCCCTAACTTATCAAAAGCTTTCCCAGTCTTGTGAAAAGGAGAGGAATTGGTATTAACTAAATGTTTAGCAGCAGATGGGTTCAAAAAAGCAACAGCTGCTAGGCCTGACCTGGGATGAGTGTATAAAAACATCTTGAGGAACTTCATACAATCTATCTGCCTTCTGATGGGTATCAAGCTGGCTTGTCAGGCAAGTTACAGACTGTGAAAACAAATCTTCCACTGCTGAAACAGGCAGAATTGGGATCGGTTCTGGAAATTCCACTTGTAATAATTATAAGTTATGTACTTAACATAACTTGGCATTTGTGTTGTCCTCTTTCATTCTTCCGCATGAGTGGGTCACGGATCAGACCCTCGGATCCAAATTCGTTCGCATTTCTACAGTCTAGGCTCCAAGTCTCAAGCTCCTTCCTCTACCCATCCTGCTCTATCCTTTGCCCAGCTTTCTCAAATCGAGTTTGCTGCCCAAAAGTTTACATAGGAAGAAGAGGTAACCACTACATAAAAACAGAACAAAAAGAATCAGAGGATCGAAGCAGGAGTAGACTTTCCCAATAATTCCTGAGATCCACTAGGAGCCACAAGTAGAGGGGCGGCTGGGAGGAGAGGTGAGGAAGAATGAAAGAGGACAACACAGATGCCAAGTTATAGCAAGTACATAACTCATAAATCTGATGTTGTCCCTTTCATTCTTCTTCATGATCAGGACAGAGTTCCCAGCTACAAACATCCCTTGGGTGGCCTCAAGGAAGGATATGCCAGAGCACAGCAGAACCAAAGGATGCCCAGCTTCTGGAAACAATGTCCAATTTATAATAAGTCACAAAAGTATAAGTTTTAGATCAGGTGGCTGTAGCACAAACATCATCAATCAAAGTTCTGGAAGAAAAAGCTGATGACATACCCATAAATCTAGTTGAGTGGGCTTTAGGAGGAAGGGATAATTGAAAGCCACTTCTGGAATAAATATTATTGATGCAATTTGTAATCCATTTAGCAAGAGTTACTTTCAAAACTGCTTGGCCTAGACGGCTGGCTGAAATAACTGATCAGTCTTACCAAACTGTTTTGTCCTGTGGCGGTAAATACACAGCTGTCTATGACCATCTAAAAAGTACAGTGACTGCTCTTCCTTCTTTGAAAATTTGGGAAAGACAACTGACAATTGGATGGACTGATTCAAGTTAACCTCAGTGGCCACTTTAGGCATAAAGGAACAATTGGCATGAAGGGAAACTCTATTGTTAGGAAAAATAATGTAAGGTGGTTTTGTAAACAGAGCCTGAAGTTCAGAAATCCTTTTGGCTCGTGTGATCACCACCAAAAAGATAGTTTTCCAAGAAAGAAATTTCAAGTCAAAGCTGCTGGATGGTTCAAAAGGTTTCTGAGTTAGGCCTTGGAGAATGATGATGAGATCCCATGGAGGGGAAGGATCTTTAACTGGGGGTCATAGTAGAAAAATACCTAGACATGGCAGGAGAACTGAACAAAGTTCCAGAATAAAAAGTGGAAATAGCAGCCAATTAAAGTTTAACAGTAGAAAAACTAGCACCCCCCCCCAAAAAAAAAGAGAAAATAAAAATGACAGGATTGCAGATAGGGGAGCTCCCCTATCAGTGAACACCCAGTAAGCAAAACTCTTCCACTTGCTTCTATAAGCCTTTAGGTAGAAGGTTTCTGGGAGGCCAAAACAATATCTTGAATGGGAAAAGCCTGGACCTCTGTAAAATTACTGGAACCGGAGAAACGAAGTGGTTAGTTTGAGGGTGCACAGATTCAGATGATAACCCTCTGATGGGTGAAAGAGGAGATCCTGTCTTGGTTCCAGTATCCATAGAGGATATTTGAGATGAGAACAGAGAGAGGGGAACCAAATCTGACAAGCCCAATATGGGGCAATGAGGACCACTTAAGTCTTCAGCCATTTTGCTTTCTATAGGAATTTGGGAATCAGGGGTAGAGGAGACTGGGGGCCAATCGTGAAGTACAGAATCCCTTGGGGACTCACCCAGAGAGGAACATCAGAACAAGATACCTGCTGAATTTACTGTTTTGAGGAGAAGTGAACAGGTCGTAGCAAGGTTGGCCCTAATGGCTGAAAATCAAGTTCACTACTGATTGATAGAGGGACAATTCATGAAGGGTCAGAATGGACCTGCTGAGTTTGTCTGCAATAACGATGAACTTCCTCGGAATGTGAGTTACAAGTAGAAAGTGGTCTGAAGATATCGCCCACTCCCAGACCCTCGCGGCCTCTCTGCACAAGGAATAAGAAAGGGTTCCTCCTTTTCTGTTGACATACCAGACTACTGACACACTGTCTGTATGAATTGCAATCATTCCTAGAGGGAGAACACCCTGAAAGGCTTGCACCATGAGGAGGACTGTCCTCATCTCCAAAAAATTGATATGCAATCTGGCCTCTATGTTAGTTCACATGCCTTGGACCATCTTTCCCTCAAAATGCCCTCCCACTCCACCCCAACTGGGAAGCATCAATGGTCACTGTGGCTGAGGGGGACGGGAGAAGGAAAGACATGCACCAGGTCATCAGAAAGAAGCCATCATCGAAGATACTTTCTGCAAATTGGAGTCAAATTGATAGGAACAGATAGAGGCTGGTAGAGAATAGACCATTGAACAGCCAGGGTCCACTTAAGAATAAAACACTTCACTAACAGGGCGAGTTTAATGGGAGCCACCATGGCCCCAAGAGCTTGAAGTACTAGTGTTGCTGGAGGGGAGAGATGATAGAAAATAATACGAACATGTTCCCTCTGGGTTTGTATGTGATGAGGCAGTAGCGATGCTCTCCGATTTGGGGTCCCAATAAATTCCAAATTCTGCACCAGAAATAAGTTTGATTTTAGCAGGTTTATGGTGATACCCAAAGGACTGGATATCTGTAACAGGTAATCTCTGGCTTGGATAAGGTGATGCCTAGTTGGAGCAGTTAGAAGCCAGTCATCCAGATATTTAAACACCTGGAATCCTTTCAGCCTCAGATGAACTGCAACAACTGCCATGCATTTGGTAAACACAAGGGGCTAAGGTGAGACCAAAGGGCTGAGTTCTGAATTGGTAATGACTAGCTCCCAGAATGAAGCACAGATTACTCCTGGAGCATCTGTCTATTTTTATGTGATAGTACATGTCCTGCAAGTCCATTGAGCACATCCAATCATCCTTGTGCTACAGCGGCATAGACCATAACCATTCAGAACTTTGCTTTCTTTACAAACAAATTCAGACTACTTTGACCCAGTATAGGTCTGAGGACCCTGGTTTTCTTTGGCACTAAAAAGAAGCAGGAGTAAGTTCCAAATTCTCTTTTCTCGGTTGGGACCTCTTGGGTTTTTGCAGCAGTTTTTGAATCTGTGGAAAGTACAGTTGTGTACCTACCGTAAATGTAGATGTTCGAGTGTATTTACTGTTGCAGTCATTACACTTGGGTTATCCTGCTGGCAGGTGACCCGCAGTTGGCCCGAGTTCCAAAGTCTTGGTCCAGCGTCGGTTGCTGTCGCCTCTTCCCTGTCGTCAGGGCGCCAGGGGTATAAAAGTTGCAACCAACGCCATTTTCTTTAGTTTTTCTTGCCCCAGATGTCAGGTGCCCCCAGATAGGAAGGTTGGAAAGATAAAAATATGCCAAAAAACATGCATATGTTACTATAAACATTTCCTTCATCTACAAGCAAATACACCACATAGGTAGTATAGAGATGAGAAGTACAGAAAAGTCCCAGCAATGAAAAAAGGGGGATGGTGGGTGGGTAACCTGGACTGCAACAGTGAATACACTCGAACATCTACATTTATGGTAGGTACACAACTGTACTATGTTCATCGTGTTTCACTGCTGCAGTCATTACACTTGGGTAGAATCCCAAAGCTGAGGATGGGTGGCTGGGTCTAAATTGGATTTGGAGAGGCTACCAAGCCCTGCAGAACTGCAGTGGTAAAGCCTGCTCTGGATTTAGATTAGAGAGGTAAGTGGTAGTGCTTGGTGGAAGTGTGCACTGAGCTCCAGGTTGCAGCTTCTAAAGTGTCTTTGATTGGTACTCCTTTGAGGAAAGCTGCTGAAGTGGCTGCTGCTCTGGTAGAATGTGGCCTAATGCCCTTAGGCACTGATTTGCCATGTTGTGCATAATAGAAGCGGATGCAGTGTCCTATCCATTTTCGAGATTGTCTGCTTTGTAATAGGCTTTCCTTGTGATCCTGCAGCATATGCTACAAACAGTTGCTCAGTTTTTCTGAAAGCTTTTGTTTGTCCAAGTAGAATCGTAGCTGTCTGTGTATATCCAAAGTGTGCAGAAGTCTCTCCCCTTTATTCTGGGGATTTGGGTAAAAAGCAGGTAAATGAATGGTTTGGTTTAAGGCCACATTGGAGACCACTTTTGGCATGAATGTTGGGTTTGTCCTAAGAGAAACCCTGTCGTGATGAAAAATGAGGAAAGGTTCCACAGCCATTAATGCCTGTAACTCTGAGACTCTTCTTGCTGAAGTTATTGCTAGGAGCAGAGCAGTTTTCCATGACAAGAATTTTAGATCAGCTGTGCTGGCTGGTTCAAAAGGAGGCAGTGTGAGTTTTTCTAAAACAAAATTGAGGTCTCAAGTAGGTACTGGTGCTCTCCTTGGGGGTCTTATATTTTTTGCCCCTCTGAGGTACTGTCGTAGTAGAGGATGAGAAAAAATAGGAGGTTCCGTATTGTAATGAACTGAGGCATGGATTTTAATAGATGAGAAAGATAAGCCTTTGTCCAGCATCTCAGTTAGGTATTGTAAAATCTGAGGTATATTAGGGTCAAGTCGTTCAAGCCCTTGTGCCTGGTTCCAAGCACAGAATCTCTTCCATTTTTCTGCATAAGATTTCCTAGTGCTGGGCCTCCTGGCTTCTAAAATGGCATCCATAACAGCTTTAGAGAGAGGTGCAGTCTGAGTGGCTACATTATCTGCCATGCTGTCAGGTTTAAGGTTCTGAGTTGACTGTGCAGACTCTGATTGTTTTGTTGTGTCAGAAGATGAGGAATTTGAGGTAGAAGCCAAGCTGGGCCTTGAGACAAACTCTTTAGGATTGGGTACCAGTGCTGGCGTGGCCAGTCTGAGGCAATCAGGATAATTTTTGGCCTTTCTTGTCTAACTTTTAGTAGCACCTTGGTGAGAAGAGGCATCGGAGGGAAGGCATAGACTGTCAGGCCTTTCCAGTTGAATGATAGAGCATCCACTTTCCATGCTTGAGAGTGATAAGTTCTTGTGCAAAATTTCTGTATTTGGTAATTATGAGGGGAGGCAAAAAGATCTATGTCTGGGCATCCCCATTTCCTCGTTATCATGCTGAACACTTGTGGATTTAGCTTCCATTCATGAGGATCCATGAGATTTCTGCTTAGTTTGTCTGCCAGTGTATTTTTTGTTCCTGGCAAGAATTGTGCCTGCAGATGTACTTGATAGGTCAGTGCTGTGTTCCACAAAGTCATGGCTTGTCTGCATAGGGGGTAGGAATGTGTGCCCCCTTGCTTGTTTATGTACCACATAACTGTGGTATTGTCCATCTTTATTAATAGTTGTCCTGGATGTATTAGGTCCTTGAAAGCTGTCAGGGCATTCTGTACAGCTAGCATCTCTTTTTGATTGATGTGAAGATGCACTGTTCCTTGGGCCACGTGCCCTGAATACATTTTCCTGCCATATGTGCCCCCCAGGCATAATCCGATGCATCCGTTGTTATTGTCTGCCTGGCTGTGGGTAAGATGAAAGGCTGTCCCTTGTTGTGGTGACAGGCCTGGGACCACCACCGAAACTCCTGATGTAGGCAGGGAATTAAAGTTATGATCGTCTCCAGGCTGTGACAATGCTGAGTCCAAACACTTTTTAGATACCACTGTAGTTTCATCATATGCAGTTTTGCATATGGAATTAGTAGAATGCAGGATGCCATGAAGCCCAGGGCCTGCAGAATTTTTCTTGCAGGGAGCTGAGTTTTTGTTACCATCATTTGAAAGTAATAAGTCAGTTGCCTTTGTTTGTCTGGCATGAGATAAGCCATCTGGGCAGTTGTATTTAAGCTTCCACCCAGGAATATTATCTCTTGAGAGGGCACTAGTTTTGATTTATTTTCGTTTACTGTGTATCCTAGGCAAATTAGCAATCTTTTTACAAATGCCAGATGCTTTAGAAGAATGTCCTTGCTCTCTGCTTGAATAAGGCAGTCGTCCAAGTAGGAATATATATGAATTCTTTTTAGTCTGCAAAATGCAATTACTGGTGCCAGGCATTTTGTGAAGACCCTGGGTGCAGTATATAAGCCAAAGGGCAGTGCAGAGAATTGGTAATGCATTGCACCTGCTATGAATCTGAGGTAAAGATTGTCTGATTGGGACATGCAGGTATGCCTCTTTGAGGTCCAAAGTAACTAGCCAAGCCTTCTTGCCCAGCATGGGCAGAAGTTGCTGTAGTGTTAACATTTCTATTTTGGAACATTCAGGACAGTATTTAGGATTGACAGGTCCAGTATTGGTCTCCAGGCTTTGTCCTTTCTGGGTACTAAGAAAAGTCTTGAGTAAAATCCTTGTCCCTGTTCTTGCTGTGGAACTTTTTGAATAGCTCCCATGTCCATAAGAGCAGCAATCTGTTTTTGTGCCTCTGCCCATTGGTTTTGTGGCAGGTCTGGCATACCTTTTGGTTTTGGAAGGGTGTGGAAGTGGAACTTGTAACCCTGAGAAACAATATTCAGCCCCCATTGGTCCTGGGTGATCATGTGCCAATTTTTTTAGAAAAGTGCTAGCTTTCCCCCTAGGGGTGCTGTCAAAAGGTAAGTGCTTGGCATTTGCAGAGGGAAGTCATTGGGACTGTTTCCTATAAGGTTGTGATTTGTCTTCCCCTCCTCTGGTGGCTGAAGCACCCCATTGTTTAGGTCTGTAGGAGCCTTGGGGCTGAGAACTGCCTCTTGGGCGTCTGTATCTGCCTCTTAGTGGCCTGTCTGACAGTGGAAAGGACCAATTTTTTGAAGGCCAGTTTCTGCTAAATCTAGGTGGTTGAACCTGTAAGAAATCTTTTACTGTCTGCATTGACTTTGCTTTATCCTCCATTTTCTTTAACACCTCTTCTGCCTTAACACCAAAGCATCATGCTGTAATGGAGCATCCAATAATTTTACTTTAACATGGTCAGGTAAACGTTGTTCTTTCAACCAAGCATGCCTTCAAATAACAGAGCCTGTAACTTGGGCTCTACAAGAAGCCTCTAATAAATCAAAACCACATTGCAGAGTATGCTTTCCCACTTGTTCAACTGCATGCAATAAATCCTGCATTTCCTTACTGTCAGGACGTTCTGTATTTGAAACCATTTTCTGTTTTAACAATGACATGAGGTACTGTTGATATTTAAGTATGTGAAACTGACAGTTTAAAGCTCTTACAGCTAAAGTAGCAGAAGTGTAAACTTTTTCCCCTATCTGTCCAGAGCTCTGGAATCCCTATCCGAGGGGACAGGATTTTTAGCAGTGGAAGCCTTAACCCCTTTAGGAACCTGAGAAATTGTTTCTGGGTCTGCAGTGGGGTTTTTGTAAAGAAATTTATGAGAGTCAGGGACCCTGTAGTACCTGTCTGGCTTGACTGGTGCAGGGGGTAAAGAATCAGGAGACAGACTGGATTCAGAAAAAACATCATCAACAATATCAAGCACAGGGGGGATAGCCAGGGGCCTGTGCTGAGGCAATAAAAGGAAGTCTCTGAGCCTTTTCTTGGATTCTGAATAATCCTGGCTCTTCCAATGGAAATGCTCCCTCACGGTGAGCAGGGTTTCCCCAAAAGAGTAATCCTCAGGCAGAGAGGCTGAAGGTATGGACTCTTCTGCATCAGAGTCCTCATAGGGAGGGACAGAATATCCCTGATCAGAAGAGGAATCAGAGGAAATGGAAACCTGGTCAGAGGAATCATAATCAGTGTCTTGCCTAGGCCTTTTGTCAGGAGGGGGATGGGAACCCCTGATTAAAGTAATTAGGTCTTCTGCCATTTTAAGCATCTGTTTCTTTGGCATGGATGTCTGTTCTGGAGAATGCTGTACTTGTTTCCTTGTCTTTAATGGTGTTTTTGACTGCCTTTGCTGCTGTAGTGGGCTTAATTGTAAGCTGTGAAGGTCTGAAAACACCCTCGGAAGCCGATGCCTGCTCAGCGGCTCCGGACCCATCTGAGGGAACAGTTTCCATAGGCCCAATACCTTGAGTTTCCACAGGCCTCGGTGTCTCCACGTGGCTGTCGGTTACGGCTTGTGGCTCTGAGGTAGTGGGTGTCAGGAGCTGCGAAAGCACCTCACTGAGAACCGGCGACTGGCCTAGAAGAGGCTTCGTTGGTTTTGGACCTCGGATGCCTGCCCTTTTCTTTGTCTTTGCGTTTTTTATAAATTCCGGTCGTTGGTTGTTCCGACGGCATTATGTAATTAAACCTTCGGCCAAAATAATGTAAAGCAAAATCAAACCGACGTTTAATAGTGCGTTTATTGAATCTAGCACAAAACCGACAACTAGTAACGTTGTGGTCAGGGCCTAGGCAAGGAATACAGTAAGAGTGAAAGTCCTTATGAGGTATTTGCTTCCCACAAGAAAAACAATTATTAACTTTCACTGACATCGGTCTGGAGCAAGAAAAAGTTTCCCCAACGGGGTACTTAGCTTTATTGAAGACTTCGGTTCTGAAACTCAATTTTGAAAATCTCAGGAGTCGGCCGACCGGCACTTGTGAACTGCTTTTGCTTCTGGCACCGCGCGGCAAGAAAGACTGAAGAAAATGGCGTCGGTTGCAACTTTTATACCTCTGCGCACTGACATCAGGGAAGAGGCGACAGCAACCGACGCTGGACCAAGACTTTGGAACTCGGGCCGACTGCAGGTCGCCTGCCAGCAGGATAACCCAAGTGTAATGACTGCAACAGTGAAACACACTGAACATCTGCATACTCCCTCTGACTGGGTGGGACATTGGGAAGTTTCTTCTGAGTCTCTGGTGGTTAAAGGATGAATGAATATAACCACCTCTGGATATGACTCTGAGCACCCAATTGTTTTCCTTTAGAGAGGTCCAGGTGTCTGAGTGCAGAGAAAAATGACCAACTGACCCCACAGTTGAGCAGTCGGGCAGCACCTCAGGAGTGCTGAAAGAGCATAGCAGAGAAGGGCTCTCTAAAGCTCTGATTCTGCAGTCCTTCTCTGCCCCTAAGGTGGCGCCTGCCATTAAAACTTCCCCCTCTGCCTCTGGAGGAAAAGTCTCCACAATGATCCCAGAAAGACCCTTGGGATTTCCAGAACCAGAATTAGGTTTTCTTGCCACCTCGCTGCTTTCTTGAGAAAGCAGGGGCAGAAAACTTTACCCCAAAGACAGACAGGGTCTTCCCTTCCTGTTCACTGTGGATAAGGGTATCTTTATCGGAGGGCCTAACCAAGGTGGAGCCATCAAAGAGGTTATTAACAAAGGACACCTTGAAGGGTTCCACGAAGTCACAAAGCCTCATCCAGGCATGTCATCTAATTGCGATGCTTGAGTCGGCTGACCCTGAGGCACCCTTCATGGAATGGGAGATGAGCCTCATGGAGCAATTAGACATGGAGGCAAGAGTAGCCAGTCGGGGAGATACTTTCTCGAAGTCCTCCGCCGACATGGTCTCTGGTAGAGAGTCAGAAAGTTCTTTGACCAGATCTCTCTGCAACCGAGTAAAGTGTGCCACATAATTTAATGCTCTCAGCGAGAGGGTGGCTGAGGTGTAAATGTGCAACCCAAATCTGTCCATCGCTCTGGACTCCCTGTTCATAGGATGGACAGTGGAGCTCTGTTCAGCTATCTCTTTCTTGGTAGATGCCACCACAACCACGGCATCAACCAGTACACCCTTAGTCCACTGTGGTCAGTCTTTAGGGGGAGACAAGAAATATCTGATCATTTTGGGATTGGCTCTATCATGTCCTGCTCTTTCCAAGCCCGGCAAGACACAAGGTCATTAAGTTCATCTGACAGGGCATCACCCAAGATGTAGATGGGCCCGCCTTGAAAGCCTCCAAAAACACAGCCTCTTCAGGAGAAGGAGTTTGGGCTGACCAACCACCTCCTTGCTTCAAGATCTCAAAAATGTCTCCGAAGAAGACATCCTCTGGTGGTGATCTTGGAGATCCTTCTCCCTCATCAAAGTCAGTGTCCTCAGTGAAAGACTCCAATGGGAAGTCTATGCCCCTCCTCTTCCACATTTTCCTCAGTAGGAGACTCAGTAGAGGTCTCAGAAGAAGAAAGGGCTCCCTCTAGAGGGAAATCTTGTCGGTCCCTCAGGGCAGGCTGACCCTGGACAGGGATAATAGTCTCAAGTAAGTAATACCACAAATGACAACAGCCACAAATCGCAGATGAAATGCTGGTAAAAATAATTATTGCACTTAGCGCCTCGGCTCCCAAGCCTTCACAGAGTAAAAAACACTTCCAAAAAGCAGGTTTAAATACATAAATTCAATAAAAACTTAACAGTCCATCATCCCACTGTTGATGAATTAATTAAATTACATATTTCCAATTGCATTCTTTATTTAACCCTAGAGGTTCCAAAGTGTTAAATTTTAGAATACACAATGTTTCTTTTTCAAACTTACATTTTCGCCCATCAATATTTCCACTTTTTCCAAGACACAACCACAAATTCCTTCAGGATTGGAATTGTGAAACTCAGAAAAGTGGTTGCCCAAAGGGCTATCCAATTTCACATTTTTAATGTCCCTCACATGTTCTTGAAAATGTACTTTGAAACTTCTATTAGTTTCCCCAACATAAAACTTACTACATCCACATTTCAAAGCATAGACATCACCTGTAGTATTGCAATCAAAATTCTTCCTACTAGCAAAAAGACATCCATTAATGTTTGTAAAATAATTGACAATATATTTACATATAGAACACTTCTTACAAGGGACCGTACCTATAATGGGATAGGCTCACGTCTCTGATGCAATGGAAGATGATGGGAAGGATTGTAGCTCTGAGAGGCCAGATCTCTAGCAGAAGAGAAAGCCCTTTCTATAATCTGGAAAGCCAAAGGACCTGGAGAGTCCCTCTCCAGCTCCCCTGGTGTCAAAGCAACTGAGGAAGAAAGGGCAAGAACCTCCAACCCCCAGTTTTCAGTCTTAATTGGATTCAAACTGCTGAGTACCGAAGACCCAAGAGGAAGGGACAGATTGGAAAAATTCTGACCAGAACCCCCCCCCCCGGATCAGATGGCAACAACCTAGGCCCGAGACCCACTCTGATCAGAAGACACCGGAGCAGAGGCAGTCAGGGCAACTGTCAGAGTAGAGGAGGAAAGCCTCCTCGGATCCAACACCAACACTCTTGAGTGACTAAGATCCTGGGTCTCCGATGCCAACAGTCGGATCAGAGAAAGAGACTGCATGGTAATGGGTACACTCACAGATCCCAAGGAGAATGGAGAAGGCAGGACCCCCATCTGGATCTGAGTATGAAGATCTTCCGTATCATCTTGTCCACGTTGATTTCTGATAAGCTCCTAGAAGACCTCCAGGAAGCTACTAAGGTCAGTCTAGAATGCCTGGACAGTGTCTGCAAGCGGTTTATGGCAGGGTAGGTGACTCCAACCTACTCGTGAGAGATACAGGGTCTGGCTCTGTGCTTTTGGATCCCAGGACAGAGGATCTGATGTGGAGGTGGATGCTCTCAGAGAGCCCTTAGCGGTAGCAGTACCACTAAGATCCAAAAAGTGCTATGGGTCCACCAGAGCAGAAGGGGACCTAGGATCCTGAGGCATCAGATCTGAGGGCCTGGAAAGTTTGGACAGCACCTCTGAAGAAGTTCGCAAGGGCTTGTGTGGATATTTCTTATGGTCTGAGCCCCTGGAGAATCAGCATCTGAAGGCAAAAGTTGCTGGAAGATTAAGCCATACAGATTTTAGATTATATTTAAGCTTGATTTTATATTTTGAATGAAAGTTTTTCCAGCAGATTCAAGTAGCAGCAATAGGTGAACAATGTGCACTAATATATGCTGATGTGGTGGTGCTGTGGTAGCGTTGTTGCCTCACAGTAAGACGTTGTCCTGTTTGATTCTCAGCTAGAGTGTCTTCTATGTGGAGACATGCGTGAATGGGTGTACCTTTGTTGAAGGTTGTGCGTCAGGGCCGGCAACTCGGCACATAAAAATCTACCTCCAATCATTAGCGGACCGGAGTTCCGCTGTGGCGACCCCTAACCGGGAAAAGCCGAAAGACACAACATTGTTCTCTAAGTATGGGAGAAAAAATATATTTTTAATTCAAAATATAATAAATGCTGGAAACTCTATAAATTATATTTAGATGATATCTGCTTAGTGTGGGATGACACAGAAGAGAAGTTGTGTGAATTCTATGAATATATAATGACTACTACAATTTTTCTAAGGTTTACTTATAATATACAACATGATAAGATGAACTATCTAGATATTACTATACATAAAGAGAATGGTAAATTTAAACCAACAGTATATCAGAAAGATACGAGTTCACATCCCTTTAGCCAAAAACGTAGCTTAAAAGGACAATTTGTTAGGGGCAGCCGAATATGTTCTGAGAATAGTGATTTTGTAATAGAAAGTAAGTTCCTAGAGCAAATATTCTTACAGAGAGGATACCCATTAAAACTAATAGAAGAAGTAAAAAAGGAATTAACTACAGGTAGAACAAATAGATTTTCCCCCATATTAGGAAAAAATTATAGTGAGACAAATGTATCGAATAAAAAAGAGGACACTAGTAATATATCTGAACGAGCATTTGTGACCAAATTATAGTGGAGATGCTAAAGTTATAGGAAAGACGATAGAAGAAGTATGGGGAAGATTTTCTGCAATATCAGATCTAGATATTTTTGATACCCCGTTGAAATGTATTTTCAAGAAAGGTTCGAATATAAAGAACATTATTGAAAGAAGTAATAAAGGGGTACATCCTTTTGGAAGTAGTAAGAAAGGTACCTTTAAATGTGGCCATTGTTCACAATGCCCTTATATATATAATGGAGAGAAGGTAGAACTATTAGCTAGGAATAGAGTGCTAAGCCGTAGGGAATATGCTACATGTCATAGTAGTGGAGTCATTTACTTAGTGCTATGTAGGGCATGTAGTGGCTTCTATGTGGGGAAAATGGAGAGAAAGCGCCGAAGAAAAATATATGAACACCTATATGAAGTAAAAAATAAAAACAATACTAATGCCCTATACAGACACAGCTTAGTATGTCACAAAGCAACATTCTCTTTGTGTTAGAAATTGTGACTAAAGATATAACAGGAGGTCTATGGGAATTACATATAGAAAATAGAGAATTATATTGGCAAATAATGTTGGAAGCCAACAGATTCCCTGGCATGAATGAATATTTGTCATTAGCTCCTCTTTTAAAAATCAGAGCTGCTGAACTTTAAAATGCAGTAATTGTTTTGTCCACCACATGGGGTACTGATTACCACTAATATAATGAAAATTTGAAGAAGAATTTATGTATTTTAATATGTGTTTTTTTTTAAGTTTTAATATATTAAATGAATTTTAATATGTAAATAGTTATTTATAAATTGTGGATCTTATGTGAATATGTTTAGGTGACTATATTTGGATATTCCATTCATACAGATAGTTGGTGCTACATTATATGAATGCTTTACTGAATGTAATATGCTACTGGTTGATGGTTTAATGAGGAAACTATATAAATGGGTTTGATTTCATGGGTTGTTTTATCTGATGAAGTCAAGAGAGGATGAAAACGCATTTACAAGTGGAACGTTTATGTCAACGACCTGAGACGTACCTCCTTGGACTACATGAAAAGGGACGTCGAGGAGCTCTCTGATTATGTAGCCCAGGCAGGTATGACCCTGACCTTGAGCAGTATCCTACCTTCACCTAGAATGATGCCACAATACAGTGATAAGATGATCAGCTTTAATAATTGGCTTAAATTCTGGTGTCATTCAAAGGGGATCCAATGTCTGTCTGCCTGGGATGACATGCTGGACAAGCCACGCTGCTTCGCAAGGGACGGCTTGCACCTGTCACCCTGGGCTTCCGGATATTGGCAAAGGCTCTTGCCACCCCATAGTGCCTTTTTAGGCAAGGCTCAAATTCTAAACCTACCACCCTAGAACACCAAAAGGAAAAAACTAAGGGTAATGCTGCTCAATGCCAGAAGTCTCAATCTCAAGATGCACGCACTCGAGGCCCTTCTCAATATGGAGAACATCGATGTCTGTGCTGTGACAGAAACCTGGTTCAAGGCTCCTGAGAGCACCCCAGCACTAACAGGTTTCACCTCATATCATACGTTCCGCCCCAAAATCCGGACAACACCAAGGAGGGAGGGTGTCCATATTCATAAAGGACACCCACACCTCAAGGTTGGTGGCAACGCACGATGCATCTGAGACCATCCAGGTGCAATTAACCATAGGCAAGACTGCTCTGCAATTTGTAGCATGTTACAGGCCACCCTCTCAAACTCAGGAACCTCACATGGCCTTCCTGAAAACATTGGAGGGGATAAATGTATCTCCAAACACCATCATACTAGGTGACTTCAACTACCCTAATATAGACTGGGAACACTACTCAAGCCCGAACACTCTAACCCAAAGATTTCTGGAGTTCATAAACTCAAATGCCATGGAACAACTAGTCACCATCCCCACAAGAGGTGAAAACATACTTGATCTCATCATCACGAACATGGGATCAAAATGTTCAACACCGGAAGTATACCCTCACTGGTGACATCAGATCATAAACTAATCTCGCTGGAGGTCCTCATCCCCCCACCTGAAACAAAAAGACCACAGTGAAAAACTTCTCAAAAGCCGATTTCACACTTCTAAAAACTAGTGTGGTCTCCTTTAAGGCCCCTGAGCCAGTGGTAAACATTACTCAAACCGCTGAATCACTTACAAATGCCTTCTACCAGCACCTACAGGACTGCATGGATCAGGCAATCCCAAACAAAACTAAGACTCTCTGTACCAAAGGCAAGCGTCCAGTCTGGTGGACCCCAGCCATAAACAAGCTCTACAACAAAAGGAGGAAGCTACTACAAGATAGAGCAAAATCCTTGAAAGGTAAGACACCTTTGATCATTATAAGTAAAAAACTAAGAGCTCTCATAAAATCATCCAAGGCAAATTTTGAGAGAAAAATCGCCAAGGACTCTAAAGACAATCATAAGGCCTTCTTTAGCTATGTTAGAAACCTAGGAGGAAACTCCCAGATATGCTCAGAATTAGTTCAAAATGATGTGAAAATTACTGAACCTACACACATTGCTAACATACTGGCTGACAGGTTCAGTGCAAACTTCTCCCTCCCTCCCCCCCAAAAGGAGAGATATCTATTCCAGAGGATTGTAGCCCCCCAAACATCTCCAACGCCCAGGTGAGAACTGCCCTCACTAAGGCAAAAAACACAGCATCCATGGGACCGGATGGTGTCCCCGGCTGTGTGCTTCATGAACTCAACGAGGAATTAAACCCACAGTTAGGACAGCTGTTTAATCTTAGCCTCACCTCAGGATACGTACCCAAGGAGTGGCGCACGGCGACTGTGGTCCCACTTCATAAGGGCGGTGCCTCCACAGACCCTGGAAATTACCGCCCCATTAGCTTGACAAGCCTTATCTGCAAAGCCATGGAGAGGATCATAATGGAACTTATAAATAAAGACATAGGGAACTTGCAGACTTTGGATCCAACCCAGTTTGGCTTTGTCAAAGGCAGATCCTGCCTCTTAAACTTGGTTGACTTTTTCGAGACAGTCACCAAGGCCATTGATGAGGGAAAGGCAGTCCATACAGCCTACCTCGACCTGGCAAAGGCCTTGACACAATACCCCACTCAGGTATCATCGAAAAACTCATCAGCTTGAATGTAAACCCATACATCACAAGATGGGTTGCAAACTGGCTAAGCGACAGAACCCACAGGGTCAGAGTTGCTGGAGCCATGTCAGACTCAAAGCCTGTCACAAGTGGTGTCCCACAGGGCTCAGTCCTGGGTCCACTCTTGTTCGGCATCTACTTTTCTGAAGTACAAGCAAACACAGGAGGGTTATGGCTGACAAAGTTTGCAGATGACTGCAAACTGGCGCCATAGTCGAAAACACATCTGACACAGATATCCTCCAGAAGGGCCTCACAGAAACGGATAACTGGTGCCAGAGCCATGGCCTGAAGTTAAACGCCAAAATGCATAGTCATACCCTTCGGGAAAAACAAGGTTACCCCTAGCTACCATATAGGTGACAATCCACTGAGCACAGAAAAGTCATCAGGATCTGGGGACCCAAGTTGACAGTAGTCTTCGCTTGACACTCATGTTGCTAAAGTAGTTAGGAAAACCTTCTATATCGCCCACCTGATCATGAAGGGATTCACATCTAGATCAAGGGAGGTCATCGTCCCCTGTACTCATCACTCATTAGACCTATGATTGAGTACAATGCCCGTTCGAATGTATCTGACCAGACACCTGATGCAGCTTGAAAGGCCCCAAAAGTTCCTCACCAAAAGGATAAAGGGTCTCAAAAATATGTCTTATGCTGCCCGACTGAAAGAACTCCAGCTTTATTCAGTCTCATACCGCTTGCTCAGAGGTGACCTGTGCCTGACATATAAGGCCATGTCAAACCCAGATTTGATGAATATGCTTCACCTCAAAAATCTAGATCCCTCAGAACCACAAGGGCGGGAGACTTAAACCTTGACACGGTTATAAATAGAACGTGCTGGAGGGACAGATTCATCACCCAGAGACTCCCTATGCTGTGGAACAAAATCCCGGTACATGTGAGGCAGAGCACCTCGCTGGCCTTGTTCAAGAGGAATCTTGACCAATGGATGGGAGATCGCAGATATACCCCAGGGATTACTTCAGTGTCACTGCTTGACAGAGGCACAGAAAAATGATAGGCATAGTTTTTATTCAAACTAAAGGGGTGGCGAAAGCCACATAACTATGGGCTAGGCTTATAAATGCCCTTGGGCAGATAGCCTAGTATGAACCTATGAACCTATGAACCTATGGACGTCATTGTACTTCGTGTAGCTGAATAAATTACTTTTTTTGAGTTGGATTGCTTCCTGAGTGCCTATTTTGCGAGTTTTGGTGTTCTTTGGGCACTTTTCGTTTATCTGAACAGCATCTGCTTACTACTGCATTAACAACTTGAGCAACAGAAGTGGTCTGCAACAATGTGCTCCCACAAAAGAAGATAAAGACTCAGGAAAAATGAGAGGTTGCACGAGAGGGTGATTTAAAGTACTTGAACAGGCAAATACTCATTCTGACTTAGTGGACTGTCCTTTGTTTTTGAAGATTTCCCTTTGTTCTTGGAGTCTACTTGCAACTGTTTTTTTAAATCCTATTTAATGGTACACTGCTGCTTATATTGCTTTTTGAAAAATGGAGATAAGGTAGAAGGAAAACAAATTATTTGCTTTAAAATAAGGAAGGTTAGAAATTTGGGTCACCCCTTGACTTTAACTTCCTCTCTTCTCAAACCTCTTAAGTGAGCAGCATAATGACCAGTGATAATGACTAGTGATAACTTTGCTGCACAGAGGGAAGTTTAACATTTCAGTTTTAATATCTTCAGGAAGACTTTGACAATGAAGTTAAGCAAATCTTCTCATAACTGACCCTGAAGCATCAGCCCTGGAAGCAATATCAACAGTGTCATAAGAACACTTTATGGTTGGTTAGTTACATGAAAATGTAAAAAGAGGCAGTCAAATATTTTTTGTCTATAACGGGGAAAGGTTAACAGTTAACTTTTCAAGTTCTCAAAAGACAGAAATAAAAATGTTAACATCTGACCGTGGTAATTCAAAATTCAGAAGGTTAAATTAAAAGAGTAATCTCTCTTTACAAATGTGTCAAAGGTTTTTCTATCCTTGTCAGGGGAGAATAGGATTAGCAATCTGTTTCACAAAGCAGTGCGTCTCAGGAAAATCCCAATAGGTTCTGCTTTAGAGTTAGAAATCAAGTATTTGCAAGTCTGAGATGCTCTGTATAACCTTTAAGACTTTCTAGGGACAGGAAGTTGACTGTCAGGTAAACTACAATCTATGAGAAAAATACTCACTAAATCAGATAAAATAGAAGGAGCAGCAGCAGTTTTAGGAATATCCAGCTGTAACAAGTTATAATAATACATTTCCATTCTGATCCTACTGAAAAAAACTCATTTTATATTTAGTGTCAGAAAAAAAGGTCTTCTGAAGGGAAATCTGAAGCAATACATTCCTCAGAATCAGAATTTTCAGGCTGAAAATAAAATCCTGAAGCACAACAGTCTCCCTCCAATCCCTGCTCTTCTGACTGAAAATCAAAAAAGAAAGAAAGGGAACTCTTTCTTCTCCTTTAGTTCCTGAAAAGGTAGTAGGTAAAGTAAAAATCAAAAATTAAACTCCCTAGCAAATCTCAGCAAATCTTCCCTGTCCATTGAAATAAAAACATGAGAAGTCAAGTATTCTGTTTTTCTTTTCCTGAGAAACTCTGTGGAAAAAGGCAGATCCAAAGTGGGGATAATACCTGGGATTGCGCTCTTTTTCCTGATTATGTGGTCAATCTTCACCTGCCTCTTCACTTAAGACTGACAAGAGCAGTTCTATCTTGCCCATGAATGATAACCCTGTAACTGCAGAGTATGCAACTATTTCCCAGTCTTTAATGCATACATTTGCTACAACCCCGGGACCAGGGGAAAACAATGAGCGGCCCAAGGAACAAAATCAGATCAAAGCAGAGCCAACCATCAAAAACTGAGTCAGAAGTGGAGCTGGTCTGACACCGAAGGACTCCTTGTCAAATTTAATTTTGTGGCAGATGGTGGAAGAAAGAAGTGAATAGACTAGTTGCCATTCCATAGGTTCAGCTAAGGAAGAAGCACCGAAATGGATAAGGGAACATGACAGGGATTACAACAGCAAGGAGGTGGTTCTGAGGTAAGAGATGCACAATTTCCTGCCTCTAGCATTTAACACTTATATAAATATGTAGGAAACACTGTCAAAAACAGATTTTACACACTTTTTTCACATAAGCATTCACAAATTAAATAATGCCCAGATATTGTGACAGTCCTGACATATGTTATGTACCCCCCACAATGTTCAATATGTGTTGTCCATTTTCATTTATCCTTGGGTTCATTTACAATATCAGAATCAACTTGGCTGTTACTACAGCTTGTGCTGACCAAAAACTCAGGAGCTTCACCTCTACCCATAATCCCTCTCTCCCAATTACCTCAGACTGAGTTAGAGTGATACATAAAGAAGGCTCAACAGAAGTCATATCTGATATGCCTTAAAGATTACCAGAAGACCGAAGTACAATATCCTGTCTATCAGAAAGACTTCAAAGGCCGGGGGGTCGTAGGGAGGGGACTTGAGGATAAATGAAAATGGACAACTAAGATGGAGCTGAAGGGAGTCCTGTGAAACCTCTCATCCATGAAATTTTATACACCAGTCTCTCCATGTCGAGTTGTGTAAGGTTCATAGGTTGGTACTAGGCTACCGGCCCTATGGCCTATACAAGCCTACCCATAACAATTCCCTGGCTATTACTTCCAACAGTGTTTGCTTCCCTGGACCCGTCTACCAGGGCGACTGACGTGATCCCCGGGGTGAATTTCCTATCTCCCATAGAGTCATCAATGTTCCTTTTGAAGAGGGCCAAAGAGGCACTCTGCTTGACATGTATGGGCAGTCTATTCCAGAGTCTGGGGAGTCTCTGGGTCAAGAACCTATCCATCCCTTCAGCATGTTTTGTTCATTGTGATGACAAGGTTTAGATCCCTGGAGCGTGTGTAGCTCTGAGGGATTGGGATTTCTTTAAGTGTAGCATCTCCAACAGCTCTGGGTTTGACATGGCCTTGTATGTTAAGCAGAGATCTCCTCTGAGTGGACGATATGCCACAGAGTATAGGTGGAGTTTTTTTTAGATGGTCAGCATAGGGTATCTGCTTTAGATTTGTTATTCTTTTAGTGAGGCATTTCTGCGGCCTTTCCAGTTGTTGCAGATGTCTTGAGAGGTACATACCAAACGGGGCACTGTATTCTATAATGGGTCTAATGAGGAATGAGTACAGTATGACAATGACCACCTTTTTTCTGGATGAAAAACCCTTAGTGATGAGGGGTGCCACATAGAAGGATTTCCTGACTGTTGTGGCGATGTGGTTATTGAAGGTGAGACCACTGTCAACCTGTGCCCCTGAGTACATGTTTTTTCCCAAAGGGGATAACTATACATTTCTTGGCATTGAGCTTCAGCCCATGGCTCTGGCACCAAGTATCTGTTTCTGTAAGGCCCTTTTTGCAGAATATCCACATCGTTTGAGGATTCAATAATGGCTCCCAGTTTGCAGTCATCTGCAAACTTTGTTAGCCAGAGTCCCTTAGTGTTGGCCTGTACTTCAGAGAAGTAGATACCAAACAAGAGCGGTCCCAGGACTGAACACTGAGGTACTCCAATTGTCACCTGTCTGGAGATGGATTTTGAGTTGGCTACTTTTACAGTGTGGGCTCTGTCAGTAAGCCAAATTGGCAACCCATCGAGTGATGTAGGGATTAATGCCCAGCTTAGTAAGTTTATCTATGATTCCAGAGTGGGGGATGGTGTTGAAGGCCTTAGTGAGGTCCAGATAGGCTGTGTGGACTACCTTACCATTGTCCATGGCTCTGGAGACTGATTCAAATAAGTCAATCAGGTTCAGGAGACGAGATCGTTTTATTAGCTATGCCTCCTTCTGCCAAGATTATAAGGTAGTTCCAGCTGCCACGAGCAACCCTTATCGGCAACTACAAGGCCCCTAACAAAGGGTGTCCAATCATACTGTGTAATGTTACTATTAATCCAAATGGTAGTTTTGACCAAGACTTGCAAGGCTATTTAAGTGTGGCCTGTACAGTGTCACCAAATACATATGCAAGTACTCTAAGAGCTTAAATATACCTCACAAATATCAGCCACAAAGATAGGTTTGAATATATTTAATAATAAATAGTAAAAGAACAAGACAATACTCAATCAACAAAGTTACTTCAGAGTTCAAAATCACAGGAAGTATTTAAAACAACATTGTAGGACAGTCTCAAATAAATATAGAAAACATCTAAAGTAATGTTTACTATATTCCTATCTATAACTAAAAGAGATACTATGCCCTAAATCTTACTTATAGCAAAGCAAGTGCAGATGGTGATGATGAGTGGATGCTTCCAGGTCAAATACAAAATGCCCAGTCTCTTTCTCTCTCTGAGAGAGTTGTTAAATTAACATCAAACATTACTGCTGGGTTAGCTTAGATGGCATCACTCTTTGTTACCTAACTTCAGTTCCCAGGTTGAACAGAAACTAACAGAATTTAATATCTTTGTGTGAGAATACATAGCCTTCAGATGTTTGCACCTGCTAGAGGACATAAAACAATAAAACACTTATGAAACAATGCAGAAGGCACCCTAGTTCTAGGCATCCTGTCTCTCTGCTGCATTGAAACTAACTATTATAGCACAATCATAAAGCAACTTAATTTTAACTTATTTTCTTGAAGTTTTACAAGTTAATCTTCTATGTTCCAGCAGGATATGGTGTGGTTACATTCTTGAAGCTCAGTACATAACAGACAGTTCTGTATAAATCATATCAATATTCACAAATAACATAGAATTATTTACAAAATTCCACAAAGCTGGGCTGGTAGTGTCATAGTTTTCATGATCTTTTGGGGAATACTGTGCCAGGAAGCAGATACTATTTTACAAAATGTTTTCACTAGTAGCAATGTAGAATAAGGCTCAGGATCTAAGCTTAAGTCCACTAGGGGACATTCAAAAACTGCTGGTGCTTGAACTGCCTTTAAGTATATGTTTCACTCTGGAAATGGTTACCTCCTCCAACTTCAGCTTCAAATCGTTTTAAGTGCACTAGTCAAAGTGCTGTACAAATAAACAGATACAGTAATGCAGCATACAAGAAAATAAAACAATAAACAGGTCAATAAATAAATTACCAAAATTATGGAGCTTTCATTTGCCAACAACACAAGCAAGTACACCTGACAGACAGATATGCCAAATAAGTCTAAGAGTGCTCAAAACCACTCATCACCTATGACCTTCTCAACCAACCTGTAAATGCCAAAACCCCAGAATATTTGAGACACACCCCCAGAACCACTAACAGCCCCTGAATCCCACATATCAAAAGATGTGTTAGATATCAGAGGCCAACACAATACATGCATAGACGGACAAGACCAAGAACTTTATAGAGGAAGTGCTGTCTAAATGTAATGTGGTGTCAGAGACAGCTAAGTGAGCAGATGGCTTATGCAATTTTGTTGAAGCTGCTAGTAGTCATGTTCTGCATCAAGAAGCCCCAGGTACAAAATGCCGCAGAAATCCATTTGGGAGGTGACTAGGGCATGCATCACAGTACAGAGATGTGAAGACAGGATAAAAGTGCTTGATGAGACATACAGTTCTGAGATGGAAATGAGGATGTAGCAAAACAGCTGAGATCTGGTCCTCTTGTAATCAATAATCACCCCTAAATCAAGCACTTCAGACACAAACTGCAGCTTATCTCCACTACAGATATTAGGAGACAGAACTGGCACTCAGGAATCACTAACAGTTGTGTGCATGAGCCTAACCACCATACCAAAGGTATTGAGTTTAAGCTGTTTACTGACCATTCCAGGCCTTAGCTAAGTAGTTAACAGCTGACATAGATACCTGAGGAAAGGAGGGGTAAAGTTACATGTCAGTATCATAGCAATGGTAAAGCAAACCCCTTTATTGAATAGAATATACTAAATAAAGTACATGGCAAGCAAAACAGGGCCAATTACAGCACTCTGTGGACCAGCGTAGTGTATACAGGACAGAAGGCAAAGAATTAACCCTCAAAACTAGCACAGGCATTTGTCTGGAAAGAGAGGAGGTAAATAAATCTAAGATTACACAAGAGATGTAAGATGGTATGATCCAATGCATCAAATGCCAATGAAAATCTTAGCAGGACAAATGCAAAGAAATGACATCAAATGTCCTAACTTAAAAACATGAACTCAAATAAATAAAATAGCCAACGCATTTTAAAAGTGTTAAGGCTAGAAAATATACACTCTTGTTATGGGCCTGGCAATTACAGAGCTGTAAATTCAAGCAGTGTGTGTGTGTGTGTGTATGATATATATACATATATATATATATATATATATATATATATATATATATATATATATGTCCCCTACGAAATCCCGAATGCGCAGAATCCCGACACCCAAAATACCGAGACGAAAAGCCTGAAACCCCACATTACCGAAAGACCAGACGTGCGTAATTCAAAATCCCGATGTTAAGGGATTTTGAGTTAGCACTTCTGGTGTTGCGGTTCACGTAAGTATGTGTGTGTAAGTGTGTTTGAGAGGGGCTTAAGTGTGTGTAAGTGTGTGTTGCGACTGTGGTATGTGTGTGTGTGTGTGTGTGTGTGTGTGTGTGTGTGGGACTGTAATGTGTGGGTGTGAGTTTGCCTTGTGTATATGTTTGTGCGATCTCGGAGTTAGAATAAAGTAGGGGGGTGTGGGGGGCACACAGCCTTCCACATGGGTGGTGCAGGTGGGCGAAACCCCCTTGCTTATCTTTAGTGTAGGGTGGTTTGTTTGGTTATGGGGGGAGGGTGTGTGTATGCTTGTGTGTGTGCTGCATGTATGTATTAGTTTCGTGATTTTGAATTTCGCGCTTTCAACGTTTCGGTAATGTGGGGTTTTGGGCTTTTCGTCTCGGTATTTTGGGCATCAGGATACTGTGCGTTCGGGATTTCGTAGGGGACCCATGTATAAATATATATATATATATATATATATAAATATGTATGCTTATTTGCTTACTCGCAAAGCTCAGATCAGAACTGTTGCTGAAACAAATGGTGTTCCAGACAATCCTTTAATAGGTGCCTCTACAAACAAAATTGAAGGGACAAAAAATACTGAAGAGCAAAGAAAAAAACTCTAGCCAAACATTTTTTTTTTTTTTTTTTAAACACAGCAGGTCTCTGCTTCTTTATCTTTATCAATAATTGGAAGCTTGCAAGTATTGTCTCATTTAAACAGCCACAAATGACATTGGAGCTGGTTAATTGGTAATATACTTAAAAGTGTGTCTATTCATGCTGGGTAAGATGTATTAATTATGTACTGCAGGGACAGACAGCAACAATCCCAACGCTGACCCCAAACCCCAACTGCTTGTTTCAGGGAAGCCACCTATTTCACCCAACCCTAGCTATGAGTGTGGCTCAAATAATGCAGTTGAAATAATAGCCTAAGTTACAATACGCACAGAAGACAAAAGAATACCGGGATGAATGCTTTACCATGATTGCTGCTACAAGACATATGTGGTTCACAGAAAGCAGTCCCCTACCAAAACATCTTAGCTCATAAACACTAGCAAAAACTTCTTGAGAAGTTGTTTCGTGTTTCATCCACTGTTAAGTGTGTAATTAACCAAAAATGTAAGAGTATTAAGAACTTTTAAATGTCAGATGATGACAACCTGGCAAACTAGAAAGCACAAATATGTATCATACTTGTATTGGGATAAACAAAATTAAAATAATACCTGCTTCATTTCTTCTTCTGTAACTTTGAGATATCCAGGATCAGTGCTCCACGTTTTATAGTAGTAGTAAAGGACACTTGCTGCAGAAAGAGCAAAAGAAATCTGGAAAAATGCATCTGTTAAATGTACATCTAAGGTTAAGGAACACACACATCCACATACATCTCTGTAAAATGCATCTGTTAAATGTACATCTAAGGTTAAGGAACACACACATCCACATACATCTCTGTAAAATGCATCTGTTAAATGTACATCTAAGGTTAAGGAACACACACATCCACATACATCTCTGTAAAATGCATCTGTTAAATGTACATCTAAGGTTAAGGAACACACACATCCACATACATCTCTGTAAAATGCATCTGTTAAATGTACATCTAAGGTTAAGGAACACACACATCCACATACATCTCTGTAAAATGCATCTGTTAAATGTACATCTAAGGTTAAGGAACACACACATCCACATACATCTCTGTCTTATATATATACACACACACAAAGTTTCATTTAAGTGATGACATGCTATGTATGTGTACACTGATTTATACGCGTGTGTGTATGTATACATGATATAAATTATTATACATAGCTTCTGCTTAAATAATGCTTACTTACAATGAACTCTTTATAACACTACTGAAGAAACCTTTTTATCCAATTTTTGATTTCTCATGTGTGTGTTTGTACCAAATCATAGAAATTACAAAAAATAAAACCCAACTAGGGGGAAAATCAGCTTTGCATCTCTTAATGAGCTCCTGCTTAGGCGTTATCTCCCTGTAACCACTGCATCCCTTACCATGCTCCTGCTTAGGCATTACCTCCCTGTAACCACTGCATCTCTTACCATGCTCCTGCTTAGGCATTACCTCCCTGTAACCACTGCATCTCTTACCATGCTCCTGCTTAGGCGTTATCTCCCTGTAACCACTGCATCTCTTACCATGCTCCTGCTTAGGCGTTATCTCCCTGTAACCACTGCATCCCTTACCATGCTCCTACTTAGGCATTATCTCCCTGTAACCACTGCATCTCTTACCATGCTCCTGCTTAGGCGTTATCTCCCTGTAACCACTGCATCTCTTACCATGCTACAGCTTAGGCATTATCTCCCTGTAACCACTGCATCTCTTACCATGCCCCTGCTTGGGCGTTATCTCCCTGTAACCACTGCATCTCTTACCATGCTCCTGCTTAGGCATTATCTCCCTGTAACCACTGCATCGCTTACCATGCTCCTGCTTAGGCGTTATCTCCCTGTAACCACTGCATCTCTTACCATGCTACAGCTTAGGCATTATCTCCCTGTAACCACTGCATCTCTTACCATGCCCCTGCTTGGGCGATATCTCCCTGTAACCACAGCATCTCTTACCATGCCCCTGCTTGGGCGATATCTCCCTGTAACCACA
Source organism: Protopterus annectens (assembly GCF_019279795.1). Classification (NCBI taxonomy): domain Eukaryota; kingdom Metazoa; phylum Chordata; order Ceratodontiformes; family Protopteridae; genus Protopterus; species Protopterus annectens. The sequence goes on from NC_056743.1 coordinate 22,493,126, forward strand.
GCATCTCTTACCATGCCCCTGCTTGGGCGATATCTCCCTGTAACCACAGCATCTCTTACCATGCCCCTGCTTGGGCGATATCTCCCTGTAACCACAGCATCTCTTACCATGCCCCTGCTTGGGCGATATCTCCCTGTAACCACTGCATCCCTTACCATGCTCCTGCTTAGGCATTATCTCCCTGTAACCACTGCATCTCTTACCATGCCCCTGCTTGGGCGATATCTCCCTGTAACCACAGCATCTCTTACCATGCTCCTGCTTAGGCATTATCTCCCTGTAACCACTGCATCTCTTACCATGCCCCTGCTTGGGCGATAACTCTCCCTGTAACCACAGCATCTCTTACCATGCCCCTGCTTGGGCGATATCTCCCTGTAACCACTGCATCTCTTACCATGCTCCTGCTTAGGCATCATCTCCCTGTAACCACAGCATCGCTTACCATGCTACCTGCTTAGGCATTATCTCCCTGTAACCACTGCATCTCTTACCATGCTCCTGCTTAGGCATTATCTCCCTGTAACCGTTGCATCTCTTACCATGCTCCTGCTTAGGCATTATCTCCCTGTATCCACTGCATCCCTTACCATGCTCAGGCCTAGGCATTATCTCCCTGTAACCACTGCATCCCTTACCATGCTCCAGCTTAGGCATTATCTCCCTGTAACCACTGCATCCCTTAACATGCTACAGCTTAGGCATTATCTCCCTGTAACCACTGCATCCCTTACCATGCTACAGCTTAGGCATTATCTCCCTGTAACCACTGCATCCCTTACCATGCTCCTGCTTAGGCATTATCTCCCTGTAACCACTGCATCCCTTACCATGCTCCTGCTTAGGCATTATCTCCCTGTAACCACTGCATCGCTTACCATGCTCCTGCTTAGGCATTATCTCCCTGTAACCACTGCATCCCTTACCATGCTCCAGCTTAGGCATTATCTCCCTGTAACCACTGCATCTTTTACCATGCTCCTGCTTAGGCATTATCTCCCTGTAACCACTGCATCTCTTACCATGCTTCTGCTTAGGCATCATCTCCCTGTAACCACTGCATCTCTTACCATGCTCCTGCTTAGGCATTACCTCCCTGTAAACACTGCATCCCTTACCATGCTCCTGCTTAGGCATTATCTCCCTGTAACCGCTGCATCGCTTACCATGCTCCTGCTTAGGCATTATCTCCCTGTAACCACTGCATCTCTTACCATGCTCCTGCTTAGGCATTATCTCCCTGTAACCGTTGCATCTCTTACCATGCTCCTGCTTAGGCATTATCTCCCTGTATCCACTGCATCCCTTACCATGCTCAGGCCTAGGCATTATCTCCCTGTAACCACTGCATCCCTTACCATGCTACAGCTTAGGCATTATCTCCCTGTAACCACTGCATCCCTTACCATGCTCCTGCTTAGGCATTATCTCCCTCTAACCACTGCATCCCTTACCATGCTCCTGCTTAGGCACCATCTCCCTGTAACCACTGCATCCCTTACCATGCTCCTGCTTAGGCATTATCTCCCTGTAACCACTGCATCTCTTACCATGCTCCTGCTTAAGCATTATCTCCCTGTAACCACTGCATCCCTTACCATGCTCCTGCTTAGGCATTATCTCCCTGTAACCACTGCATCCCTTACCATGCTCCTGCTTAGGCATGATCTCCCTGTAACCACTGCATCTCTTACCATGCTCCTGCTTAGGCATCATCTCCCTGTAACCACTGCATCCCTTACCATGCTCCTGCTTAGGCATGATCTCCCTGTAACCACTGCATCTCTTACCATGCTCCTGCTTAGGCATTATCTCCCTGTAACCACTGCATCCCATACCACGCTCCTATGTAGGCATTATCTCCCTGTAACCACTGCATCTCTTATCATGCTCCTGCTTAGGCATTATCTCCCTGTAACCACTGCATCTCTTACCATGCTCCTGCTTAGGCATTATCTCCCTGTAACCACTGCATCCCATACCATGCTCCTATGTAGGCATTATCTCCCTGTAACCACTGCATCGCTTACCATGCTCCTGCTTAGGCATTATCTCCCTGTAACCGCTGCATCGCTTACCATGCTCCTGCTTAGGCATGATCTCCCTGTAACCGCTGCATCTCTTACCATGCTCCTACTTAGGCATTATCTCCCTGTAACCACTGCATCCCTTACCATGCTCCTGCTTAGGCATGATCTCCCTGTAACCACTGCATCTCTTACCATGCTCCTGCTTAGGCATTATCTCCCTGTAACCGCTGCATCGCTTACCATGCTCCTGCTTAGGCATGATCTCCCTGTAACCACTGCATCTCTTACCATGCTCCTGCTTAGGCATTATCTCCCTGTAACCACAGCATCTCTTACCATGCTCCTGCTTAGGCATGATCTCCCTGTAACCACTGCATCGCTTACCATGCTCCTGCTTAGGCATTATCTCCCTGTAACCACAGCATCTCTTACCATGCTTCTGCTTAGGCATTATCTCCCTGTAACCACTGCATCTCTTACCATGCTCCTGCTTAGGCATTATCTCCCTGTAACCACTGCATCTCTTACCATGCTTCTGCTTAGGCATTATCTCCCTGTAACCACTGCTATGAATAGGGGCGATAACAGGATCAATACCATGTTGAGAAGCCCAATGACCAAATCATTTCCATTTGCTGTTATACAATTTCCTGGTGGAGACTTTATGAGAGGAAACCAGAATATGCTGAACATCATGAGACATGGCAAGGTTGGGAAGTGGAGCAGCCAAGCTGTCAGTTTGAGGGAGACAAGAAAGGAGTGAAGAACTCCCGACGAATGAGTGAGAAGGTCTGGCAGTGGGTCCAGAACCCAAGGTTCTTCCACTTGGTATTGTTGAAGGAAGGGGAACCATATCTGCAGAGGCCAAAACGGGGCTATCAGAATAACAGTCCTTCCCAGGCTTTTGGCTTTCTGTAAAAATTTGGGGATCAGCAGGGATGGAGGAAAGGCATATAGGAGACCCAAGGGCCACTCCTGTAAGACTGCGTCCCTTGGGGTGTCCCCCGGTGGAGATTACAGGGCAAAGTAGCTTCTGCATTTGGCATTCATTTTGGATGAAAAAAGGTCGCAGTAAGGCTGGCTCCATTTGCGGAATATCATTTCCACCACTCGTTCTTTGTGGGACCACTCGTGAGGCAACAGAATGGTTCTGCTCAATTTGTCCGCTATCACGTTGGATGACCCCGGGATGTGCGTTGCTATAAGGAAGCGCCCGGTGGATACAGCCCACTGCCAAATTCTCTGGGCCTCTTGGCATAAGGGGTAAGAATTGGTTCCCCCTTGCTTGTTGATGTACCAGACTACAGACATGTTGTCTGTCTGTATTGCAATCGTCTCTCGAGGTATAGTCGTGAAAGTGTTGCAACGCTAGGAACACTGCTCTCAACTCCAAGACATTGATGTGCAAACTGGATTCCATCTCTGACCAAGTACCTTGGATAGTTCTTCCCTGACACAGCCCCCCCACCCTATCAGGGAAGCATCCATGGTCACTGTGGCTGTGGGAGGGGGAGTACAAATGGACGACCTACAGTAACTTAGTGGCTGTTCAACCACCACAGGAGGTCCTTTTTGCAAGTATTTGTCAGCAGAATCTTGTGTGACATTGGAAGTTGTTGATAAGACCACAGTGTGAAGAGTAACCATTGGAGTATTCTCATGTGCAACCGCTATGAGAGTCGCTGCCATGGTGCCTAACAGCTTCAGAACTTGGAATGCAGGGACTTTCTTTTCCATCAACAAAAGGGATACTTGGTTTCGTAAAGAGATTACTCGTTCTTGAGGAAATCTGACCAGGGAGGTGGTGGTGTCTAGATCTGCTCCTATAAACGAAATATGCTGCGACGGCGATAAAGCAGATTTTTTTACATTTAAGGTTATGCCCAACTGGGAGCACAGGCTGATAGTGTAATCTCTGGCGTGAATCAGTTGATGCCTGGTGGTGGCAGTGAGGAGCCAGTCTTCAAGATATGGAAACACCTGGAATCCTAAACATCTCAGGCGAGCCGTGACCACTGCCATGCATTTGGGGAACACTCTGGGGGCTGTGGTGAGACCAAAGGGCAGAGCTCAGAATTGGTAGTGACTGGCCCCCAGCCAGAAACGCAAGTGATCTCTGGATGGCCTGGCCAGTTTGATGTGGTAGTATGCATCCTTGAGATCTATCGAGTACATCCAATCGCCCTTTTCGAGAAACGGAAGTATTGATTGAAGCGTGACCATCCGGAACTTTTCTTCTTTGACAAAGGTATTTAGTTTGCTGAGGTCTAAGATGGGCCTCCAGTCCCCTGTTTTCTTTGGAACTAAAAAAAACCTGGAGTAAGTTCCGGATCCTATCTGGTCCGCCGGGACTGGCTGGATGACTCTTTTTTTCCAGCAGCCTTTGAATTTATATGGCTGCAAGATTCCGCAGACTGGGTGGAATGTCTGGGATTTTTGCATGAATGAAAGGGGATTCTGTAAAGGGAATGATGTAACCTCTGGTAATTATGCTTTTTACCCAAAAATCTGATGTAATTCCTAGCCAGGCATCTGGGTATAAAGCTAAGCGACCCCCGACTGCCTCCAGAGCAGGATGGTCGGGCCTTCTCTCAGGAGCACTGATAGGGCTTGCGAAGGAACTGCTCCTTGTCACCCTGGTTCTGCGGACCCCCTCTGCTGCCTGGGCAGCGTCTACCATTATACCCCCTCCTCTACCCCTGGAGGAGGGTTCAACACGTGTGTTCTGGAAAGCTCCTTGGGACTTCTGGAACCACATTTTTCCACCGTTCTGCCCTTTGGGGTATGGTCTAGTGGGAGTGGAAAAATGGACTTCTACGGCCTTTCCTTCCTGCTTACACCTAGTGAGTGTCGCCTTGATTTTAGACCCAAACAAGGAAGAGCCATCAAATGGGGTATTAACAAAGGAAGACTTGAAGGCTTCCGCAAAGGAGCATAAACGCATCCAGGATTGTCTCCGCAGAGCTATCGCTAAATCTGCTGCCCAGCTCAATCCCTCGGCTGCATAAGAAATGAGCCCCATGGAAGAGTTTACAATGGAATTAAGGGTGTTAAGCTGTGCCGTCACTTTCTCAGAGACAGCATCATCTGTGTTGCCCTGTAGAGTATCTCCAAGCTCTTTGAGGAGATCTCGTTGAAGACAGGTAAAGTGGGTCAAATAGTTAAGCGATCTCATTGCAAATGTCGCAGAACTAAAGATGCATTTCCCATATCTGTCCATCGTCCTGGAATCTTTATTAGGAAGATGGACAGAAGAAGAGGTCTCTGACATCTCTTTCTTGGTGGCTGCCGCCACCACCATGGCATCAACAGGGACTCACTTTGCAAGAAAGGACTTATCCTGAGGGGAGGTGATAAATTTGTTAGACCCCTGTGGGACCGGTTCCATGGAATCAGGAGACTCCCACGCCTTTCGAGCGATCAAGTCCATTAATTCGTCGAAAGGCAGAGTAACCCAGGAGGTGGATGTTTGAGACTCAAAGGCCTTCAATAGCAGAGACTGATCCTCAGTAGGGGTAAGGGACTGCCAGTCACCCCTCTGCTTAAGTATTTCTAGGATGTCTGAAAATGAGACATCCTCTGAGGGGGACTGTGGGGACCCTTCTGATTCCTCTAAGTTGTTGTCTGATGTCAAGGATTCCTGAGGGGAATCCAAGTGCCTACTCTTGCACAGTCTCTTCCTAGGAACTTCATCAGTGGGGGCGTCTGGTGAAGTCTCCGTAGACCAGGGGTTGCTCAATGGGGTTACCTGAGGCTCTGGGTCTTGACGCTTGGTAGGAACCTGTGATGTAGAGACAGAACGGGGCCCTTTAGAGGAGGAAGAGGAAGAATCTGAAGAGGTAAATGTCTTAGCAGACATGACCTTCCTCATGGCATCGAAGGCACTGGAGTCTTGGCCCAAGGAGTCCGCCAGTTCCGAAAAAGATGGCAGTCTCCTCGGGGCCGAGACCACGGTCTTCGAACCAGAGGATGAAGCCGAGCTCCACTGCACCGAGGCCCTGAGAGGAAGACTTGGAACCAAAGCCCCAGTTCGACTCTCTCCCCCAGAACCAGCGAGAGAGTGTCGGCTCCGAGACCCTTCGATCGGAAGTGAAGATGTCAAGTTTGATGGGGCCGAAGGCACCAGAATAGGCCTCAGCTCCGAGGGTTCCACAACTAGCAGGTCCTCACCTTCTGGATCTGAAGGCTTGAGTGGTCTCGGAGGAGGAGCAGAAATTGCGACGGGGTGTGTCGGGCTTCAATGCCAGATGAGATGAAGCCAAAAGGAATTTGGCCAAGGCAGGGTTCTCCAAGAGTCTCTGCACCACACGGTCCACATCAACATCCAAGAGGGTCCAGGAAGAACGGGTTGAAGGAGCCGAAGAATCCACTGACCGAAGGATCAGAGACTTTAAAGCCTCTGATATTGGTTCCAACCTCAGGACCTGGCTCCGAGACAAAGGTTCGGTGCTCGGCTCCGAGGGCTGAGGAGCCGGCGACCGAATCTTCCCCGAGGTGCTCGGAGCCAATGACTTGAGCTCTGACGACACCCTGGAAGACTTTGACGCCTTCAAAGATTTGGAGGGCTGTTCAGACTTATCTAAAGACTCTAGGAAGTCTGACTTTAAGAGGCCTCTATCAATAAGCTTCATACGCCTTTCCAGCATAACTCTGCCACTAAAAGAGTGGCAGATGGAACAGTCCTCTTGCAGGTGTAAAGGCCCTAAGCAATAAACACATGAAGTGTGGTGGTTGGTGATGGACATCTTCTGTCCACAGCCACATCGCTTGAACCCTGATCTCTGTTTCTCTGACATGTGTAAAAACGAGTAAACAGCACAATTGCTAAAGGTTCAGATCCCTGAACTTTACAGATATTAAGATTACTAACAATCACACAAAACGTTCCGATCCCTGAATACTCACTAACTCTATTTCACAAAAACAAGTATTAGCAAAAAAGGTAGAATAACTGACAGAGCCCTGTCAAAAAATGCAACTAAAGAAATGGCCAAAGGCCTACGAGCAACTGCTCCTAAGAAAGTACACAAAGCACACGCTAAGTATCCCAAAAAATCACAAAAAGGAAATATTTAGACTACTACTACTACTATATATCAAAAGCTATTACAAGAATTGACAATTTTCTGTCAAAAGACAAGAAAAAAGGTACTGGCCCGAGCTTCTTGCGAAGAGCGTGAGATCCATTGCAGTGGCAAACTAGATCTGGGGTTTGGCAGCAGAGCATCATGGGATAGGGACTGTGTCTCGAGCTTCTCAGAGATCTAGAGCTTGGAGAGCAGCTGACTCGGAGCCGATGGTTCGGCACCGTACTCACGTGTAAGAAATAGAAGTTATGTCCTTACCATAACGTTCCATGTGGAGTGTTCATCTCGCCTTTGTTCTTACACATGGGTTCGGAGCCGATCCTCGGCTCCGTGTCGGCCGCTTGCAAGCTCTGCATCGAGAAGAAGCTCGAGATCACCTAATACCCACAATCCCCCTCTGCCTTTACCTCAGATCTAGTTTGCAAGCAAACCAGTAGCCAGAGAGAGCACACTCATACCAAAATTTACACAATCAAGAAATCATCTATATACATATATATATATATATATATATATATATATATATATATATACACATGTGCATCATATAATACAACTCCTGCAAAAGCAGAAGGAGAGAACTCCAGACCAGGCACCAAATTGAACGTTCTTCCTGAGGGTGGGAGGGTGGGAATGTAAGAACAAAGGTGAGATGAACACTCCACATGGAATGTTATGGTAAGGACATAACTTCTATATGTGAGAGTGTTCAATCTCGCCGTTTGTTCTTACACATGGGTAGCATCCCTAGCTCCATGTTCCTGAGGAACTCACGGGAGAACGTTCTTGAGCACAGTGGAACCAAAGGTTGCCCTATCCCTAGAAACCTTGTCCACTTTGTAATGAGAGATGAATGTATGCGGTTTAGCCCAAGTAGCAGCTGCACAAATCGTGTCTAATGGTAGGCGAGCTGCGTGAGCCAAGGATGTAGACACTGATCTTGTAGAATGTCCTTTAGGTTTGACAGATAAGGTTTGATTTGAAGAACCATAAACGTATATGATACAATCAGTTAGCCATTTGGAAAGAGTTCGTTTAGTAACCGCTATACCTTTCCTGCTGTCAGCAAAGGCTACAAATAGTTGATCAGATTTCCTGTGATCCTTTGTTCTATCCAAATAAAACCTGAGTTGTCTATGGACATCCAATTTGTGCAACATATACTCTAACTTATTAGTGTGATTTTTGAAAAAGGTGGGTAATTCAATGGACTGATTAATGTTATTGGTAGAGCAAACTTTGGGGAGAAAGGATGGATTAGTGCGAAGAGATACTCTGTCAGAATGGAAAATCAAATAAGGGTGTTTAATAGAAAGAGCCTGAAGCTCAGACACTCGTCTAGCGGATGTAATGGCTACCAAGAAGAGAGTCTTCCACAATAAAAACTTCAATGGGCAAACGGAGGCTGGCTCAAAAGGGGGCAACATCAATTTAGAAAGTAAGAGGTTCAGATTCCAAGGTGATGTAGGAGTTCTAACTGGTGGTCTAATATGAAAAGATCCTTTTAGAAAGGCCTTACAAAGTCTGTGAGCCATAATAGGTGCCCCACATTCTTCCACATGAAAGTTGGAAATGGCAGCCAATTGCACTCTTAAAGTGGCAGGAGAAGCTCCTTCATGGAACAATTCTGTTAAAAACTCCAAGATCTTGTTTAACGGAGCTATAACAGGGTCCAAATGATGTGAATTCGCCCAGAAGACGAAACACTTCCATTTACTGGTGTAGGTCTTTGTAGTGGAAGCTTTATGAGAAGCCACTAATATATTCTGAACTGCCGGTGTAAGAGAATCAGACCTGGCTAGAAAGGGAAGCGGAGCAGCCAAGCTGCTAGATGGAGTGATTCGAGAGATGGGTGAGGAACTCCTGATGAGTGAGTCAGTAGATCCGGCTCTGGGTCCAGAATCCAAGGTCCCCGAATGCGGTGTTGCAATAGAAAGGGGAACCAAATTTGATGAGGCCAGAATGGGGCAATGAAGATTATCGTCCTCTGAAGGTTGTTGGCTTTCTGCAGAAACTTTGGAATCAGGGGAAAGGGAGGAAAAGCGTACAGGAGACCCGGGGGCCAATCGTGCACCAGCGCGTCCCTGGGGACTTCCCCTGGAGGGGGTAATAGGGCAAAGTAGCTCCTGCATTTGGCGTTCACTGGAGACGCAAAAAGATCGCAGGAAGGCTGGCCCCACTTGCGAAAAATTGTCTTCGCAATTGACTGTTTGAGGGACCACTCGTGAGGCAATAGGATTGCTCTGCTCAGCCTGTCGGCTATGACGTTGGATGACCCCGGGATGTGCGTTGCGATCAGAAAGCGGCCCGTGGACTCCGCCCATTGCCAAATTCTCATGACCTCTCTGCATAGCTGATAAGACCTGGTTCCCCCTTGCTTGTTTATGTACCAGACTACAGACATGTTGTCTGTCTGAACTGCAATAGTCCCTAGAGGAAGAAGGGGAGCAAAGTGTTGCAACGCTAAAAACACTGCCCTCAACTCCAGAACATTGATGTGCAGATTGTACTCCAAATTGGTCCATTCGCCTTGGACTGTCTGTCCCTGAAAGATGTCCCCCCACCCTATCAGGGAAGCGTCCGTGGTTATCGTCGCTATCGGCGTGGGTAGCACAAATGGTCTTCCGCTGGAAAGGTTGCAAGTCTGAAGCCACCAGGTTAGGTGTGATTTGCATGTGTTTGTAATCAGAATTTCGTGTGTCAGAGGTAGTTGTTGGAACGACCATTGTGCAAACAGTAGCCATTGTAGAACTCTCATGTGCAGTCTTCCCAATGGTATCGCAATGAGAGAAGCTGCCATGAGACCCAAGACCTTCAGAACCAGCTTTTCTGGGGATTTTTTGGATGACAGAAGGAGAGAAATGTGGCTTTGTAGTGAGACTATCCTTTCTGGACGGAGCCTTAGGATTAAATGATGCGTATCTAATTCCGCTCCTATGAATAAGATATGCTGTGATGGCTGCAGTAAAGATTTTTCGAAATTTATGGAAATTCCGAGGAGAACACAAAGTTGTAGAGTGTAATCCCTGGCCTGTATCAGTTGACGCCGGGTGGTGGCAGAAAGGAGCCAGTCGTCCAGATACGGAAACACCTGGAATCCTAGGCGTCTCAGATGAGACGCTACCACTGCCATGCATTTGGTGAAAACCCTGGGGGCTGAGGTCAGACCAAAGGGCAGGGCTCGAAACTGATAGTGACTGGCTCCCAGCCGGAAGCGCAAATGATCCCTGGACGCCCTGGCCATTTTGATGTGGTAGTATGCGTCCTTCAGATCTATTGAGCACATCCAGTCGTCCTTCTGTAAGAATGGAAGGATTGATTGAAGCGTGACCATTCGGAACTTTTCTTTCTTGACAAAGGTGTTGAGGTTGCTTAGGTCCAGAATCGGCCTCCAGTCCCCTGTCTTCTTTGGAACTAAAAAGAACCTTGAGTAAGTTCCGAATCCTATTTGGTCCGCTGGAACTGGTTGGATGACTCTTTTTTTCTAGCAGCTTTGAAATTTCTATAGCTGCTGGGTCTCGCAGATGGGGCGGTACATCTGGGAGTTTTCTCTTTGGAATGGGGGTGGATAGGAATGGTATTCTGTAACCTCTGGTAACAACGCTTTTTACCCAGTTGTCTGTAGTAATGTTTTGCCAGGCCTGAGGGTATAAAGCTAAGCGACCCCCGACTGCCTCCAGAGCAGGACAGTCGGGCCGACTCTCAGGAGTGCTGGAAAGGTTTTCCAGGGGGTGTATCCCTGTCACCTTGGTTTTGCGGACCCCCTCTGCCGCCAGGGCGGCGTCTTCCACCTCTGCCCCCTGCTCTGCCTCTAGAGGGGGCATCACCCTGTGTGCCTGGGAAAGATCCTTGAGGTTTTCGAAACCACATTTTTCCACCACATTGCCCTTTGGGGTACGGTCTGGATGGGGTGGAAAAACGGACTCCGACAGCAGACAGAGTCTTTCCCTCCTGTTCACACCGGGTAAGGGTCTCCTTTACTTTGGGGCCAAAGAGAGTGGCACCATCAAATGGGGCGTTAGTAAAGGAAGACTTGAAGGCTTCCGCAAATGAACATAAGCGCATCCAGGATTGCCTGCGAAGAGCAATCGCTGAAGCTGCTGCCCTACTCGATCCTTCGGCTGCGTATGATATCAGCCTCATGGATGAGTTAACAATGGATGTAAGGGTATTGAGATGTGCTGTAACTTTCTCTGAGACAGCAGCATCTGTAGTACCCTGGAGGGTATCTCCCAGCTCTTTGATTAGATCCCTCTGTAAACGTGTAAAATGGGTTAAATAGTTCAGGGATCGCATAGAAAAAGCCGCTGAACTAAAAATGCGCTTCCCGTATCTGTCCGTAGTCCTGGAATCTTTGTTAGGCAGATGGACAGATGAGGAAGATTCCGACATCTCCTTTTTCGTGGCCGCTGCCACCACCATGGCGTCCACTGGAACTCCCTTTGTGAGGTAAGCCTTGTCTTGGGGTGCAGTGATGTACTTATTAGGCTTCCTAGGGACTGGTTCCACCGTGTCAGGTGTCTCCCACGCCCTTCGAGCAATCAGCTCCATTAACTCATCGAAGGGCGGAGTGACCCAGGAGGAGGAAGGGCGAGCACCGAATGCCTTCAGCAAGACTGACTCATCCTCAGAAGGGGAAGGGACTGCCAATCACCTCTCTGCTTTAGGATCTCCAAGATGTCAGAAAAGGAGACATCTTCTGAAGGTGACTTTGGGGACCCTTCTGACTCATCCAAGTCAGTATCGGATGTCAAAGATTCTTGTGGAGAATCTAAGTGTCTCCTCTTACACAATCTTTTCCTAGGGACTTCTTCGGGGGGGGCATCCGAAGAAGCCTCCGAGGAAGAGGGGGCACCCTCCAGGGGTGGCTGAGACACCGGTGCTCGATGCTTGGATGTGGCCGTTGGTGCAGAGGAAGATAATGGTCCTTTATGGGGAGGAGAGGCTGCTTCTACTGATGTGGTTGTCTGGGTAGACAACACCTTCCTCATGAGATCGAAGGCCCCCGGGTCCCGAGTCGAGGTATCTCCCGGTTCCGAAGAAATGGGAAGAATCCTCGAAACAGGCACCGAAGGCATCGACCCCGAGGACGGAGCCGAATCGATCCGAGCCGAGGCCCCGAGAGGAAGAGTCGGAACCGAAACATCGGTTCGACTCTCGGCCCCGGAACCAAGGATGGATCTTCGGCTCCGAGACTCCGGTACCGGATCCGACGGAGTCGAGGTGAACGGAGCCGATCGAGAAAAGGACGGTTCTGGCACCGAGGGCTCCACAATCAGTAGATCAACCTCTTCCGGCTCCAAAGACTGGACAGGTCTCGGAGGAGGAAGGGATGGAGATAATGGAAGGCCTTCAAGTTTCGACACCAATTGGGTGGAAACCGAGATAAGTTTGGATAGGGCCGTATGCTCCAATAATTTCTGCACCACACGGTCCACATCGGTGTCGGAGAGGGGCTTGGAAGAACAGGTCGAAGGAATCGAAGACGGAGCCGACCTCAACAGTGTCGGGGGAGGGAGCTCCATCACCAGTTCCAAGACTCGAGGCTCGGAAACTGACAACAGTTGAACACTCGGCCCCAAAGTCTGTGGAACCGGTGATCTAACTTTAGCTGAAGAGCTCGGAGCCGATGACTTGGGCTCCGACGTCTTCGATTCCTTCGAGGATTTGGATGCCTGGTCAGAAGCATCCAGAGCCTCTTGAAAAGAAGGTTTTAACAAACCTCTATCCATTAGTTTCCTGCGCCTATCTGTCATGACCCTCCCACTGAAAGAATGACAAATAGAGCAGTCTTCTTGCAGATGGAGAGGGCCAAGACAGTAGACGCAGGAACTATGATTGTCAGTTACTGACATCTTTTGCCCACATTGGCAACGCTTAAACCCCGATTTAGCCTTTTCAGACATGTCACTAATAAAAAAGAGAAAAGTCAAATCCAGTAAAGTAGTCAAGTCCGGTGAAATTGTCAAATCCAGTAATGTAGTCAATCCGGTTGTCAAATCCAAGTAAGGGGTGGTAGGCCCCGAAGAGAACTCTAAATAAGTTTAAACAAACTTAATGGAACCGAGTATCCCTCAACCTTACCACACACACACAATATATCACTAAACAACTTTATATAATAAAAGTACCAAGAAAAATACAAGAATAAATTCTTAATCTTATCTTAGGTGCTCGAGCTCGACCCAGTGATGCGAACACTGCAGCGGCAAACTAGATCTGAGGTAAAGGCAGAGGGGGATTGTGGGTATTAGGTGATCTCGAGCTTCTTCTCGATGCAGAGCTTGCAAGCGGCCGACACGGAGCCGAGGATCGGCTCCGAACCCATGTGTAAGAACAAACGGCGAGATTGAACACTCTCGCATCAAATGGCGAGATTGAACAACTTCACATCAGCTGGTTAAACAGGTGAAAAGTCTGTAGAAAGGTAGTTCAAGATTTATGGTTCACACAGAATCGTACCACAAATCTCTCTTCTGAGGCCCACCATATTAAGATTATTATTAGCTGACCTGCAGTATCATCAATTTAGCTGATCATTATAAAATGCAGGAAGTACTAGGATCAGCTATATTAATGACCCACTGGCATTTTTAAGGGTAACTTTAAATCAACTAGCATGACCATCTGGGGTCTATATTTCAGTATCGAAAGGAATGAATGTCGAATGGCTGAAATATCAAAAGTGTCATTTATCGATTTCTTTTTTGTGAGAAGTACAGTGAAGATTGGGAATTTTGCTCTTTCCTCACTGTAGTGCGATCTCGGAGTTGGTATACATAATTAGAGGGGGTGTGGGGGGCACAACCCACCCCCAAGAAAAGCAATTTTGATGACTGGCACTTTCGATATTTAAGCCGTTCGACATTCATTCCTTTTGATAATATAATATAGACCCGACAATCTGTAATATTAGGGACTCATTTTCTTTTTATTAATGTTGTTGCTGTTAAGCTTGGCAGTAAATATTATGATTTAGGCATTAAAATATGAATTACATAGTAGCAAGCTATGCACACAGGCAGGAAAAATAGGCTCACTGCATAACTGTATATCCAGCAGTAATCCAGGAATAATGAAGTCTCTCTCTACAACTCTGATGAGCTCTAGTATAGAGAATGGAACTATCATGTGGAAATTAAAGTTATGTACTCACTATATGCATCTGTGTTGTCCATTTTCATTCTTCCTCAATGTATGGGTTACAGATCTGACTTCGGATCCGACTCACACTTGGAACTGAAATGATGCCATTATCTTCATAAGATCACTCCAGAAGGTAACAGGAAGGGGGAAGCGGAAGGAGGGTGAGAAATTCAGAAGAATGAAAATGGGCAACACAGATGCATAGTTATGGTGAGCACATAACTTTAATATCTGATGTTGTCCTTTTCATTCTTGCTCAACGTATGGGACTGAGTCCCCAGCTATGTGAATTTTGGGTGGTGCTCATGGAAGGCTATTCCAGAGAACTGCCGAACCAAAAGCAGCTCTGCTTCTAGAAGTCAAATCTAGTTTGTAATTCTCAATAAAGGCATGAGCATTAGACAAGGTAGCTGCTGAGCAAATGTCATTTAATGGAAGTTGTGGACCAGAAGGCAGCAAAAGTGTCCATGGATCTAGTAGAATAAGCTTTAGGAGACTTTGAAAGTGAGACGCCCTGCTGAGTGTACACAAAGGAAATGCAAACAGTAATCAGTTTTGCTAGGGTAACTTAGAGACCATCTAATCTCTTTGGAGAGAAACACCTGATCAGTTTTCCTGAAATTCGTATTAGTCTTGTTTAAATAAAAATGCAGCTGTCTATTTACATCTAAAATATGTAACACGTACTCTTCTCTGTTTAAAAAAATGAGGAAGAAAACAGGCAGATGAATTATTTGATTGACAGGGGATTCAGACACCACTTTTGGTACAAAAAAATGGATTATTATGTAAAGTAACTCTCTCAATGGAAAACAATGTAAGGGGATTTAGATGATAGCGCCTGGATTTCCAAAATTCTCCTCACAGAAGTAACTGCTATCAGAAAAGCTGATTTTCCAAGAAAAAAAATTAAATCAGTGTTGGCTGAAAGTTCAAAGGGTCAGTACCTGAAGCACTGCTGACAACGCCCATGGAGGAGATGGACCTTTGACTGGGGGCCTAAGTGAGAAGGTGCCTTTCAGGAAGGCCTTGCACAGTTTGGAAGTAGCTGAGCAGGAAGTATTATCTCCTGAAAGAAATTTTGATATGGCTGCCAAATTCACCTTGATTGTGGAAAAACTGAAAAATAGAAGCTAAGAATTCAGAAATGTAGAAACTGGGGCAATGAAGGGAACAATTTCTCTCTGAAGAGACCAAATTGGAAATGTTTCCATTTACTTTTGTATATCTTCCTAGCAGAGGCTTTCTGGGAAGATAAAATTGTCTCTCTAACCAGGGAGGAAAGCCTGGGCTGTCTAGCTATTAATGGAACTGAAGAAATCATATGGTTAGTTTTAGGTTTGGAATATTGGGATGTTTCTTCCCCAAGGGGTGTGAAAGAAGACTTGGAGTGGGGTCCAGGATCCATGGAGGATAACTGAACAATCAACTGACATGCTTTCAGTAAGAATTTTGGAATCAGAAGCAACAGGGGTAGGTGTAAAGGAGACCAGGTGGCCTAACATTTTTTATTTATTTATTTGACGTTTGTTAACCGGGAGAGTCCATTGGGCTAAACTGAGCCCTTTTTCAATGGAGGCCTGGGAAGACAAACTCCATGTACTGACATAAAAAATACAGCAAGAATTAATATAATTAACAAAATCAATAGAATAAAACAAGCAAAGTTAATACAAGTCAATAAAAATCCCTGTGAGATGGTATAGAATTATACAAAGTGATTGTATAAGCAGGATCGTCAGATGTTGTAAAATGTGTTAGAAATCCCTGATCTATTGGTGTAGTCTAGTATTTACAAAATCAAGTTTAAGTATCATAAGCAGTGTTGTAGTATCATTATAGTTTGCAATGATAATAGGTTCTGAACAACCTGAGATGATGAGAATACAATTATGGGTGGATTAGATACCATAAGAAGTGTTAGGGATAGAAGGGGAAAAAGATGGTCAGAAGGAAGTGGAAGGGGAAGAGGTTATTATATTGACTGAGTTATGAATTATGGGGAATGGGGGAGATTATGAGGGGTGGGAGCAGGAACATTCCCAAGTAGAGTAGAGTCTTGAAAGAGGAGAGATTCTGGGTGGTTCAGATATGGGGAGGAAGTGAATTCCATTTACGTGGTAGGAAAAATGATAATAGTAGTTATCCAAGAGTATGCATGGGTTTGGAAATGTTGAGGAGATTCTGATTGTTGGACATAAGGGATCGATCGGAGAGATGTAAGGTAAGGATGGATGTGAGAGAGGGGCATGGTGCTGGCTTAAAGATAAGCTTGTGGACAATAGGAAGCTGATTGTACATGAGTTAGTTTGGGAGTTCTAGCCAATTCAGGTACTGCAAGGTGACACAATGATGAGAGAAGATTTGGAACTAGTGGCAAACTTGGCGATTTTATTGTAACAGGAAGCCAGTTTGCCTTAAGTGTGGCTTGTAGATTGGTAAGGATAGGGGGACCATAGGTGAGGGAGGAAAGGAAGTAGGTGTTAGAGAGAGCAATCTTGGATGAAGGGGTTAGGAAGCGATTATGATGACAGAGCATTCCGAGCTTCTGGTGGGTTTTCTTTATGTTGGTTTGAAAATGAATGTCAAACTTTAGCTGTTTATTGATGTGAACACCAAGGAGCTTAGTGTAGGTGGCTACTTCAATAGCAGTCATGTTTTGGCTTAGTATGAAGAAGGAGTGTCTAATTTGGTATTCTTAGATGAGGTAAAGATCATAGTTTTTGTTTTAGCTGCATTAAGAGCAAGGTTGTTATTAAACATCCATGTCTCAGTGTTGTTGAAGGCGACTTGAGTGGCAAGCATGAGTTTGGGGAGACAGACAGTTGAGCAAATGATAGCAGAATCATCTGCATATTGGACTAGTTTAGTGTGTGTGATACAGACATGAACGTCATTAATGAAAATGTTAAATAATAAAAGTCCCAGGATAAAGCCTTGGGGGATGCCTGTTGAGTGTCAAGGTAAGAAAAGATGCAGTTATTCCACTTGATAGCTTGCTGCCTATTTTAGAGGTAATTGGAGAACCAATTGATAGAAGAGGAGGAGAGATTGGGTTGAGAGTGTTTAGACAAAAGTAGGCTATGAGAAATGGTGTCAAATGCATTAGAAAGGTCAAGGAGAAGGGTGGCTAAAATATTTCCTGAGCCGTGCACTTGGTTGATGTTACTGAGGAAGAATAGAAGGGCTGTGGTAGTACTCTGACCAGGTCTGAAACCATGCTGTGTTGGAGTTAGCAGACTGTTGTCTAAGAGATAAGGTAATAGCTGCAGGTGGATAAATTTTTCAAGAATTTTGGAGATAGGGGAAAGAACTGCTATGGGACGAAAGTTGGATATTTCTGTATTGTTGCCCCCTTTGTGTAGGGGAATAATGAAGGCTTGTTTCCAGAGGAGGGGTACATAGGATTCTTGTATAGAACGAATGATTAGAATACAGATGGGGAGAGCTATGCCATCAGCAGCTAGTCTAATGAAGACAGATGGTAGGTTGTCAGTGACATTTGTACAAGGTTTTAGTTTTAGGAGAAGTTTGTTTATAGTACTGACAGCAATTGGTTTGAGGGAAAATGGAAGAGGGTGGTTTATACTGGAGATAGGAGAAGAATTTTGCATGAGAGAAGTGGGAGGAGGCAATGTTGTTATTGAAGGAAGAGGTGAGCTTGGCTATAGAGTCTATGAAGAAGGTGTTATGTTTGAAGGCTATGATATGATCAAGGGAGCTGGGGTCAGGGCAGGGGTTGACTTTTTGCCGGGACTAAGTGGGCTGAGATACTGCTCCAAAATTTTGGTGGGGTTGGATTTGTGGTTGTTTTGAAATTTAGGCAATAAGATTTATGATTGGAGGTGATTAGTTTTTTAACTGTATTATGGAGTTGTTTGAATTTTGCAAGGGAGGTAGGGGGTTTGCCTTTTAGGTAGAGTTTCCAAGATCTATTGCAGGTATGCATGAGGGTTATTGTTTCCTTAGAAAGCCAGGGGGCAGTTTTGGATTAACTCTTTTAGTTCTAGGAGATGCTAAGCTATTAAGTATGTTAATGAATGACGTATTAAAGTAAGTCACAGCATGGTCTAGTGGAAGAGTTTTTAAAGGATTCCAGTCAATTTGTTTTAAGCAGTCTGAGAAGGATTTGGGTTTGAAGTTGATGAGGTTACAGGTTAAGATATAACTGTGTTGTAGATGAAGGGTGGAAGGTGAACAACAGACAAAGGTGGGAAAGTGAACACTACCGCAACTGGGCAGGCTGCCACTATCACAGATGTCATTGGGATGGGATACTAATATCCAGTCCAGAATGCTGCCAGAAGAGCTATGTTTGTTGGACCTAGTATAAGAGTCTATTAATTGGGAGAAATTGTACAGGTTTATATTTTGGGAGGTGTTCCCTGAGTGAATGGAGGCCCAACTGATGTTAACATCCCTAAAAATGACTGATTCATTACTTATATTAGAGGAGAACCAGGAAAGGTTATCTTCAAGTACAGGGATGTTGTTACCTGGTGGAATATATAGGGCAGCTAGAGTAGGGCATCTCTCGGTGACTCATCCTAGGGCAAAATAACTGCTTTACTTGCTGTTGTGGGGAGATGTAAAAAGCTTGCAGCAAAGTTGGCCCCAACAATGGGAAAATCCTCTCCATGACTGACTGACTGAGAGATCGCTCTTGAGGCATCAAAACAGACCTACTGCGTTTATCTGCTAGTATGCTGGATTTCCCTGGAATGTGCGCTGCTATCAGAAAGTGATTGGAGGAGATCACCCACTACCACACACTCATAGTTTCCTTGATAGAGAAGGTAAGATTGGGTTCACCCTTGTTTGTTGATGTACCAGACCACAGACATGTTGTCAGTTTAAATCACAATAGTCTCCAGAGGAAGAACATCTTGAAAGGCCTGCAATAATAACAGCAATGCTATCATCTCTAGGACACTGATGTGCAAACTGGCCTCTTGGGGAAGCCATGTGCCTTGGACTGTCCTTCCCAAGAAATGCCCCTCCCCCCAGCCTAAATGGGAAGTGCCCATAGTCACCGTGGCCACTACAGGAGGCAGAACAAAGAGATGGCCCAGGTAAATGTCCCACTTAATCAACCAATAGACGATTTCTGCAGACCGAAGTGAGTTTGACTGGGAAAGATGCAGTATGTTGCAAAATACACCATTGAACAGTTAGAGTCCATTGTTAGAAGACACAAAATATGTGCTAAAGGAACTTAGACTATAGCTGCTGCCATCAAACCTAGAGCCTGAAGGATAAGCTCTGAATCCTCTTTGGTCTGGTGGGACCTTCTTGATGACTCTCTTGGCCAGCACCTTCTGAATCTCTTGAGCTGCAGCTTCTCTCTGGATGGGACATCAGGAAGCTTTCTTCTTTTGGATGAGAAAATATGGATAAATGGTATGAAATAACCTCTGGATATTATTTTTAGCACCAAAGAATCTTTTATTATAAGACCCTAGGCATATGGATGCAAGGACAACTGCCCCCCCCCCCCGACTGCCTCCAGAGGTGAGCAGTTGGGCAGCCTTTCCGGAGAGCTGAAAGGGTCTATCTGGAAAGGAATCTTGGAAACCTTGGTTTTGCAGGACCCCTCTACAGCAAGGACAGCATTATCTATTCGGCCCCTCAGCCCCTAGAAGAGTTGTCCCCACGAGTCCTGGAAAGAAACTTGGGATTTCCAGAACTACATTTTCTTACCCTTTTTTGATTCTGAGTGAAGGATTGTTGAAGGGTAGAAAATTGAAATGCAATGGCAGACAGGAATTTACCTCCTGTTCGCTGCAGGAAAGTTGTTTCTTTAACAGAAGGGCCAAACAAAGACATTCCATCAAAATAAGTATTTGATGAAAGAAGACTTAAAATGCTACTCAAAGTCGCACAGTTGCATCCAGGCATGCCTCTGGATGGCGATGACTGAACTGGCAGCCCATGAAGTACCCTCTACAGTATGAGATATTAACCTCATGGACACATTGGAAATGAATAATAAAGTGGCCAGTTGCGAGGATATTTTATAGTCCTCCACAGACGTGGACTCAGAGGAATTTGGACAGCTCCTTGATCAAATCCCTCTGCAGTCTTGTAGTGTGCTAAACAATTCAGGGACTTCGAAGCAAATATGCACTTTCCAAATCTACCCAATGCCATAGACGCTCTATTAGGGGGATGAACAGAAGAGCCCCGCTATCTCCTTTTTTGTAGCTGTCACCACAACTATAGCTTCAACAAGGACTCCTTTTCTCCAGTGGGGACTATCTTTTGGTGGTGCCAAACTCTTGTCTGGATGACAGGGAATTGGTTCAACAGAGTCTGGTTCCTTCCATGCCCCAGGACAGACTAGATTGATGAGCTCATCAGCCAGGGGAGTCACCCAAGATGTCGATAGGCCAGAATCAAAAGCTTCCAGAAATACCGACTCCTCTGGGGAAGGAGTATCTGAGGACCAACCAGCTTTATTGCTTAAGGATCTCTAAAATGTCTTCAAATGAGACATCATCTGGTGGTGATCTGGGGAACCCTTCCCCTTCATTGAAATTAATATCCTTTGTGAGAGATTCCATAGGGGAATCTACATGGCTCATTTTGCATGTTCTCTTACAGTGAACCTCTTCAGCGGGATGTTCTGGTGAGGTGTCTGAAGAGAGGGGGAATTTCCTCTAAGGAAACTGTCTGGATGCTAGTTGGAAATGGCTGTCCCTGTGGAAAAGGTCTGATAGCATCAGAGCTCAGAACAGCTGGTGGAATAGATGTGGGATCCAAGGAAGAAAGAGAGATTGGATCTCTTGGATGAGAGAAAACCTTGTCCACTACCTCGAAGGTAGATGAACAAGAGACGCCATGACCGGTCGCATCGAAACCGAAACTTCAGAAGCAAACAAGTCCCAACCCTGTTCCAATCCATACCTCAGGGAGGCTACTGGACCTGAGCTATCTAGTGCCAAGGCTATGATAGGCAAGAATGGCTCGGAAATCAGAGAATATCACAGTCCCCTGCATCCTACACCGATGCTTCATCTCCAAAACTCATCCCAATCTAAGGGGATAGGAGCAGGACCAGTCTGGGAAACTTTCAGAGTCAAAGATATAACCATCTTCAGCTCTGACATGGATTCTCTTGGATCTGAGGTCTCCAAAGCCATGGGACAGATCAAGGAGATATTACTATTATGGGAAGTAGAAGGGAGGCTCAAGAATCCAGTGAGAGATGGAACCAGAACAACCCCCCTCTGAATCTGAGCTCTGAGGAACGTTCTCATCATCCTATCGACTTTGGCCTTGGAAAGACTTCTGGAGAACCTAATAGATGAGGTAGCAGACTGTGGACTAGAGTGTTTTTTGAGTGTGGTTTGATAAAAGGGGGAATGGAGCCTAGGAGAGACTGGATCAATCACAAACTCTGGTGAGTGAGTTCTGGGAGACTTAAAAACCCAGTGGTCAGATCAGAAAGGATCTGAGAACTGTTTCAGAGATTTACTTACTACAGTAATAGGATCCAAGGGTTTAGGATTCTAAGGTTTACTCTTTGGATTCAAGGAAGTAGGATCTGAAGATCTTTGAATCTTTTGAGGAGACTGAAGTCAATGAGGTAAAAGGAGTCTTCAGAGATCAAGGAGGGGATCTTCTTCTAGATTCTGATGGAGCTTTAGAAGGCTTACTGGGAATTTGAGCCCTGGTGAAAGAAGAAGGAGAAGGGGAAGCAATCCCTTAAGAATTACAGGTAACACAGATGGCACAATTAGTATTGTGGTGTGCTGCTCCTGGGCAATAAACACATTTCCTGTGGGCATCAGAATTTGGAATTTCGTGCCCACAGGAAGTGCATTTTTTAAAACTTGTTGGCTTCTTGGCCATAGCTACTAACTACAGGAAAAGAAGAAAGAAACTTTTTTTACATATATAGACAGCAAAACTACCAACAATGGTAGAAGTAGTGCCCTAAAAAGGGTAGTAAAAAAGAAAGTACGGAAAACTGATACCAACTATGGTATGCAACAAGGATACCTAAAAAGGCGGTAAGAAAAAGGAGTCAAAAAAGGGATAACGTGTAAAAAAAAAAAAAAAAAAAAAAAAAAAAAAAACTAGACATAAGAAGAGGGAGGATGTAGAGAAAGTTTTAGGATAAGATTTCCTAAACAAAAAGCTACTCACAAATGTTCAGACTGAATCAAGGACTTCTGAGAGAGGATCCACATCCATGAGAGATGGTGGCAAACAAGATCAGAGGTATTGTGGCTAGGTGGGGCATTATGGGTGGTAGAGGGAGGAGCTCAAGAGTTAGATCCTTAAGTCTGAAATATACAGCTGAGTCAGATCCATAACCCATATGTTGAGGAAGAATGAAAAGGACAACATAAGATCATAACAAGAAAGCCAAATATAATAACAGAAAATGTCCAGAATCAGTTTACATATTGATATACTATATGCTTCATGAGCACTTAAAGTATCGTGGATTATTTTCACTATCTTATCACAGACTTCACAGAAAGCTGATGTGTATTTATATGATGATTTTTTTTTTTTTAACTCTTCAAGTTTGAAAGACCACCATATAACCTTGACATATGAAGAAAGCAATTAATATTATACCTGACTACAATTAATTCAAATGAACATCAACTGTTATTTTGCTATAACTGTAATAGAATAAAAAAGGTCACATGAAAATATAATTCTGGCTTTAAATGAACACACCTTTAAGATGTCTTTAGACTTTTACAAGGGTGATATGGTTTACAGTTTTTCAGGAAGACATACCAATGTATTCATTTACTCTAAGACGTGATAAGGTGGTTTACAATCATATATTTGACAGTCAAATTAAATTCCTACCTTAAATATTGACTAAAAAGTTTGACTTGGAATGTCGAGAAGGTCAGAATGTTGCTAACACACTTCCTGTTGCAAATTCACCCCCTGCAAATTATATATTCCAACTCCAAGATCGCACTACAGTGGAGAAAAGGGTAAATTTTCCAATCCACACTGTGCTGCGATCTGTGGTTATAAGATCGACCTCCTATGTGCGAATGCACTGTGCATTCGCTGAACTGGGACTCGCATAAATGAAGGTTGGGCAACACGGGGGATTCAGCCAACCGTACTTTGACATCCCATGGTCGTTAAACCTTCACTCAGAACTGAGACTGTCAACCTGACAATGTATGTAAGGTATGTATGAATGAACTATGGACACAAGCAGTAGAAATATGGCTCCTTCAAAATACTAGTGGACTCAGTGGCCTAGACAGAATAAGGAGCAATCCAGAAAGAAACAGTAAGGTGCCCAGCAATCCAGGAGGAAGTCAGAAGTTAGTTGAGGTGGTCTGGGCACCCAGTGAAAATTCTCTGTAGGTACCTCCCTATAGGTAATGTAGCAAACATGACCCACTAGAAGGAGCACTAATTCACATCCAGGATATGCCAGACAAATTCTCTCTCTTAGAGTGCCTGGGAACTCCTCATTATTTTACAGCATGAGCAGTGGGCAGCAAAGTCTGATTTGACTTGCTCAACTTGCTATCATCCTGAATCTCAAGATAAAAATCAGGATTGAAAGATGAGTTAAAGAAAAGAAAGTAAAGTTAAATAAGAGCACTGGTAATAAATACAAAATATATGCAATTTTTTTAAATCTGATTTACAACCTATAATTGCTATTTTCTATGCTTTTTTGGATTAACCAGCCATTTTTTATCTAGCCTAAGGTCTGGGAAGTCTACTGTATATCACTTGAGGGGCATTCAAGTGCTCTTCCAGTGACAAAAAATGCCACTTTTATGGAGAACTATATCATATTTTTACTTCTGTGAAATAAATATGAAAAGTGATATATTCAGAGATGTACTGCATTTTGTGTGTACTCCAAATATTAACCAAATAAAATTAACTTTACAATCATCCAGAAATGCTTGTGCAAACCTGTATCTGGTAACTACATATATGAAGAAACATTTCAGGCAATCTTTCACATTACTTAGTAATGACTTCATGGAATTATATATAGATACTCATGTACACAATGTGATTACAATTACTTTTTTACTATTAAAGATTTACACACAGATCAGTTTTGGAGGCGGCTGGGCCATTTTGACATTATCATTACAGGAATTTTTTGGTAATGTCATACGTCCAATTACAGAAAATGCCTCTCATTTGGAAAAATAACTACACAGATAGTGTTATATACAGATAGTGTATAACACATTGAGAAACAGAAGTAGCAAAGTATTAGTGCTTTATGCAGTGGTTTCCTATCAAATGCTCGACACTCAAAAGGTTGAACTGAGCTGAATGAACTCTGCCAATCGATAGTCAGAATGTCAAACACCGACATTACCAACTGTTCAAACCTACCCCCTCCCAGACCCATGCTAGCACATGATCCTGGGTCCAAAGCAAAAGAGAGCTTCGGCACTCAGTGTATATTTCGGGTGCTGAGCATTTGATAGGAAAACATATGCAGCTTATGCAAATTATCATGTAATGATATGAAAGAAAGCACAGCAATTATACACATGATGGCAAAAAAAAACAAACTAGATACACACAAACCAAGTGTGCTATACAGTGCTTATGACAGAAACAGCTATAGCAGAGCAGTGCACATACAGAAGCCAGTCAAACTGTGCTGATGCATGTGCAATCAATCTGATGCATGGTCTCCCCATCCAAGTAAACATTAAGGTATGTGTAACTTTATCCATCCTAGCTAGAGGAACTTTACAGTGACATATGGAGAACACTCAGAATATTATAGGCATCAGCCTTGCATATCATACACCGGCTCACTGACATGTACAGGAACATTTACGATAAACCAAGGACTGCAAAGGGGAGAACCACCACAATGTGGGTGACTTACACTACAGCCCATTTCCTCAGAGTTGTTTGCACCTATTGCACAGCCAACAAGACCCCACCTGTTCCACATGATGACAGATACTGCAACTGAAAGGCCCTCCACTATCTTAACTACCAGGTGGTGTGCACATGTATACAGGATATCATCTACAATGTTTCCACTTGCCAACTAGGCAGCTCCCATGATTCTCACATATGGCATATATCTGATCTATACCAATGGTTCATGAGGGTGACATTCTAGTTGGTCAGTGCACATGTATATGAGTACAGAGGACAGCGCATACTGCCAGAATGCCAAGAGGTAGCAGGCCATATATAATTATGCCATTACCGTATGTTGCAGGTGATGCTGGATACATGTTGGTACAGTGGCTGATAACCCCCTCCTGCAACCTGCAGACCACAGTGCAGATGACATATAATACATATAAAAAGAAGTTATGTACTCACCATAACATTCCATCTGAGTAGGTACTTCATTTGTCTGCAACCTGTGGGTATCGGATCCGAGCCGGCAGCTTCACAAGCTACAAGATCAGAGCTCCTAGCTCCTTCCCCTACCCATAAACCCCTGCCACTAACTGTATTACCTCAGATTGATTTTGCCCAATCTAAGTCATAACCACGACAGAGGTATACTGAAGACCTAACCTCAAGACAGCAAAATTTCAGGTGACCAGCAGAAAACCCGAGAAAAGGTTACGGGGATGGCAGGGAGGGATGGTTGCAGACAAATGAAGTACCTACTCAGATGGAACGTTATGGTGAGTACATAACCTCTTTATCTGAAGTAGTTACTTCATTTGCTCTGCAACCTGTGGGACAGAGTCCCCAGCTACCTAGACAATAAACCTGGGTGGCCTTATGGAAGGATATTCAAGCACCATGAGCCAAAAGAAGCCCTACTTCTCGATATCATATCCAGTTTATAATGAGAAATGAACGTATGAGAAGAGGACCAGGTAGCTGCTGAACATATGTCGTCCAAGGGAACCCTGGACCAGAAAGCTGCTGAGGTGGCGATGGACCAGGTAGAATGAGCGTGTATTCCCATAGGAGCTGGTTTGCCCGAAGATACATACCCTTGAACTATATATTGACAAATCCAATTTGCTAGGGTCACTTTAGAAATGGCCCTTCCCCTGGTTGATTTTGCAAAGGAGACAAACAACTGATCAGACTTGCGAAAATCCTTAGTTCTGTGCAAGTAAAAACGTAGTTGCCTGTGTACGTCCAGTTTGTGCAATATGTACTCCCCCTTATTCTGAAAATTTGGAAAGAACACGGGCAAATTGATTGATTGATTGATATTAGATTCCGAAGCCACATTAGGTAAGAAAGACAGGTTAGTCCTGAGAGACACTCTATCCCTGTGAAAAATGAGATAAGGGGGTTTCATACACAGTGCCTGGAGTTCTGAAACCCTCTTAGCAGAAGTAATAGCTACCAAAAAAGCCGTTTTCCAGGACAAGAATTTTAAAGGAATCGAGGCTGCAGGCTCAAAGGGTGGACTCGTCAGGACTTGCAAAACTAGTGTCAAATCCCATGGGGGCACCACCGTTTTCACAGGAGGCTTCAAGAGAAAGATGCCTCACAAGAAAGTTTTGCATAACTTTGTGGATGCCAATGACCCTAATCCATCTCCCACATGAAAATGGGAAATGGCTGCTAACTGTACCTTAACAGTAGAAGCACTTGATCCCTGCCGAAAAATCAGTGACAAGAAGTCCAAGATTGTCAGAATAGGCACTGTATAAGGATCCAGGCCCTTGTCTGTTGCCCAGATGGAGAAGCGTTTCCACTTGCTATTATATATTTTCCTGGTAGCCGGCTTATGAGCCGTTACCAGAATGGCCTTCACTGGTGATGAGATACCGGGAGTCCTTGCCATCAGTGGAACTGGATCAACCAAGCCGCAAGCTTGAGGTTTACCAGGTTCGGGGTTTGACATCCTGTGGGATGTGAAATCATGTCTGGAATGGGCTCCAGTATGCAAGGGGGAGTTAAACTGTGAGACCGCAGGTATGGGAACCAGATCTGGCGAGGCCAAAATGGGGCTATGAGGATAACTTTGCTCCCCAACCGAGAGGCTTTCTGTATGAACTTGGTCATAAGCGGAAGGGGAGGGTAGGCATAAAGAAGACCGGGAGGCCAAGCATGAACTAGAGCATCTTTGGGAGTCTCCCCCTCGGGGGGAAGTATTGCGAAGTACTCGCTGCATTTTGTGTTTAATGGAAAAGCAAAAAGATCGCAGCGAGGCCAACCCCACTTGCGGAAGATCTGCTTCGCAACTGATGGCTTGAGAGACCACTCGTACGGAGTGAGAATTATCCGACTCAGTTTGTCCGCTAATATGTTGGACCATCCCAGAATGTGTGTTGCTACTAGAAAGCGGTTGGTGGATATTGCCCATTCCCACACTCTCATAGCTTCTCGGCAAAGGGGATAAGACCTGGTTCCTCCCTGTTTATGTACCAGACTACCGACATCTTGTCTGTCTGGATTGCAATAGTCCCCAGAGGTAGAAGGTCGTGGAGAGCTTGCAACGCTAGAAGCACAGCCCTCATCTCTAGGACACTGATATGCAGAGCGGTCTCTAGGGAAGTCCACGTGCCTTGGACGGTTCTGCCCGAACAATGCCCCCCCACCCAAGGCGAGAAGCATCCATGGTCAATGTGGCTTGGGGCGGGGGAATCACAAAGGGTCTCCCTTGTCTCAGCTATTGAAAGTGAAGCCACCAAAGAAGGGAGTCTCTGCAAACTCTGCTCAGTGGGATCGGGAGCTTAACGGGTGGAGTAATAGCGACCACTGAACCGGGAGGGTCCATTGTAAAATCCGCATTTGCAGGCGTGCATGAAGGGATAGACCGATTGCCGCTGCCATAGACCCTAGTGCCCTCAGGACTAACTCCGCCGCAGGAGCCTGGCTCTGAAGAAGAGTAAGCACCTGAAGCGAGAAGCTGCTCAGCCTGTCTGACGTCAGAAAGGCTCAAGAAGTATGGGTAACCAATCTGACCCCTATGAACTCTAATACTTGTACGGGGCGAAGGAAGGATTTTTGAAGATTCACTGAGATGCCTAGACTCTGGGCAAGAGTCAGAGCGTAATCTCTTACAACGCAGAGCTGATGCCTGTTGGCGGTGGTAAGGAGCCAGTCGTCTAGATACGGGAAAACCTGAATGCCCTGAAGTCTCAGGTGGGCTGCAACCACTGCCATGACCTTGGTGAACACCCTGGGGGCTGAGGTGAGGCCGAACGGAAGAACCCTGAAATGATAATGACTGGCTCCCAGCCAGAAGCGGAGAAACCTTCTGGATCGTCTGTCCATCAATATGTGGTAGTACGCATCCTTGAGGTCTATAGAGCACATCCAGTCGTTCTCCTGCAGCAAGGGGAGAATTGATTGAAGTGTGACCATCCGGAATTTTTCCTTGGGGATGAACAGGTTCAGAGCGGACAAGTCTAGGATGGGTCTTAGGTCTCCCATCTTCTTTGGCACTAAAAAGAACCTGGAGTAATAACCCAATCTGGACTGATCTGGGGGGACAGGCTGGATGGCTCTTTTTCTTAGCAACTTCAAAACCTCCGAAGCCGCTACCTCCCTCTGATCAGGTGGAACATCGGGGAGGCGTCTGCTTTTTGGGGGAAGGCCTAGGAAGGGAATGGAGTAACCTCTGGATATGATCCGGAGCACCCATCGATCTGTTGTAATGGACTCCCAATTTGACAGATGCTCCGTCAACCGCCCCCCGACTGCCTCCAGAGATGGACAGTCGGGTAAGCCCTCAGGGCTGCTGCGCGGGTCTGTCCGAGAAAGGCTCTCTAGACCCGAAATTACGCAGCCCCTCTCTGCCTCTGGGCCGGCATCCACCTTGTCCTCCTCTGCCTCTGGAGAACGAGGGGTCCGAAGCTGGATGGGATTGCTGAGACTTGCGGAACCACAACTTCTTTTGTCCCCTCTGATTCCTTGAGAAGGATCGTTGGGGATTAGAGAAGTGGACCCCGACGGCAGACAGCGTCTTCCTGTCCTTCTCACTTTGGAACAGCGTTTCGCGAACGGTCTTGCCAAAAAGCGAAGACCTGTCAAAGGCCGCATTCGCAAAGGCCGCCTTGAAGGGTTCTGCGAAATCGCAAAGGTGGAGCCAGGCATGACGCTGCAAGACGACCCTGGCTCCGCTGGCCCTCGCGGCTCCCTCCATTGCATGAGAGAGTAGCCGCATGGATGTGTTAGAGATGGATTTTAGAGTGGCCATACGAGTCGAAAACACCTGCTTGTCCTCGACCAACATGGACTCCGGGGGGGGGGGCTGCAGCGTATTCCTTAATCAAGTCTCACTGTATCCTAATGGTATGTGCCATATAATTCAGTGCCCTCATTGAGAAGGTCGCTGAAGCAAACATCCACTTCCCAATGCGGTCCAGCGCTCGAGATTCCTTATCCGGTGGGTGTAACGAAGAACTCTCTTGGGCGAGTTCTCTCTTTGTGGCAGCCACCACCAAAATGGCATTGACCAGAGACCCCTTGGCCCACGACTGTCTATCTGATGGGGGGTTAAGGACTTTGTCGGGCCGTCACGGGATTGGCTCCACGGTGTCGGGTTCCTTCCACGCCCTGGAAGTAATAAGGTCTACCAGGGAGTCAGCCGGAGGGGACACCCAGGAGGTAGACGGGCCTGCCTCAAACGCCTCCAGGAAGACGGATTCATCCGCAGAAGGTTTTTGGGCAGACCACCCCTGTCTAATATGCAACATCCTCAGGGGGTGACCTTGGGGAACCTTCCCTTTCATCTAAATCCGTGTCTGTGGTGACGGACTCAGGGGAGTCCAGGTGCCTCCTTTTACACCTCCGTTTACAAGGGACCTCCTCGGTGGGACTGTCCGAGGAGGGCTCATCAACGGCTTCCTGTTCCTCCACGGGAATGGGCTGGAGGGCTTGGGCAGGCTGTCCCAATAGACAGATGAGGGAGGATAGACCCGTATGCAGTGGGGGGATCCGAAGCCCGGACCGGGGACCTGGAGGATCTCGACAGCACGCTCTCCACTACCTCAAAAGCCGAAGGAGAACTACTCTCCCCAGGCTCCGAGAGCAATCTCTTCGGCTCCGAGGTAGGGACCAGAGTCGGAGCCGATGCAGTTGGATCCAAGAGAGAAGTGTGCTCCGACCTCAGCGATGCCGAAGACACATCAACTACCCTGGATCCGACGCTCGGCCCTTGGCCCCAAGAACTCGTATCTGAAACAATCGAGGGCATGGTCGGTGTTGAAGAGACCGGAGCTATCGGCGCCAATGAAACCCCGGCTCCGAAAGGGCCCAGATCCGATGACTCCAAAAACCGAAAACAGGTTGGAGGAGTAATCGGAGCAAAGACAGTGGCCGCACTCCCCCCCCTGAGGGGGGGGGGAGGCAAGAGCACCCCATCTGCATTTGGGTCTGCAGGAATCGTCGTATCATCCGAACCATATCGGCGTCGGTGAGGCACCTGGTCGACCTAGATGAAGTCGTCGAGGCAGGCCGGGAGAGTCGCCTCGACGACCTCGAGGGAGACTGGTACTTCGGCGAAAAATTAGGCGAACGGAGCCGAGAGGGGGAGGATCCGGAAACCCTCGAGGAAGAGCTAGCTAGCTTAGATGGCGGGGCTGAGGCTCGAGTCTCAGCCCGCCTTTTATGAGACCTATGTCTCTCCTTATCTTTGTGCATCTTCTCTATAGAGGAAGAGGCACCAGAGTCCCCTGAACTCAAGCCCGAAGCGGGAGGTTGAGTCTCCGGTTGAGTGGGGGGAACAGAAGGCACTGGGGCTGTGGAGACAGCCTGAGCCTTGGCGGCAGAGGAGGAAGCAGCCGAATCCTGGGGAAGCAAGCCCGCCAGGATTTGCTTATTCTTCCTGTCCCTAAGTGCCCGGGGGTTAAAGGCTGCACAGATTTGGCAGTCTGTTGATAAATGAGCCACCCCCAGGCATAAAACGCACTGAGTGTGGCCATCAGCAGGGGAAAGCTTATGGCCACACTCAGTACATTTAAAAAAAATGGCCTTGGGCCCTTCAGCCATTCTCTACCACAACACACGCACACCCAAACACTAAGTGGGGGAGGGGGGACACAGAAAAACTAACACTACACAAAAAAAAATGAAAACTATCTGACAAACTATATTGGCTATAGGTCTCTGAACACACACACACCACAATCAACACTAGAAAAAGCTTTTTTTGAGAAAAAAAGGAACAATCTCACCAGTCAGCTAAGGAGCACTTCAAAAAGTAGCTGTCTAAAGCCGCGGCAAAAACGATCTGGGGTAATACAGTTAGTGGCAGGGGATTATGGGTAGGGGGAGGAGCTAGGAGTTTGGATCTTGTAGCTTGTGAAGCTGCCGGCTCGGATCCGAGATAGGATCCGATACCCACAGGTTGCAGAGCAAATGAAGTAACTACTAGAGATTACTGCAATTACAGACGCACGGCATGCCGTAACAAATTTTCAGCTAAGTGAGAGGGTGGTTCTGTGAGGTGCACCTGTAGTATTTACCTGAAACTTGCAGACAGCTTTATGCATTATGTGCTGTGCTGCATAACACGGCCCCTGTGTGCTGTGCTGCATAACACGGCCCTGTGAAAAGAGATACAGCTAGAAGGAAATATCCCAGCAAGGCCCACCAAACTTGTTGAAAACTGTTCTGGAAAAGGGTGGTCAGACAGAGGATGAACAGGCAGCAGTTGGTACTACAAATGAGGCGCACTAGTGCAATACAATGATGTGAATGTAACACTAGCAAGCAGGTGATACCTGGTTCACAGCTTTGGGCCCATTTTACAGACAACACAGAATAAAATGATGTATGCAAAAAGTGCAAAGACAGGCCATGCTGTAAATCAAACATTACCTTACCCACTCAGGTTACAGAGAGGTCTGGGCATAGGTATCATCATTTGTGCATGTTAAGGAACATTGTGACTGGTGACAGCAGTGCTGTCATATGGGCAATGTCATGAGAAATGGATGTGGTAGCCACAGAGTGGTCTGGTAGCAAATTGTGGAGATTTATGGATCACAGCCTCCAGTAGCCATGTGGAGCTGTCATGCCACAAATGGTACCCTGTGGTCTCAAAGCCGGATACAGTCAGTGACAGGGATAGCAAAGAACTACAGGAGTTTGCATGTGCTCTCAGGGAGGTTTCCCATGTCAGTAGTTATCAAATGTAAAGTATCCATAACTTGGACTCAATATTTCAATGAACTGATGCAAGTGTGGTGTTTTATCTGCCCAGAAAGGATATTAATGGGCTCTCTACTGAAATGTCTACACTCTGGAAATAAAAAAAAAAAAAAAGAAAGACTGAAACGTTAAGAGAGGAGAGAATTACGAACAATGCTCTTCTCCTTAAGACTTTTTTTGCAGGGCAGCACTCCCATTGAAAGGGCCAAGCACCATATATATATATATATATATATATATATATATATATATATATATATATATATATATATATATAGATATAGATATATATATGGGTCTACCTGAGATGGTCGACAGGCCATATGATCGACATCCATTTGGTCGACAGTTCATTTGGTCGACAAGCATGTTATGTGGGGGCCGACCCCCCCCCAACTATATATATCAACTCTAGGGTCGCACAAAATCTGCTTGTCGACCAAATGAACTGTCGACCAAATAGATGTCGATCATATGGCCTGTCGACCATCTCAGGTAGACCCATATATATATATATATATATATATATATATATATATATATATATATATATACATACACACACACACATTTCGGGAGGCACTTTAGCAGGTCATGACATTTCAGATGGTTACCACATTAATGCTATAGAACTACAGCAGCCTGGGGAAGTGCCCCACTGTGTTACTGCCTGAGGAACATCAGTGAAAAAAATGCAAGATTGGCCAAGTATAGAAGTGGTGCCCTCTGTGGCCAGAGCTTTCAGTGATGCTGTCTTGAGAAGGTCATCTGGGTATGCTCAGTGTGGCCCGTCCCTCTCTAGTATAGATGACAAACAGGCAGGGTAGTTTGTTTATATGCTTTATTACATAGAAACACATCAGGATGGATAGCAGCAGTACAAAATATAAACAAATGGATTAAGTGACAAACTACACAGACATGCATACATGCTTACATCTTAACAGCTTACTACAAAATGCCAGTCAGGCTCACAAATGCTCAGTATTTATATACTTGTGCAAGCCTCTAGAAAGCTTCTTAAAAGCATACATATATATTGCTCTACATCCTCCCTCTTAAACATATTGTCCTCAATGAAATGACATTATAATAAGATGTGATAATATAAACATTAGAAAAAAACACAATGTTCATGTCCAAGTTGCTGTGCATGCGTAACATGGTCTGGAAATGCAAACTGATCTAGTAATATAGTAAATCAGAACTGGTTTTAGCAACAGCGACAGTCGTCGATGAACAACTCATTTCAGGAATTCAGGATTCATCTTAGGAACAGGGATATTTACTGGAACGTCCTCTGGAACTGAAATGCTGGACAACTCACTCTGAGATAGAGTGTCTTTCTCACAGGCTAAATGCTGAGGTACAGGTTTGGACATTGCCATCAAACATTTCCGATTCCGCCTAAACTCTACTCTTTGTGATTCTACAATGTATGATCTTGGCTCTGGACAAATATCCTTCATGACTCCAGTCCGATCATAACCTTTGCATGTTTGCATTCTTGTTAAAGTTATACTACACTATTCAGGTAGTCGGTACCTTTACTTAATGTAGACACTGAGACAGTTCTGCTGTTACGACATTCATTCATTTACTGCACGAGGTTTACATCTAAATTAACAATGAAAGGTTAATTAATTATTTCACATTTTCAGAAAAAACGTACTTCAGCTTAGAATAATCAAAGTATCTCATACAAAAGAAAAAGTCCCAATCTTTATAGTGTCTTTTTTGTCTGCATCAGCAGTTTTGAGAATTTGCCAGAATAATAAGTCTTTCCTTTCAAGCCGGTCTGCTGACAGTTTGTTTTCCATATCTTAAACATTCTGTTCCTGAAGAATAAGTCCTTTCGTCCTTGGCCTATCTTTGCATATCATGTTGCCGAGACACAGCTTGTAGATAATAATTTACAAAGTTGCATAGTTTATGAGAGATAAAATATTTTACTTCTGATTCTTATTAACAATGAATACCAAGCTATATAGTTTTGCCAAGTAAGGTAACTGAGTTCTAGCTGAGTGCACTCTACACACTGAAATGCAGAACATTTATTTCACATTTTCAGAAAAATCCACAGAAATCCATGTTCTTTACTCTCACAATTCCCACTTTTTATTTAAAAAGCGGAAAATGCCTGTTCATTTTCATTTTTTTCTTTAATGGTACACATTGAAACTTTCTCCAGTTTATTCAGGTTAACCATCATGATTTGCAAGTTTTTTGCAAATGACAACTTAGGTAGCAGTTCCCAATTTTAGTATGACTATAATGCCTAACACTACTAATACAGGATGTATCAACCAATTTAACTGATTTTTTTTTCCTGACTTTGACCAACCAGTAAAGATATCCCACCAGTTCTGAGCAGTGTCTTTTTTGGTCATTTCAACCAAACTAAGTAGTTTATCTTTTGCAATGATGCTTAATGTCTCATAATACAGAATACTTTTATTTCTTTTTTCCAGATACTCTCTGAGAATTTTAATATTGTTCGTTACGTTTTTTAAATTATCCAAAGATACAGATATATTGGGAAGCTGTATTAAGTCATAATTCCAGTTCTTGGAAATATTCACTTCTATGGATTCAGTAAACACATAGCTCTTATTATTCCATTTAAGGAAATCAATATGCGATAAACATCCTACAAAAGGTAATTTTAAATTATGACCTACGTCTTGATCTGTAACCAGACACGTATACTGAGGAGCCACTTCTATAAACATTTGAAAAGAAGAAGGTACAATAGTCCATTTACACAAATTAACAGAATGCTGCAGTAAGCACGGTTCATAGACAGGCGAATGCTGTCCACAAATTAGTCCATTTTGAGTCTCTGTACAATACTCGATTTTGTGTGTTTTTCCTCACATATCTATATAATTACCTTCAAATTGTGGCAACCAATACTCATACCCTTCTGGTATGAGAAATATCATAGGTAACACAGTAAACTGATACATAATAGTGGTATCAGTAACATTATAATGCATAACCTTTCCTGTACAATATTGTGGAGTATAGTATGTTACTTCAGTAAATAACCTAATCCAATTGGTATCAGGTATCCATTTGTTAAACAATTGTCGCCAAACATTTTCATTTTGTAACGTAAGTTCAGTTTGTACTCTTATGTTTCTGAATTTCCACATACAAAGATTGCATAGTGCATTTTGTCCAATTTACAAAAATTGTCATGTTACCATCACATTTCACCTGATGTACCTGCATAGCATCATAGTTGTCTAAAAACTGCTGCTGATAATTTATATTGTGCAGGTGTGTCTTCCATATCTCTGGATTCCAAGAAGCTTGTAAATGCACAATCTGAGAGATATCTTCCCCCACTACTTTTAATCGATTAGTCAGAATTTCAACATCAGCTGCATTAATAGCTCCCATGCATGTACCTAGGCTTCCTAGCAGAGTATCATACCATGCCCTTTTATACCGGCACCTGCCTGTGTCTGGGAATGTGATGTTAAAATGTACCACAACCTTTTGATACTGTCTGCCTATCTTTTTACAGGTAGAAGGGACTTTTACCAAATGGTCTGTATGAACAGAGGTAGGTTTACCAATTAATATTGATAGAACACATGCCCAATATATGCTGGCTGCAATGACTGTGGTATTAGTACATATTACAGAAACTCCAGTAGTAAAATTTTAGTTGTACTTTCATATTATTGGGAGGAATACTAATTCCCTGTATGGTATGATTACCACATTTCTTCATATAAGTGAAGACTAGCCGTTGTGTTGACGGTGGCTATTTCTTTGAGTTTTCTCCTTTTCCCAAATAAAATATAGGAAATTGACAACATTTAATAGAAACTCTGGAATCATATTCAAGGATTACCTTAGGACTATTTGGTCGAATGTAATAATGACCCAGAACAGCAGACCAAAAGGTAACATTACTGGGAACTATTATATGCCCAAAGGTACAATTAGCATTAGATGGACAAGTGAAGTTCTCCTGCTGTCTTTGCCCACAAAAAAGATTTATCTTTGAGCATTCATGCCAACCTAGCTTTAGAGTATTATTGCCACTGTTTATTTTCCAAACTTGCAGTTCTCCTATTTGACACCCTACCACAAGGGCTCCAATGAGTACAGTTAGTACAATAACAAGCAGAATCTTTATTATGTACAATAATATAACCTTTCCACATAAGTGGTATTAATCTGAAAAGTTGTTTTGACAGATGCTTTTTCAACTGCTTCAGAGACTTGGCATTTGCCGTGAGTCTACAACCCCCCCCCCCCCACAAAACATGAAGTCACTTAATGACTTTCAGCTGATCTCTGTGAACAAGAATCATTTTGCTCTTTTTCTTTCCTTTAACTTTGTACACTAGAGGTCCTAACTGAGCAATTACTTCAAAAGGTCCTTGCCAATTACTATCCCATGGACCGTCCGTCTGGAACATCTTGATCAATATCTGTGTCCCAGAGGGAAGGTTTTCTTCTGGCATAACAGGATCATTTGACCGTAATTTGAATGCTTGCATTTCTGATAGGCTTTGACACAATTCAGAAATATCTTTTAACCATTGTTGATGCTGTGCAATTTCTAATAATGGTCTGTTTGTACTAACAGTAGGATCGAGTGGCAATTGTACAGGCATTTTTCTACCTGTCATGACTTCAAAAGGTGGGATCCCTGTTTTACTGTGAGGAGTTGCTCTGACACCCAGCAAGATTCCAGGCAAATGTTTTACCCAATTTACACCCTTTTCCAAGCAGGCTTTCTTAAGGCCTCCTTAAGAGTCCTGTTCATTCTTTCAACTATTTCATTAGACTGGGGATGGGAAGGAACATGCAATTGTTGCTGGATACCAAGCAAATAACACAAAGCATTCATCAGTTTACTGACAAATTGTGGCCCGTTATCGGATCTGATAACTCATGGCCATCCCCAATGACAAAAAATGTTTCTCCATAAGGCTTCTGCTGTAGCCTTAGCCTTCATTGTTTTTGTAGGAATTGCTTCTACCCATTTTGAAAAAACATCAACTATCACTAGAAGATACCTGTACCCACATTTACTTGGGGGTAATGGACCTGCAAAGTAAATCTGGATGGCATACCAACGTCCATCCACTGGAGTTACCCTTAGTAACTGTGGCTTTTTCAATTGAGCATTAACTTGCAAACATACTAAGCACTCAACATGCACTAAATCACAGTTTTTTTTAACTGTGGATGCCAGTACTTGGTTTTTACAATGGGCCATAACTTTTGTGTACCCAAATGTCCCAATACCTGATGATTACATTTCACTAACTGTAGTGCCTGTTGGTACAGTATATAAGGAAGACTAGAACCGTCTTCAAAGCATTTTGCATAATATTGCCCTGGACTGTCTCCTACAAGAGTACATTTTTCTAACTTTTCATGCAGTCCAAACTTAGTTTGGATCTGCAGCAAGTCATGTTGCAAATTCTGAACTGAAAATGTCTGTATGGCATGTACTGCAGTGGTTTTATTTAATACACTGGAAAGGTGTTCTGTAGGATACAGTTGCATTCCTTCCATTGCTGGCTTTTTTGCCATCTGATCAGCATAGTTATTTAACTGAAAATTTTAATTTATAGCTTTCTGATGAGCTTTTTCCTTTAAGATATTGTAGCAACCCCCAAAAGATTGACTACGAACCAAATTCCAAATAGTATGTAACACAGAAGCATGCTTGAGTAGTTTGCCCATGTTATCAACAAACCCTCTCCTTGCCCATGTAGACGTATGCAGCCGCAGAGAATTAACTACTGAAAAAATATTGACAGGTGGAAAATGCTGTAACGCATAAAGAACTGCTTCCAGTTCAGCTCACTGAGCAGACATGTGTCCCGTTAACTGAATCAGAGTCAGCTGTCCCATAGAAGGGTTTTCTGGTACTACTGCAAACCCAGTCCGATATTGTCCATTGTTCCAAAATCGAGCACAGTCAACAAAGACCTGGCCTGTCTTCCTGAAAATCAGGAGACAGAATGGACTTTTCTGGATTTGAAATGTACCTAATGTATTCATGTCATTTTCCTTCATATCCCATGAAGTTAGATAAGTAATACTTATCTCCTGCCTTTATTGTAACTTGCTTAACACTAAATAATGCCAACCATTTTGCAAACACTGCTCGACTGACATCATCAATCAGTTTACTTAGCTGAGTTTCATTTACCAAACTCTGTATGGCATAATGCTGTGTCTGTACTATAATGTCTTTAGAAAAATCTGTTAGGTATTCAGTTTGTTTTAAACCACAGTAAATGGCCAAAAGTTTCTGAAAGTATAGGTGGTATCCCCTCTCAACATGTGCCATCTTCCTACTGAAAAATGTAATAGGGCGTAAAGTCTTTTCCATTCTACAATCAGAGCCCTGAGGCCACTACTGTAAAAGCACATCTGCTGCCTGTAACACAAAGGAAGATGTTAGACTTGGAGCTACTAATTCTGTAGCCTTGGCTAATGCTGCCTTTAAATAGGTTCATAGGTTCATAGGTTCATACTAGGCTATCTGCCCGAGGGCATTTACAAGCCTAGCCCATTGTTTTGTGGCTTACGCCACCCCTTTAGTATGGGGAACTATACCCATTATTTTGCTGTGCCTCTGTCGAGCAGTGACACTGAGGTAATCCCTGGGGTATATCTGCGATCTCCCATCCATTGGTCAAGATTTCTCTTGAACAAGGCCAGCGAGGTGCTCTGCCTCACATGTACCGGGATTTTGTTCCACAGCATAGGGAGTCTTTGGGTGATGAATCTATCCCTCCAGCACGTCCTATTAATAGCCGTGTCGAGGTTTAAGTCTCCCGCCCTTGTGGCTCTGATGGATCTAGATTTTTGAGGTGAAGCATATTCATCAAATCTGGGTTTGACATGGCCTTGTATGTTAGGCAAAGGTCACCTCTGAGCAAGCGGTAAGCGACTGAATA
Organism: Protopterus annectens; assembly: GCF_019279795.1. Taxonomy (NCBI): domain Eukaryota; kingdom Metazoa; phylum Chordata; order Ceratodontiformes; family Protopteridae; genus Protopterus; species Protopterus annectens. The sequence continues at coordinate 22,532,417 of NC_056743.1, forward strand.
GAGCTGGAGTTCTTTCAGTCGGGCAGCATAGGACATATTTTTGAGACCCTTTATCCTTTTGGTGAGGAACTTTTGTGGCCTCCAGCTGCTGCAAGTGTCGGGTCAGATACATTCCGAATGGGGCATTGTACTCAATCATTGGTCTGATGAGTGATGAGTAAAGGGAGACTATGACCTCCCTTGATCTAGATGAGAATCCCTTCATGATAAGGTGGGCAATGTAGAAGGTCTTCCTAACTACTTTAGCTACATGGGTGTCGAATGACAGACTACTATCAACCTGGGTCCCCAGGTCCCTGATAACTTCTTCTGTGCTCAGTGGATTGCCACCTATTTGGTAGCTAGGGGTAACCTTGTTTTTCCCGAAGGGTATGACTATGCATTTTTTGGCATTTAACTTTAGGCCGTGGCTCTGGCACCAGTTATCCGTATCTGTGAGACCCTTCTGAAGGATATCTGTGTCAGATGTGTTTTCTACTATGGCCCAGTTTGCAGTCATCTGCAAACTTTGTCAGCCATAACCCTCCTGTGTTTGCTTTTACTTGAAAAGTAGATGCCAAACAAGAGTGGGCCCAGGACTGAGCCCTGTGGGACACCACTTGTGACAGGCTTTGAGTCTGACATGGCGCCAGCAACTCTGACCCTGTGGGTTCTGTCACTCAGCCAGTTTGCAACCGATCTTGTGATGTATGGGTTAACATTTAAGGTCACCAGTTTTTCAATGATACCCGAGTGGGGTATTGTATCAAGGCCTTAGCCAGATCGAGGTAGGCTGTATGGACTGCCTTTCCCTCATCAATGGCTTTGGTGACTGTTTCAAAAGTCAACCAAGTTTAAAAGGCATGATCTGCCTTTGACAAAGCCAAACTGGGTTGGATCCAAAGTCTGCAAATTCCTATGTCTTTATTTATGAGGTCCATTATGATCCTCTCCATGGCTTTGCAGATAAGGCTTGTCAAGCTAATGGGCGGTAATTTCCAGGGTCGGTGGAGGCACCGCCTTTGTGAAGTGGGACCACAGTTGCAGTGCGCCACTCCTGGGTGCGTATTCAGTGGTAAGACTTTGATTAAACAGCTCTCCTAGCTGTGGGTTTAATTCCTCATTGAGTTCGTGGAGCACACAGCCGGGGACACCATCAGGTCCCATGGATGCTGTGTTTTTTGCTTTGGAGAGAGCAGTTCTCACTTGGGCGCTGGAGATGTTTGGGGGGCTGAAATCGTTTGGTATAGATATCTCTCCTTTTGCGGAGGGGAGAAGTTTGCACTGAACCTGTCAGCCAGTATGTTGGCAATGTCTGTAGGATCAGTAATCTTCACATCATTTTGAACTAGTTCTAAACATATCTGGGAGTTTCCTCCTAGGTTTCTAACATAGCTAAAGAAGGCCTTATGATTGTCTTTTGAGTCTTTAGCTATTTTTCTCTCGAAATTTGCTTTGGATGATTTTATGAGAGCTCTTAGTTTTTTACTTATAGTGATCAAGGGTGTCTTACCTTTTAAGGATTTTGCTCTATCTTGTAGTAGCTTCCTCCTTTTGTTGTAGAGTTTATTTATGGCTGGGGTCCACCAGACTGGACGCTTGCCTTTGGTACAAAGAGTCTTTGTTTTGCTTGGGATTGCCTTATCCATGCAGTCCTGCAGGTGCTGGTAGAAGGCATTTGTAAGTGATTCAGCGGCTTGAGTACTGTTTTCCGCCGCTCGGGGCCTTAAAGGAGACCACACTAGTCTTTAGAAGTGTGAAGTCGGCTTTTGAGAAGTTCTTTACTGTGGTCTTTTTATTTCAGGTGGGGTGGGATGAAGACCTCCAGCGAGATTAGTTTGTGATCTGATCTCACCAGTGAGGGGTATACTTCCGGTGTTGAACATTGTGCTCCCATGTTCGTGATGATGAGATCAAGTATGTTATCTCCTCTTGTGGGGATGGTGACTAGTTGTTCCATGGCATTTGAGTTTATGAATTCCAGGAACTTTTGGGCTAGGGTGTTTGGGCTTGAGTAGTGTTCCCAGTCTATATTAGGGTAATTGAAGTCACCTAGTATGATGGTGTTTGGTGATACATTTATCCCTCTAGTGTTTTCAGGAAGGCCATGTGAGGTTCCTGAGTTTGTGAGGGTGGCCTGTAACATGCTACAATTTGCAGAGCAGTCTTGCCTACGGTTAATTGCACCTGGATGGTCTCCGATGCATCATGCGTTGCCACCAGTCTTGAGGTGTGGGTGTCCTTGATGAATATGGATACCCTCCTTTCTTGGCATTGTCCGCATTTTGGGGCCCGAACGCATGATATGAGGTAAAACCTGATATCGCTGGGGTGCTCTCAGGAGCCTTGAACCAGGTTTCTGTCACAGCACAGACATCGATGTTCTCCATACTGAGAAGGGCCTCGAGTGCGTGCATTTTGAGATTTAGACTTCTGGCATTGAGCAGCATTACCCTTAGTTTTTTCCTTTTTGTGTTCTAGGGTGGTAGGTTTAGAATTTGAGCCTTGCCTAAAAAAGGCACTATGGGGGTGGCAAGAGCCTTTGCCAATATCCGGAATCCCAGGGGTGACAGGTGCAAGCCGTCCCTTGCGAAGCAGCGTGGCTTGTCCAGCATGTCATCCCAGGCAGACAGATACTGGATCCCCTTTGAATGACACCAGTGTTTAAGCCAATTGTTAAAGCTGATCATCTTATCTCTGTATTGTGGCATCATTCTTGGTGAAGGTAGGATACTGCTCAAGGTCAGGGTCATACCTGCCTGGGCTACATAATCAGAGAGCTCCTGAATGTCTCTTTTCATGTAGTCCAAGAAGGTACGTCTCAGGTCGTTTACACCAGCGTGGACAATGACTGAGTCATATTTGTACCTGCTGTTGAGAGACCTGAGTGCTTGCGTTATGTGGCGGATTCTAGCGCCCGACAGACAGCTTACTGTGACCTTCTCCTTACTCAGTCTGGTGAGCGGGACGTCAGTGTGTCTGACTATGGAGTCACCAATGACTAGTGTGTCTGGCATTGTGTTTGGCCTTAAGGGCTGTGACTGTTTGACACTCTGACTGTGAGGTCTATGTGTTGCAGGTGTTGTGTTCTGAGGTGGTGGTTGTTTGGGTGTCTGCTTTGGTGGCCTCTGCTGTTTTGGTAGATTTTTGATCAGAGCCTCCGAGTATGTCTTTGTGTGTTTATGTGTATGATTTGAGGTTGTAATGGTACTATGTGAGACTGGGTCTATAGTGTGTGTGGTAATCTTCTCCTCCTGACTGGTCTTGCCAGTCCTATGTTGAGAGAGCTCAGCCTCCAGTTTGGCCGTATAGTTGCATCTCGCATGTATTTGTGTTTTGTGGGAGGAGGAGAGGGTTGTCTGTGTACATGAGGCAATTGTAACATTGCCTCAATATTCCCAGGTTCACCAGCTGAGCAGGAGAGGACACTAGCAACTGATCCCTCGACATGCTAGACGGATAGACAAAAAACTTTAAAAAAAGATTCCGGGGGATGTGGGTGACCGAGAATTTGGGGGTTGCCTTTTTGGGGTACTATCTATGACAAGAGTGCCGTATCAAGGTAATAAGTACTGTAGGAGCAAGTGCTACAGTCACAAAAAGCCGTATTTTCCTTTGGTCCCCACTCCAGAAAGGGTAATTCTTTCTGGCTAGAAAGCATGTCATACAGAGGAGCTGCCATGCTGGCATAATCCTCTATAAATTCCCAATTATAATTCATGATACCCAGAAATTTGTGAAAATTCCAGAATGGTAACTGGTTTATCCATTTGCAAAATTCCCTGCACCCTCTCCGAACAAGGAGTACGCCCATAAGGACATAAAATAGTATCTAGAAATTTTACTTCAGATGACATGAATTGTACCTTTCCACTTTTAACCTTAAACCATGCCTCCTACAGTGTTTGAAGGACCTGTTCTTTTGTTTCAGACTGTATTAGTATGTCATCAAGGTAATGCAGAACAGAATCATCAGACTCTAGACCTTGTAGTATTCAACCAAGTATTTGGTGAAATATAACCAGACTGTTTTGAAATCCCTGCGGTAACCACATCATGACATACTGTAAAAGGCAAACCTTTGCCAATCTTTTTCCTGCAGTGGTACTGCAAAGAAACCATTAGTTAAGTCTATAACCATAAACCACTGACTTTGTGGTTTTATTCTTACTGCTAGCTCTGGGACCCTTGGAATCAGATGAGCTCGGGCAGTCATGAACTGGTTCACTTTTCGTAAATCAATAACCAATTGGAAAGTGCCATCTTTCTTTTTAACTGGCCGTATGGGTGAATTTGTTGCGCTATTTCCATTTTGAATTATTCCCACATCAAGCCATCATTGTATGCAATTTTGCATGTCTGTCTCTGCTTTCTTTAGGATTGGATACTGTTTTTGAAACAGTGGAATAAAATCTTCGTCACTACCTACAGAAACTGTTTCCTGTAGCTTTCTGCAGTCTGTGGGCCCTTGAGACCACAACGTAGGAAACTATTGTTTTACCTTTAACCGTACTTAATTTTCAGTAAGGCTGACAGAACGGCCCTTTTTAGAACTGTATGATACATGTATTGCCTCAATCATACTTAACATGGGACATTGTCCTTGCCATATAATACCATTACAAAAGGTCTAGGACAATTCCCATTTTGGACAATATATCCATTCCCATGATTGTGGAGGTGCAAGAATTATGCATCAAAAATACCCCTTTCACTGGTTCCTCTTGACGGGAGAATTGTATTTGTACAGGTTTACTACCTATGGCTAGACATCCAGAGCCATTAAAGCCTGAAATACATGTACATTTAGACAAGTCAGGAGGCAAATGCCTAACTGTTACTGAGACAGCCGCTCCTGTATCTAGAAGAACATCTTCAAACAGGTTCCCCCTACCAAAATGTTGATAAGTGGTCGTCCATCTTTCCCTTTCTTGAAGTTAGTCAAGAAAGGGACTTGGGTGGGGGGTGGGGGTCACACGTCTATAGTCGATCTACTTCCCACCCCGAATCATCGGTGGTGTTGGACTGCAAAGGACATAACTGCAGTGTTTCCTCGACCTCTTCACAGTCAACATAAGAAGATCGATTAAGTTCATGATGCAAGGCTATTTGTTGCTGATAATTAGGATTTACTGGACCATCAGGAACAAAGTCAGAAAGGACAGATGTATCCTGCGTGATAACAATATTACCTTGTACATAGACACTAGGTGTCACACCATCCCTATGTTGTACTGGGAATACTGCCTGTTGAGTGTTTGTGGTATATAGGGGTTGCTGCTGTAGTTCCCTATTACCCTCTGTCACATATTGCTGTGAAGTGTACTGCTGTGTTTGTACTTCTAGCTGCATTACCTATTGCTGTCATGGTACACTTGGCTTATCAAAATTTTACACGGTAAGAAACTTACCCTTTGCCTCTTGTTCCTGGCTTCATCTGCGATAATATTTGCAATCATTTTTAGTACGACCTACCTGTTTACAGGATTAACAAATAAGCAGTCTCTTTGGAGGACCATCTATAGATTGAGTAATGTGAGAAGTTAACTGAGTGGCTGGGAGAGCTGAAGCTGTCTGTTGTTGCCCCTGTATAACTTGCCCTTGACGTAATTGTCCTGCTACCTCCTGTGGGACTTGCTGCCCCTGATTAATCCATCTCCCACACCCCCTTCCCATTACTTCACTAACAATGGGTGCAGAACGGGCAGTGTAAATCTTTTGCTTATGAATAGCATTATCTTTACACATAATACGTGCTTGCAGCAATTAATCTATTAACTCTGTGAGTGTGCTTGACGATTCCTCATAAATAAATTTAATACCCCCTGGGACACCTTCCAAATGGTCCAAAAAGGAGCGCATAACAGCTTTTTAAAAATTGACATCTTTCATATCTTTTTCATCACTGCCATTGACTAGCATATATGCCAGCAGATAATGCTCTGCTTGTTCTTCTAAAGAATCACAGACTGTCATTTGAAACTGATCTAAAAGTGTTGGTGTGAGAGATTGCCCCCTAGTGTATGCTAATAATACTGCTGTCATTCTTAGGTGTTTTAGTTTGTATTGGATACTGCTTTTGCTGAATACAAGCCATAAAACGCTGAGGAATAAAATTCCAGAAACAAGGTTCAAGTGCATCATTCCATACAGTGCCTACAGTTTTAAGAACCCAAGCTTCAAATGTAATCATGTTATTAAAAATACCCTTCTGTTCATGAACAGTTCATCCCACTTAGGGAGAGTTTACAACATCCTAGACTGATGACAAACCTCAGCAGAAAAATCTGCTGAGGCTAAGATAGGACTTGTAACAGTAGTTTCTAATGCTTTAGATTGATATTCCTCTAACAGGGCTTGTAATTTTAAAAGGTCTTGATTAGTTAAGTCTGTTGCTCTAGCAGCTTCAGATTCCTGTGTCTCCAACTGAGTTTGTTGTTGTTGTGTCTTTTCGGCTTTTCCCGGTTAGGGGTCGCCACAGCGGAACTCCGGTCCGCTAATGATTGGTAGTTGATTTTTATGTGCCGAGTTACCAGCCCTGACGCACAACCTTCAACGAAGGTACGCCGATTCAAGCATGTCTCCACACAGTGAGACGCTCTAGCTGAGAATCGAACCGGAAAGCGTATTTACTGTGAGGCGACAACGCTACCGCAGCACCACCACCGCAGATGTCCAACTGAGTTTGCAATGTGTTTATTTCCTCCCTAGCAACAGCTTTGTCATAATGTGTTTATTTCCTCCGTAGCAACAGTTTTGTCATGCTGTGCATCAGCCAGCTGCTTGTCATATTTTTCTTGCAAACAGACAATTTTACTCATTAACCTTCTATCATACCAGTAGCTTTACTGCCCTGTTCAGTAACAGTTTGTGTAAAGGTTTTAATTTCAGTCTGTGAGACTTTCAAAAACTGAGAAAAGTCTTTTGTACATTCAGCGGTGTCAGCATGCAGTTTACCAGACACATTCCATTTATCACTAAGTCTAAAAATGACCCATGAGGTCAAGATCCTGCCAGTTGGTAACTTTAGCAATCCAATCTTTAAACTCCTGCAAATCAGACTGTAAAGTACAAACTTTGACATCTACATCACTTTCTAACAAGTCTTTTGCAACAGGATATATAGAAACAGGAACTATTGTCTGTGCTTCAGGCATTACTTTATCCTGGTTGTGCTCCAGGTTTTGTACAATACGTTTATGACAAGGCATGCAAAAAGCAACATTTAAAATCATTGAAAAAAGCACATTTTTGTACATTCTGTGGCACTTTTGCCTTACGTATATACCAATCAAAGGTACAGATCAATTTACATAATGCTGGATTGTCAGTTTTCCCTGTTAAAGACTTATAGGTGCTAACATGCTGATCATACCATGTATTTAAATAAGTCCACACATTTACATATGGTTCAGATGATTTACCTTTACATTGACGAAAATCACTCATATGGTTGCTCATATGAGCGAACCGTAAGCACGAAACACAAAACTGTGACAGTTTCCCATGTTCAAAAATTAGCAAATCGAAAAGCAGATTCACTGATTTTCGAATACAAGTCAAATATATAATGTAATGAAGTGTAATGCAGAGGGGAAGCACCCCTGCAGCCCCCCACACCTCCCCTACTTTAATATACTAACTCCGAGATCGCACTACAGTGGGGAAAGGGTCCATTTTCTGATCCCCACTATAGTGCAATCCACCCCAAAGTGCCGAATCTGCAATGAGCGAATGTCCTTTCGAACATCTGCTGTTCACCCATGTGCAGAACGCACTTATAAAGGTAAACCGTTTCAGACACATCAAAAGTAAAAGACTGAGTGCACTTCTTGGCATTTTCATGAATTGCATTCATTGTTAAAAGAAAAACAGAAGAAAATATTTACCACAAATGTTCAGGACAAGGTGGCCAGTCTTGACACGAAGATCAGCTATGGGAACATTCTCTGCTGTCTTTCACTAGATGCTGGTGATATGAAAAATTTGGCAATACTATTTTCACACCTCATGAGTCACCAACTGTCTGAAGAAAAATTACTGTGCTGCAGTGTTTGTCCTCCAGTCAATGGACAAAGTTTAGGAAGAGAAGAATCAATTCTAGAAAGGTCTGCTCTGGAATGTCGCACTGTGAGAGACACCTCTTTAGGTCACCCCCCTGGTTGTTTGGACTGGACTCACCAATGTTATGGTTATACTACACTATTCAGGTAGTGTGTACCTTTACTCAGTGAAGACACTGAGACAGTTCTGCTGTTACACATTCATTTACTGCACACAAGGTTTACATCTAGCTTAACAATGAAAGGTATATACATCAAAAACGTACTTCAGCTTAGAATAACCAGTCTCTCATACAAAAGAAAAAGTCCCAATCTTTATAGTGTCTTTTTTGTCTGCATCAGCAGTTTTGAGAATTTGCCATAATAATAAGTCTTTCCTTTCAAGCCGGTCTGCTGACAGTTTGTTTTCCATATCTTAAACATTCTGTTCCTGAAGAATAACTCCTTTCGTCCTTGGCCTATCTTTGCTTATCATGTTGATGAGACACAGCTGCATACAAGAGTTTGTCTTGACCTGCTTGAAGATAGTTTTACAAAGCTGTATAGTATATAAGAGATAAAGTATTTTACTTCTGATTCTTATTAACAATGAATGCCAAGCTATATAGTTTTGCCAAGTTAGGTAACTGAGTTCTAGCTGAGTGCACTCTACACAATGAAATGCAGAACATTTATTTCACATTTTCAGAAAAATCCACAGAAATCCATTTTAACCTGTTCTTTACTCTCAAAGTTGTCACTGTCTCTCCTTCACATAATGGATTGACAGGTTTACTGGACTTGTCTTAAAACGTCTGGGCTAGGAGTTTCTTTAACAGATGGGCTTTCACTGATCTGTTATTCTTGGCACTTGGAACCAATAAACTACTGCTGACTGGTAATGTAGTTCAGGTTTGGCTCGACAGAAGTCTCTGAGTAGGTAAACCAAGATGTTTATCACAAGAAACATTTCTGAGATTCGAGAGATTCAGGAAAACATCACTATTATCTTGTTTACACTTCCCTAGTAACTGTTTCACACTTTGAACTGCACATTCTGCCAAACCATTTGACTGTGGGCACTCAGGACTACTCGTAACATGGATAAAGTTCCACTCTTTGATGAATCTTTTGAATTGCTGGCTAGTAAACTGTGTACCATTGTCAGAAATAACTTTGTGTGGACTACCATGGACTTCAAAATAATGCTTCATCTTAGTAATGACAGTACTGGGACGCTAGATTAGGAAGCAGGTCAATCTCGAACCAGTTTGGAATAAGAGTCTACTAACACCAAATATTGTTGGCCATACCATTTGAAAATGTCAGTGGCTACTGTTGACCAACGTAGTTCAGGAATTTGGTTTAGCAGAAGTGGTTCCTTCTGTTGATGTGGCTATGTACTATTACATAGAGAACAGGATGAAATTGCTCTCTCAATGTCTTGTGACATAAAAGGCCAAAATGCTATTCCTCGCACCCTTCTTTTGGTAGAATCAGTTCCTGGGTGGCCACAATGCAAGAAAGTAACAAACTCTGGTTGCAAGGACTTTGGAACAATTACTTTTGGACCTTTCATGATGATACCATTGTCAGACAAAATCTCATTTCTGTAAGGAAAATAAGGTTGCACTTCTTGAGGTAAACTAGATTGCTTTGATAGCCATCCTCGATTGATAAAGTGGTTGAGCTTCTATAGAACTGGATCTGAGGCTGTGTGGCTTCTAAGCTCAACAAGACATTTGGAAGAAAAATGTCTCACTTCCACGACTTCAAAATCAAATTGCTCATTCTCATGCTGTTCAGTGGTATTTTTGGGTGATCAGGATAATGTATCAGCAAAATAAAGTTGTTTGCCTTTTGTGTAAATAAGACTAAAATTGTACTTTTGCAATTTCAACATCATACGTTGTAATCAGGCTGGAGATGTACACACAGGCTTTCTTAAAATATTGACTAGAGGGTGGTGATCAATTTGGATCTGGATAGGTCAACCATAAAGATAATCATGGAACTTCAAACATGCAAACACAAGTGCCAAGAGCTCTTTCTCTATCTGAATATATTGCATTTCAGTTTGGGTTAGAGTTCTGGATGCATAGGCAACAGGGTGATACTCTTGAAGAATGACTGCACCAAGACCAAACGTCAAAGCATCACAGGAAAGAGTAACTGGTTTGTGAACATCATAATATCTGAGTGTTGGTGGACTGGCAATTCTCTGCTTCAGGACATCAATGCTCTCTGGTGTTGTTCCAATCGCAACCAGGATACACCTTTACGTGTCAACTCTCTGAGCGGTGCTGCTAATTGGCTCGAATCTGGAATGAACTTGCCTAGATAGTTAACCATGCCAAGAAAACGCTGAAGGGCTTGAACATTGTCTGGAACTGGCATCTCAAGAATAGCTGTTTGCTAGGATGGGTCTGGTCATAAACCTGAACTGGTAAGCAAATGACCAACATAACTGAAACAAACAAATGAAAAAACGTAGTGGCCAAAATGGATGAAAAAGTTTTATTTATTCACTATACTATTAAGTGCTTTTCATTTACATAAAATAGTAAACTGCATCAGGCAATTTATAACAAGAAATGCATCCTTTATATACTTTAAAACAAAAAGCCCCCTCCTTTCAAAACAACAAATTACGTAATTTTCTCTAAAAACTTACTTGCATCCTAAAAAAAAATAACTTATTGTCACCAGAAATTGCATTTAAAGTCTAATTAAACAATTACTTATAAAAAATACACCTTATTCTTTAAACATAATAGAAAATGGTATAGGTCATAAATATTAAATAACCTTCTATGAAACATAATTTAACTTGATATGAAATTAATTAAAATTGAATTTTATGTTACCCATTAAGCTAAATAAATATTCAACTATACAGCAACCTAAAATCAATTGCATTGGCTGAAATAGGAAAATGATACATATGAACCTTGATTTATCTATTTAATTACTTTAATCTAAGAACACTATTAATTGTGCAATAATCATCCAATCCTGGCCAAGCATATGAATATAAACACAATTGCCAAATTAATTCAGCTTTTTCAAGCTATAAATCCCAAGGTCCTGTTCATTAATTTGTTAAATAACACAACATTTAAACTGGTGGTTGTACGCATATCCCCTAGTAAAGTGCAAGAACGAGTTTGAATATGTTGGTTTTCTATGGATCTTTGCCTTAAATCTGTTGTTAACCCTATCTTTACTTAGATTCACACCCAAATAATTTATTTCTTGGTTACTGACCTCATAAGTACATGCTTAGCCAGCACACTAGTAAGCACACATTTTCTAATTGCATACATATGCTAACAGATCCGTTCCTTTAAGGTTCTAGTCATCTTCCCTATATAATACACTCAACACATTTTGCACATAGCCACATAAACTACCCCTTCGAGCTGCAATTGAGTTTACCATATATTTCATATTTTCTTCCTTTTACTTCAAAAAATTGGCCTTGGTGAATGCAGTTGCAGTAATTATACATCCCACATCTTCTCATACCCCCCTTTACCATTTAACCTCTTTTTATTACAAATTTCCATTAAATTCTTCAAATACCTACCTCTCCGTGCTACCATTTTTAATCCATCACCTATTTTATTCCTAATTTGTACATAGTCATCAATGATTGCCCAGTTCTTCAACATGATGGCTTTTCTCTCATAAAAATGTATGCTGAAAGTTGTTGCTGTGAACATAACTGAGCAATCATAACCATTGTCCCTCCTGCTTAATACATATTCTCTCATTTCATAGTTAAGAATAGGCGAAAAATGCCCATTTGCTCTTTTGAACCTTATTTCATCATATAGCTCATGGAGCATGTTCTCTGGATATCATCTCTTGGTGAACATATCTACTAAGTCCCTCACATTCTATCTCGAAATCAGCGTCCAGGCTCACCATCCTTGTGGCCCGGACAACCTGCCCTTTAACAACTGATCTAGTAAAGTGCAAGAGCGAGTTTGAATATGTTGGTTTTCTATGGATCTTTACCTTAAATCTGTTGTTAACCCTATCTTTACTTAGATTCACATCCAAATAATTTATTTCTTGGTTATTGACCTCATACGTGAATTTTAAATAGGTCATTGTACCATTAATGTACTCAAAAAATTGTGAAGGGCCTGTTCATCACCTTTCCATAAAATAAAAATATCATCAATGTAATATAAACTGATGCGTTCACCATAATTACTATTCAGCAGATATTTTGCCTCCCAAACTGCCATTACTATATTAGCAAATATAGTGCCACAAGGTAAGCCCATGGGAACTCCCACCTTCTGAAGGTAATAATTACTGTTGAACCTAATATAGTTGTTTTTTTAATACTATATCAAAAAGGTCTACATATAAATTGATACCCAACTGAGGTATACCTTGCTCCTGGAGGTATGACTCGATTGCCTGAATACCTTCCTGCTGTGGAATCAGTAAAAATAAATCATTAATGTCTACAGTTAAAAGTAGGCTGCGGTGGTGCAGCGGTTAGCATTGTCACCTCACAGCAAGAGGCTCTCCGGTTCAATTCTCAGCTGGAACGCCTTCGTGTAGAGTCTGCATGTCCTCCCCATGGTCGAGTGATGTTTAAAGACATGCAGGTAGGTGCTTGCATGAATGTGTGTGCCTTCTTTGACGATTGTGTGTCGGGCTGGCACCTCGGCACTGTAAAAAATCCACTGCCAAGACCGGAGTTCTGCCATGGTGACCCCTAACCGGGAAAAGACATTAGTTTTAATGTCTACAGTTAAAAATAAGACCATCCCAGAATATGTACTTTTAATTATTTTTAATTAATTTAATTTTATTAACTCAAGAAAATGCCATGACAAGAAAATGCCATGAGTCTCTACAAATTTGGGATTGATTTTCTAAATACTTTTTTAACCTACTATCCAAAAACTTAGCACATGCATTGTTGATGGAATTATGCCCAGCAACTATGGGCCATAATGGAGGATTTATCTCATTCGTGTGTATTTTAGGGGCTCAAAAGATAGTGGGAATGCTAGGAGAAATCATGTTTAAATTATTATAGGTGTCCATGTCAAACCTATTTTCCAAGAGCATGTCATTCAACATCATATTAATTCTTCTATATGCAACATTCAACTCATTTTTACTTACTTCCTCATATGTATCTGTATCTAATATAGCATAAATCCTATCATTATAATCAAATACACCCATAACCACCAATCTCCCTCCCTTATCCGGTTTCATTATTCTAGCATTTTGTTGCTTCAAAAATGCCGGAATATTCCTCTCATTAACTGTTAAATTATCTTTATGATACTTATTCTTCCTAGTTAATGTATGTCTGATATCCAATTCACATATTTTTTCATAAAATGTCAAAACCACATGTGGGGGGATCGAATGTACTACTAATGTACAGATCATTATGAGCATTATTGCTGTTACCATTTTTGACTGTCCCCAAACAGAATCTTAAAATTTAATTTTCTTAAAATAAACTTTGAGATCAATTAACATGTCAGCCAATCCAGCACCCTTTGTTGGGACAAATGTGAACGCCTTGCTTAGCAAATTCACCATTTCTTCATCAATATCCATATCAGAAAAACTGTATACTTTAAAATCCCTAACAGTGTTAAATGCAATTATCGGTTTTGCACCACTGACATCATTTTCAAAAATACTGTTGGACACATCAACATTATCATATTCATTATTGTTTCCTTGAGCCAAAGTCAGTGATTGTATCTCGTACTCCTGCCCCGTTCTTGACAACCTCCCCTCCTCTGGTTCCTCCTGGATGGACTGTAAAAATCCTGGTTACCTCACCAATTATGACTATTGTTAGTGTTGTTATTACTATTTCCGATCCTTTCAGATCTTCATAATGGTGGGTAGTTTTGTTCATCCAAATTCAATCCAGTCCCATCCCACAAATCAGTAACAGGTATATCAGACTCCCCTTCAACTTGGCCATAATTGTCATTAGTAGGTCGGCTTAAACCCCTGCATCCCATATGTTTAACCCTCAGTGGTTTTGGGAAAGCTTGCCCATTATATTTGTTGCTTATCCCTGGATAACTTTTTATGCTTTCTCTACTTGAGATCAATGAGCATTTTCTCTATGCTGCTATAAATACGCTGATGTTCATATTTATACCTGTCATACTCGTTTTGAGCCTGTAATTGGTTTTCAAGTTCATTACATTCGATAAGAAGCTCATCCACTTCTTTATTATTATATTTAATGAGCAATTCCAGCAATTCAAAGCCATGTCGATCAAACATGACCATCAACTCTTTATGTAGGGGAGAGTTTTCCACTAAACCAGCAGGATACAGCCATGTTCTTTAGGCACCATCTTGTTGATAATACAGCCCGTCAAATAAATATTCTCAAGCTGCAACTTCTTTAGCCTGAGTAATTTATTACCTAATTGGTTCAGCAATTGTTTTGTTACAGTGCCTTCCCCTTCCATGCTACTGGAACTCCCTATAATCCGCTGTTCATTTATTAACCATTCATTAAGTGAAGAGGACTTCCAAAAAACATTGTTCACATTATTAGCCCCCTGAACATGCATATTAGTGTGCACTATGCCAGCACTAACCTCATTAGTTTGAACCCCTGGTTATAGTTAATACAATTCTGGCCCCATTCTGTCCATTATGAATGGGCTGTAAAAGCGAACCTGCTGAATTATCCGGGCTGGAACCAGGACTGGAAGATCGCCGATGCTCTTCCGTAATGCAACCATCCTCGCAAGCACCCTGAAACATGCAAATTTGTCCAGGAGGGATTTCCTCGGGAGCTGATAAACCTAATTATTGTTGCTGACACCCGAATCTGCACATTTTAGCTTTGTTTCTCAAATCAGTTATATAGGCTGCAAAAGGTTCACCAGGCTTTTGATCCCTTGTGTAAATGAAGTGCCTTTCCATTGTAATATTAATTTGCGGGTTACACATTTCTCTACATTTACGTTTTAAGCATACGGGGTCTTCCCTTGACTCAGCCAGAAAGCTAAATGATGGTTTTTCCCCTCTCCTACAAAGACAGCAGGTGCAAACACAAATAAATGCTCTCTTTCTATTGTTTCTTACCCAGCTAAATTAAGTAGAATAAATGCCTCTGTATGGTCATCTTTATCAGAAAATGCGGCCTGTATGAAAATATCGTACTCTTGCTCAAACACTCTCCAGTTCCCTGCAATATTATCGTCAAACACAAGTGGACTTGGTTTTCGAAATCCATCTGCCATGTCAACAAATTATGCCCAAACACATTGTAATAATATGGCTCTTGTGATTATATACAAACAATCTGCTGTGTGTGCCTGCAATAACATTCAAATGCACAATAAACTCTTTGAATTACTGCACTTTGCAAAATATGCTTTGAAATGGCTATATTTTGTGAAATAGCTGTACTGTAATACTGCACAAACATGCAAACACTTCATACCACCCCTCCCCCCAAAAGAGCAAGTATCTATCCCGGCAGAGTGCAGCCTCCCAAACATCTCTGATGCTCAGGTGAAGGCCGCCCTCTCCAAAGCAAAAAACACTGCTTCCATAGGACCAGATGGCGTCCCAGGTTGCGTCCTACATGAACTCCAAGAAGAACTAATCCCTCAAGTAAAACTGCTGTACAATCTCAGCCTCACTACAGGATATGTGCCCAAAGAATGGCGTACAGCAACAGTGGTCCCACTCCACAAAGGTGGCGCCTCTGCGGACCCTGAAAACTATCGCCCCATAAGCCTGACTAGCCTAGTCTGCAAGGCTATGGAGAGGATCATCATGGAACTCATAAACAAAGACATTGGGGAACCTACAGACACTAGATCCTACCCAATTTGGCTTCGTCAAGGGCAGATCCTGCCTTTTGAACCTGGTCGACTTCTTCAAAACAGTCACCAAGGCCATAGATGAAGGGAAGGTAGTCCACACAGCCTATCTGGACCTCGCAAAGGCATTTGATACAATACCCTACTCGGGCATCATAGATAGGCTATCCAGCCTAAATATAAACCCCTATGTCACAAGATGGGTTGCAAACTGGCTCAAAGACAGAACCCACAGAGTCAGAGTTGCTGGGGCCATGTCAGACTCAAAACCGGTCACAAGTGGCATACCACAAGGTTCTGTCCTGGGACCTCTCTTGTTCGGTATTTACTTTTCTGAGGTACAGGCCAATGTGGGAGGACTATGGCTCACCAAGTTCGCAGATGACTGCAAACTGGGCGCCATAATCGACTCTCCAGCTGACACAAACATCCTTCAAAAAGGTCTCGCAAAGATGGATAACTGGTGCCAGAGCCATGGTCTAAAGCTAAATGCCAAAAAGTGTATAGTCATACCCTTTGGCAAAAACAATGTGCCCACAAATTACCACATCGGTGGTAACCCATTAAGTACAGAGAAAGTAATTAGGAATCTGGGGACCCAAGTTGATAGCAATCTCTCCTTTGACAACCACATTGCCAAAGTGGTTAGAAAGACCTTCTACATAGCCCACCTCATCACGAAAGGATTCACATCTAGATCAAGAGAGGTAATCGTGCCCCTTTATTCATCCCTCATCAGGCCCATCATAGAATACAATGCCCCCTTTGGGATGTACCTTACCCGACACCTGCAGCAATTAGAAAGACCCCAAAAGTACCTCACCAGGAGGATCAAGGGACTCAAACAGATGCCATATGCTGCTCGGATAAATAAACTCCAGCTCTACTCAGTTGCATACCGCCTACTTCGAGGCGATCTATGCCTGACATATAAAGCTATGTCCAACCCAGAATTAATGGACATGCTCCACCTCAGTAAATCTAAATCCCTTAGAGCCACGCGCTCGAGGGACTTGAACCTCAGCACAGAAATAAATAGAAGGTTCCTCATTGTGTACTTTTTAGAACATGCTGGAGGGACAGATTCATAACCCAGAGGCTCCCTTCTCTCTGGAATAGAATTCCAGTTCATGTTAGGCAGAGCACCTCACTGACTCTCTTCAAGAAGAATCTTGATGAGTGGATGGGGGATCGTAAGTTTGTCCCGGGAATTACTTCCGTGTCACTATTAGACAGAGGCACAGTAAACTAAACTTTAAAAAGGGCGCAGTATACTCAAATCAAGGGGTGGCATAAGCCAAACACAATCGGGCTAGGCTTATAAATGCCCCAGGGCAGATAGCCTAGTATGAACCTATGAACACTTCAGAATAGCTTTGATTAATGTAAAAAAGTAGTGCTCAACAAAAAATCGTGATAATTTCAATTATTTTATACATTTTATGTAATTCAGACTTTATTTCAAACATTTCCTGTAGTTATTTTGAATATTTATATCAATATATCGCAGTTTCGGATATTTCTGTTACTTAGAAATTTGTTTAGAGCGTGATGAATAGACGGGGCAGTTTGTTTATATGCTTTTTTAAATAGAAACACATCAGGATGGATAACAGCATTACAAAATATAAGCAAACTGATTAACTGACAAACGGCACAGACATATATGCTTACATCTCTACAGCTTACTACAAAATGACACTCAAGCTCGCACATGCTCAGTATTTATACACTTGTGCAAGCCCCTAGAAAGCTTCTTAAAAGCATAATTGTGCAAGCCCCTAGAAAGCCTCTTAAAGGCATACATATATATTGATCTACACTCAGCTAGTAATCTGCAACCTAGCATTTGTTCCCTCCTATAGCCACTACAAGTATGGGCCGCAGAGGTAGATTTGGGAGCAGTTATCATGTACCTCATGAGCAAACCAACAGACACAATGTTGACCACCAGTCATACAAGCAGCACCACCTTCTCTATATCACTGTGCAGGTGCTGCACTTCATCCTCATCCTTAGCCCTCTGCTCCATACCACTGTGCTAGTGCTGCATACCAGCAGCTTCACAGCCACCGTCCCTTCAGTTGGAACTAGCACTAATGTCCAAACCTACACCAAAAAACTATATGAGTACCTACATGGCTGCATGGACTCAGCAATACCTGACAGGACCAAATCATCTTCCTCAAGGAAAAGTACACCTGTCTGGTGGACTGCAGCAATAAACAAACTCTATAATAAAAGGAAAAAATTGCTGTCCAGGACCAAGAAGGAGCATGTGCCAAGTTGGAAGCAATCTCTCCTTTGTCTGAACAAGCAAATAAGGTCACTGGTGAAATCCTCCAAGCCTAACTTTGAATCCAAATTAGCCACATCCACTAAGGACAATCACAAGGCCTTCTTCACATACATCTGCAGTCTCAAAAGTAACACTCAAATCTGCTCTGAACTGGTGGCCAAGAACACCACATACACAAATGCCATACATACAGTCAACCTGTTGGCAGACAAGTTCAGTGAAAACTTCACCCCCTGTCCCTCATCAGTAAACTAGGACATCCCCAGCACCTGCTCTGATTCCCTCATCACCATGGAACAGGTCTTTAATGCCCTCTCAAAGGCAAAAAATACAGTCTCCATGGGATCTGACAACATCCCTGGCTGCGACCTGCATGAACTCTCAGCACCATTAGGCACCCTATTCAACCAAAGCCTGAGCACCAACTTCATCCCAACTCAATGGGCGACAGCCACTGTCATCCCTCTGCACAAAGGTAGAGCCATCCACCAACCCAGGCAATTATAGGCCCATCAGTCTAACAAGCCTGATCTGCAAGGCTATGGAATGCATTATCATGGACCTTATAAACAAGGGCATTGGCAACCTCCAAATGCTTGACCCCGCACAGTTTGGTTTTGTCAAAGGGAGATCATGCCTGTTAAATGTGGTTGACTTCTTCAAAACAGTCACCAAAGTCATGGACGAGGGTAAGACGGTGCATACCATCTATCCTGACCTAGCCAAAACCTTTGACACTATTCCCCAATCAGGCATAATAGATAAACTCTCCCAACTAGGCATCAACCCATATGTTATCAGATGGGTAGCTAACTGGCTCACTGATAGAATGCACTCTGTCAAAATAGGGGAAGCCACCTCTAGTAGTAGACCTGTAATGAGCAGCATACCCCAAGGATCAGTCTTGGGGCCTCTACTATTTGGGATATGCTTTTCTGAGGTGCAATCCAAAACCAGTGGTCAGTGGATAAACAAGTTTGCAGATGACTGCAAGCTGGGTGCTGTCTTAAATTCCCCTAGTGATGTGAACATCCTCCAAAAGGGCCTTACCCAAACTAATGACTGGTGCCAGAAGCATGGCCTCAAACTGAATGGCAAGAAATTCAGCATTATCCCCTTTGGGGAAAATGGTGTCCCCACTAATTATCACATTAATAACAATGTACTAAGCACACAATCAGTTGTGAGGGATTTGGGCACCAAGGTTGATAGCAACCTGACTTATGATCACCACGTTGCCTCTGTTGTATGGAAGGCTTTCTACATGGTCTACCTCATAAGTAAGCCTATTTCCTTCAGGAAAAAGGCTGTCACAACATCCCTTATCAGACCCATTATCGAGTACAATGCCCTCCTTCTGCATGTACCCTGCCAAGCACATGCAGCAGCTGGAGAGACCAGAGAGGATTATGGCCAGGAAAATCCAGGGCCGCAAACAGATAGGCTAAAAGCCCTGCCCCTCTACTCAGTCTCTTACAGACTGCTCAGAGGTCACCTGTGT
The DNA here is from genome assembly GCF_019279795.1 of Protopterus annectens. Lineage (NCBI taxonomy): Eukaryota > Metazoa > Chordata > Ceratodontiformes > Protopteridae > Protopterus > Protopterus annectens. The sequence continues at coordinate 22,552,097 of NC_056743.1, forward strand.
CTGACATACAAAGCCATCTCAGACCCAGTCCTGATGAAGTTGCTGCATATATGCAAGTCAAACTCCATTCATGCAACTCACATGCAAGGCCTCAACCTGATCTGTGACATTAATAGAACTTGTTGATGGGATAGATTTGTGCTTCAAAGATTCCCACATCTGGAACAGACTCCCTCTCCATGTCAGAGTTCCTCACTAGCCCTCTTTAAGAGGAACCTGGACGACTGGATGGGAAACAGAAAATAGACCCCTGGGATCCCACCTGTGTCCCTGCTGGACAGGGGAAACAGATGCTGGCTTTGTGGGAACATGGGCAAAATAGTCTTGGCTAGGCTTATAAGGGCATCCAAGTCAATAGCCTTGTATTGTCCTATGAACATGCCAGTGTAATCATCCTCCCTTGCCAATGGCTACAAATCTACCATTATTATCTTTTTTAATATTCCTGTCAGCCTTGGAGCTCATCTAGCAATTTGTAAAATTACTCTCCTCTTCTTTTGTCCCTGATATTCTGCTGAATATCGATCCTGAAATGCTTTATCAAATTAACATCCTAATTCTTTCCAAATGTGTCTATTGCAGCATGCTATTTGCACTCTACTTTTGAATCAATGTCACATTTTTCAAGACTTTCTGCTTAAATGAAAACTCCCAAACAAGAAACTAAATCCATTTTCAGAACAACCCCATGATCTCTTAACTTAGAACAAACACAAAAAACTATGTAGATTTTCAAAAACATGAAGTTTAACCTACCAGATAAGAAGAACTGCATCAAATTGAGAGCTGCACCCACAAACATTACCTAATCTGAAACTGAGGTTACTCACGTTACAGCATGTGCTCCTACTTACACTGATTATCAGAGAGCTGCACCCACAAACATTACATAATCTGAAACTGAGGTTACTCACGTTACAGCCTGTGCTCCTACTTACACTGATTATCAGAGAGCTGCACCTACAAACATTACCTAATCTGAAACTCAGGTTACTCACGTTACAGCATGTGCTCCTACTTACACTGATTATCAGAGAGCTGCACCCACAAACATTACTTAATCTGAAACTGAGGTTACTCACGTTACAGCCTGTGCTCCTACTTACACTGATTATCAGAGAGCTGCACCCACAAACATTACCTAATCTGAAACTGTGGTTACTCATGTTACAGCCTGTGCTCCCACTTGCACTGATTATCACTTCTTTGAACTTGCCGTCTCCTATTCACTTCCAATAATTTCAAACTTTATTTTTCACTGAAATTCTTGATCTTGTATCTTTTTGCAGTTTGCATTTCCCTCAGCAAAGAATGCTCAGAAGTCTCAGGAGTAATTGTCTTCACCTGAAGATGGCTCGTCTCCATGGAAACATAGTCCGGAATGAGAGAAAAAAAACAGTTAACAACTACACAGATGTACGAAACACCACAAAGAAAAACAATGGCTAGTGATAATAAATCTGCTTTATTGTAAAACCTTAAACACTCCTAGCGCCTTGGCTTAAACAAGCCTTTACAGAGTATTATACACCGTAAAAAACACAGCTAATACACATTAAATGAATTAATCAAACAATTAAATAATTAATCAATTAAAACAAACCCAACCCTTCATAGAAAACCTTTCCAATTCACTTCCCTACTAAGTCCTATATGGGAGAGTGTATTAAATTTTAATATCAAGACAGTTTCCTTTCTTATAACTTATTTTTATATTCTTGCACAGACATATAACCTCTATATATGTAATTCAAAACTGTGGCTTGAAGCCCTTTTGGATCACTATAGTGACACTGCTTTAAATGCACAGCTACTGGATTATATTCACTACTTTTTCTTATATCTCTAACACATTCTTTAATCCTAGTGGAAAAACATCTTTCAGTTTCTCCTATATAAAATTTACCACAAGGGCACCTAAGCCCATATATAACTCCCTCTGTTTCACAATTATATACCCCTTCTACCTGAACATTCACCCCATTACTATTATCAAACTTATTTACCACAAACTGACATCCAGTACATCTACCACACAGGTAAGTACCTTTTGTCCCAATTGTGAAACTTCTAGTAACTTTGGGCATTTGAAACTTGCTATAAACTAAAATAATTCCTAATACTTCTACCCTTACTAAAGGAAATAGCTATTCTTTTCTTGTTCACAAAATGTAAAGTATCATCCCTTTTAAAAATATCCCAATAATATTTATATATTCACTAATTTATCAGCAAATAGGGTATATTTTGTAACAAAAAAATGGGTTTGTTTATATTATTTTTGCTTCAAAGTTAACCCTACCTTTCTTTATTTCCATTTGGGGTATTACCTTATCCATAGTAACTTTTTTCACTCCTTCTAATATAGCCTAAACATTTTAACAGATCTTTCTATTTCTCCATGCCTTTCATTTTCATCACTACAAAGTCTGGATATTCTCAAAAATTCACCATACGGCATCATTTTCATAGTATTGGGTGTCAACTTTCCTCAAACATATGATTTTGTGTGGCAATTTTTCTATAGATTCTTGTTTTTATCTCCCTTTTATTCATATCTTCCAAAGTTGCATCTAGATAATTAACTTTTTTTCCTTTTTGCATGCCATCAAAATGTATCCAAAAGTTGTTTACACTAATTTGTTCAATAAAATCTGATACATATTCTGAACCATCACATATAAAAATCAAATCATCTATGAACCTATAGTATTTCACTATATATTTCTTAAAAAGTTAATTTGTATATATTTCTATACTTTCAAAAAGGCCCATAAATAGATTAGCATACATGGGGGCAAACGCTGCTCCCATGGCTGTTCCTTGCAACTGTCTGTATAACTCCCCATTCAATTCAAACATATCTTTAGTCAAACAAAAAAGCACTAAATCTGAAATAAAATGGGCATCAGGTTGATCTCCCAAAAAATGTAATAAAGCTTTCAACCCAAATTTATGCTGAATATTAGTATACAGACTAACATCTACAACTACAAAATACATCTCTTTCCTCCACTGTATAATATTAATCTTGTCAATAAAATCAAATATATCTTTAATGTAGGAAAGTAGTTTAACCACTTCCCTATATAAATACTGATGCAAAAAACAAGAGATGTTATGTGCAAAATGGTTGCATGCAGAAACTATTGGACGACCTGGTGGATCATATAAACTTTTATGTATTTTAGGTATGCAATAAAAATAGGCCATAAAACATGTTTTTACACTGAATTTATATTCCACATCCTTGTAATCAAAATATTTTGACCTCAGCCCTTTATTCATAAATTCTTTATAATCTGCAATAGCCTTATTATAAACTTCTATTTAAATTTTAGCATACACATTTCTATCACTCAGATGTGTATAACACATCTTAAGATATTGGTTAGAATTAATTACCACCAATTTCCCCCCTTGTCTGCTTGCTTGAATACCAAATCTTTTTTTTGTGTTTCAGGTAATTCAAACTTAACCATTCTTTCTTTGTTAAATTACATTTAATGTGTTTTTTTATTTTTATTAAACACATTCTAAAATATAACATTGATAGAAATTGTTGAATGGCAACATTTTTAAAGGACGGAATAAAATCACTCTTGTAACTCACATTTTCTGTGTCAAATTTATAATATGCATTTGAAATAATCTCTGATTGATTCACAATAATAAAAGCTATCATCGGTGGACTCAGACATGTCACAATCATAATATTCATAACTATCACTATTTTTGTAATAATCCAATAAATGCAATTTACGAGCAAACTTAAAAATGTACCCTTTCAACTCATACAGCCTTGGTAATGCTGTCGGTATGAATTTTAAACCTTTATTTAGTACTGCACTTAAATCATAACCTGACAGATTAACCACAAAAGCATTTACATCAATTGCTATACTTTGCATAGAAAGATCAGTCCCATTTATCTCGTTTGTTAAACCGAGGACAGGTGTAAGTGTCCCTCTGCTGCTCATGCCCATTTCAAGTTCCCTTTCATCCTCCTTGTCTAACATCTTGCTTTCCACGAAAATTCTGTTGCAAATATTGCTCATTCCCTGCCCTAGGAAGTTGTGGGTATTCTCCTTCACTCTCATATTCTGTCAATGAAGCAGCACTTTCTGCCAAAGTATAACTTCCCTTCTTCCTGCTTCTCTTCAAACTGAACCTGCTGATGTTTAGACCACTGACTGGATACCACACTGCATGTCCGATTCAACTCATAGTCTTTTAAGTCTCTATGTAACTTAATTGTTTTTCTTTTCATGAGTTCCCACTCATAAGTGGCAAATTTGTCATTAATACATCTAAGGAATTGCTCCAGCGTTACCTGGTCAGTTTTTTGCAAAACATCTCTACGTAAAGTTTGTCTCTTCCTTAGTTTTCTCTCTTTTGCACATGTCCCGCTCTACCAGGATACAAACTCATTCTACAGTACAATTATGGGCTGCTGCAACCCAGCGACCATGAAACTGATTGTCCGTAGGTTCAGACAAGTCAAAAGGAGTAGAGGGATTTTTTTATAGAACATAGACCCGTAAGTGTTATATTAAGTTCTACATATCTCTCTAAACTGTGCAAGTTGTAAAATAAGGAAGTCTCTTTAAAAACTCATTTTTCCATCTTATCTAACAATGTCTGTACCTCTAATGTTACCAGTCCACTAAGGCTTCTCCAATCACAGTAAACAAATTAATGGAACTTTTTCTTCTTTCTTCTTCCCATTTACTATAAACCCCAAGCATCACTTCACCTCGATTAGGCTGCTCACTATCACAATTAAAAGTCTCTGCAGAATTACCACTGCTATTGCTTGACTGTGCCAAAAAGCTTTCTATGCTTCTCTGTGAAGAATCTAAAGTTGTCTCACGAAACAAATGTGGTATAGATGTGAACGACTCACTAACCATTGAAGACCATATAATACAACCAATAAAGGAGGAATATACAAAACATCATGAAGAAAAACAATGGCTAGTGATAATAAATCTGTTTTATTCTAAAACCTTACACTCCTAGCGCCTCAGCTTAAACAACCCTTTACAGAGTAATATGCACCATAAAAAAACACAGCTTATCTACATTAAATGAATTAATAAAACAATTAAAGTTTGCATTTCCCTCAGCAAAGAATGCTCAGAAGTCTCAGGAGTAATTGCTTGCACCTGCAGATGGCTCATCTCTATGGAAACATAGTCAGGAATGAGAGAAAAAAAAAACAGCTAACAACTACACAGATGTATGAAGAAATCTCTGTCAATTTCACTTAGCACAGACAGAATGTACAGCTGCTGGCAGGGGAAGACTTCTTGACTTATACTGAACATTTGCTGATGTAGAAAAACAATATATCATTATTGGATATGCAAGAAACTTAGGACTTCTCATGGCTTTCATCATTTTGAATACAATGTTTGAAGCCTAGTTACATACAAAATCACTTGTTTATAGATTAAGCCAGGGGTATTAAATCAAGACATTCACTCAGAGTGTCTTCTGCGTGGAGACATGCGTGAATGGGCGTACTTTCGTTGAAGGTTGTGTGTCAGGGCTGGCAACTCGGTACGTAAAAATAAACTGCCAATCATTAGCGGACCGGAGTTCCGCTGTGGCGACCCCTCACCAGGAAAAGCCGAAAGTCACAACAACATTTGCAAAAATAAGAGTAAGCATCTTACCTCTATATACAATACAATCAGTGCAATTTTACACCCCACCTCCACCCCAGTTGCCAAAGATCACGGCTTACTAGATTAAACTTGTTTCTGTCCAGCCTTTCTCCTTTTATTGTACTATAAATACTATATTTTTTGCATCTGCAAAAGTGCTTGCTTACTTTACAGTCTTTGTCACATACAATAATCACTGAAAAGATTCTTCCACCCCCATGTTTAAAATATCCTGACTGCGTACCACAAAAACTGCTTTACTCCATAACATAGAGTTCATATCATGACATGTTACAATTAAGAAAAAAAATTGTTTTATTTAGTTACTTTTTTTCCCTTTTAGTGTTCTTCTAAACATTAACAACATAAAGTGAGGTGTACGCTTTACAGTCAAATCACAAGTTAAACAAAGTCAACAAAACTCCAATCTTTCTCAGCCACTTTTTCCTTGCAAAGCCATATTTCACAAATGTAACTGATTCTTTATGACCTTCCGCTTATTTACTAATGTCAATTATGCTGGTTTTCTTCCTGTTCATCTCCATCTCCCAACACCTGACTCTGATTCAAAGGTACTCTTGATTCTTGTAGTCAACTCCTGTTCTCTTTTCTATCTCAAGAATTTTCCTTTGGAACTTTGGAAAATGTTTCACTGGCAAAGTCTTTTATGAGCTTTACTGTCAGAAGAACAAGAAGCAGGTTCCCCTTCTGCTTGATGGTGCACTTTCTGTTGGATAATATTTTGTATTTCCTCCTTTACCTGATCTGTATCAAAAATGTGTTTGATCCTCCAAGAAAAACAATTCTGAAGACTGCTGGATATAGCAACTTGAAATTCACACCTGTCTTTCAACATTCTCTGATTACTGGGATAAATTGGCTTCTCTTCTGACTGGTGCACAATGAATAACTATTTTTCACAAACACTCTGCTGTCTCCAATTTTTAATACTTTTCTCTTCTTCCACAGTTTTGTCAGGATCAACTCTTTCTGCTAGTATGACTGCTTCTTAACAGAGGGCTTGGCTACTTTCTCATAGCCAGATTTGGAGCATACACAAGATGTGCCCTTTCAATTAACAAATTCTGCTGTGAAATACCAGCCCAGTTGCTTATGTGTGCTTTCATAAAATATAGTCTGCTCCTTCTAGTTTCTCTGGTTGTTGTCTCTTTCGGCTTTTCCCGGTTAGGGGTTGCCACAGCGGAACGCCAGTCCGATAATGATTGGCAGCAGATTTTTACGTGCTGAGTTGCCAGCCCTGATGCACAACCTTCAATGAAGGTACGCCCATTCACGCATGTCTCCACACAGAAGACGCTCTAGCTGAGAATCGAACAGGACAATGTCTTACTGTGAGGCAACAACACTACCGCAGCACCACCACTGCAGTTTACAACAGAAAATATCAGGTTTTCTCAGCACGTTCTGTCCTCCAATGCTACTATTCTTTTTAAACAGCTCTTCTTGAACAGTTACATACACAGTCAGCCTTTTCTTCATTTCAGACTCTGATTTTGCAGTTTAATCAGTTCATCTCAACTAGTTAAAGCCTCTTCTGTTTTTTCCAGCCTTCTGTGAGTTGATATTCTCCAAAACTCTCTCATTTATTTTAATCAGTTCTGAGTACATTTAATTTATTTTTCCTCTAAATTATTGGAAGCCATGTCTTGTATCAAAGTTAAAGCTTGAACTACTTTTTTTCTGAACAGCTGCAAGATTCATTCCAGTCAGTGTTTTCTCTTCACCTTTTCTAGTTGATTTTCTTTCAGGTTCTCAAAATGTATTCTTTGCGGACATCCAAGCAGTGTAATTACTAGTCAGTAACTGAATGTTAGTAGGCCATGGTGGTGCAGCGCTTAGCATTGTCGCTTCACAGCAAGAGGTCCTCCAGTTCGATTCTTGGCTGGAGTGCCTTCTGTGTGGAGTCTGCATGTCCTCCCCACAGTCGAGTGATGTTTAAAGATATGCAGGTAGGTGCGTGCGTGAAAGGGTGTGCCTTCGTTGAAGGCTAGGTGTCAGGCTGGCACCTTGGCACCATAAAAATCTACTGCCATTCATAAGCGGACTGGCATTCCACTGTGGGGATCCCTAACTGGGAAAAGCTGAAAGGCATTATTAGTAAGTGAATGTTAGTCAATCTGGCAGAATTACTAGCTCTTATTTTTTTATTTTATTTATTTATTTATTTGACATTTGTTAACAGGGTTAGTCCATCTGAGCCAGTGGCTCATTTTCAGTGGAGGCCCAAGAAGAAATGCTCTACCAATACAAACATAAAAAGATAACACAGTAGGCAATATACAAAACCCAAGAAAAACATTGCAACCATTCAACATAAAAATTACATACGCAGTAATCAGGTGAGATGATTAACTGTAATAAAAATAAAACAAAATGAAGTAAATACAACTAGTACATTTAAGTATTTACAATAATGAAATATCTTTCCCACATAGCATAACGTAGTATTGTCTAGTGAGCAGATTAGTCATTGAATTATTAGATGTAGACAGGTAGTGAAAAGAAAAAGAAAGGACAATGCAGATTATGGAGGATGTAGGCAAGGACAGGCTTTTGAGTTCAGAAAGTACTGCTTAACGTCTGTTTTAAAGCAGATGGAATTAATGATGCTACAAATGTGGCATGGTAGCCTATTCCATGTAAGGGATGAGTGTTTATAGAGGAGTTTACAATAACTTTTGTTGGGTATATAGATGTCTTAAAGGTGCTGGTTAGAACTAGAAAGAGACCAGGTTGTGGTATAAGGGGATACTGGGCAGGCTAGCAGTTTGTTGAGTAGGGAGTGTGTCAGCGGCAGCTGGGCAGGTAGTAAGAGCTGGGGGAATTCTAGCCATTGAAGCTGTTTCCGGGCAAGGCAATGATGGGAGTTATAAGGCTGGTTACTGCTGAATGTGGCTATGTTATTGTAAGCTTGTTCAAGTTTGGAGACAAGGTTTGACTGGAGGTGAATTAGGATAGAGGAGGTGCAGAAGAGACATTGAAGGAGATAGGCTTGAGCAGGGGTGGGTTTGGAGTTGGGAGCAAGAAATGTCTTATTCCTGTAGAGAAGACCCAGTTTTTCATGTTAGTTTTTTTGGTACTGTGTTGGATATGGATGTCAAATTTGAGTTGGTCATTGATTATTGTACCCAGTGACTTAGTGTGAAGCTTAGCTTTGATGAGAGTGTTATCTAGTGAAGAAATAGCAAAGGAAGATTTAAGGTGGTGGAGAGGTTTGGGAAGAAATAGTAGGAGCTTATTCTTTTTGGGGTTGAGTATAAGTTGATGCTCTGTGAGCAATTTTTCCACAGATAAGGAGGAGTTCTGGGTGATACAAAGACGTTTTTAGATGTTGTCAGCACAAGAGATAAGAGTAGAGTCATTGGCACACTGTATGAGGGAAGAGGAGTTGCAGGAGAAGTACAAATGATTGGTGAATATGTTTAATAGGAGGGGGCCAAGAACTGAGCATTAAGGGACACCAGTTTTAGTCTTTTTAGTTGCTTTTTTCACACAGAGAGCAAAAATTAACTCATTACAGCTGAGTGCACCTCCAGGTGTTTCTGCAGTTACTACCTATTGCACCTCTAGGCATCAAATATTGTTTGTTCATACTTGCATTAATAATTCCAAAACCATGCTACATACAAGGTATCAAAATATTTTATCTTGAAGCACACATGATGGCAAACACAAGTGTACTGATGTGTGACCTCTGTCAGTGAGTATTGGTTAGAACTGTAAGGTGATAACTTCATTTTTAAAGGCTCAAGCCACACTCAGTGGGAGTTAAAAGTACATACTCAAAAGAGCTGTAGTTAAGCTGTTGATCAGTGTGCAGCCATCTTGGACGAACTTGCAAGTGCTCAGTTTTTGAGACTTTATTGAAAGGATAAGGCTGAATGGTGGGATTTAGCTGCTGTTAGCATTTACTTGGACAGCAAAAATGCTGGCATCCATGGTTGCGGCACAATGCTGTCAATATACTTAGAAGCATCTGATATTTCACCAAAATATACTTTCCTGCAAATACTTCATTTGCCAATAGTGTCAAAATACAGCTTTCAACAAACTCACTGCCTTATGGACATTTGGGTAGTAGTGCCCCAATGCCTCCTTCTGGCAGACTACTAAACTGTAGAGTACCTCCCACTCCCTGTCTGTGGGTGTGAAGGACCAATCACCTGGCAGCACAGGAACTGCCTTACAGACCCACAGACAGGGCCCCTTCAGTTTTCTAGTGCCACAGTAACAGAAGGATCTCTTGGAAGACTGTTCCTTAATCTAGATCTCTTTAGCTGATGAGCTCAGATAAGAAATCCTTTTGGGTCATTACTTCCTCCACCTGCTTTTTCTACCAGCAACTGAATAGTGTATTCTGCTGCTTTGACTGTTTTCTTCTAATTAGAAATTTTATGTTTTGGTTTTATTTTGACTGCACAGTATTGGATTTAATACTGTTCATTATAACCTGATTGTTTTAACCCTTCAAACGTGTTTACAGTCATTTGTGCATATTTAGGGGAGTTTCTCTAATAAGGTCATTTACTTCAGTTCCTCTCCTTACCTTGTGCTGACAGAATCATGAGTTAATCATGCTGGATTTTTTTCTGTTGATTAAAAGCCTCATTTGAACATTTTGACAGGAAAATGTGATAATACTGCATTTTTTTTGGGGGGTAGCCATTTTGTATGTTAAACATTTCTGACAAGACTTTTTTCATATGTTTATGTTGTATTTCTTGTCTAACAGCAACGTTACTCTAACAACGTAAATGCAGTAAACTTGTATACCGCATGTGGTGTTTCTCCAGGTAGCAGCGTGTCATAAGAACGCTGAAGCTGAAACATATGTAAAGAGTACGGTTCTCTGGGAAACGCAAACACATTTGTCTACTCCTAGCTTGCATTTTTAACAACAACTAAGCGTATTTTCCTGTGAATACCTAATTTGACTAGTCGCTAGAGTCTGCATATCCTAAACTGGCTTAACTGTATAAAGGCATGCTTGAGCAAGGATATATACCTAAAGTGCGTACTTCAAGAAGATGGTTTACAGATATTTACAGTTATTGTCTGTATAATTAAGTTATATTATATATAATTAAGTTACTGTGTTTAGCGCTATCTGTGGGCTAATATTTCAATGCGTTTAACTAACTTTTCTGCCGACGTGCCTAAAGTTGCATAGATTCACTACTAGATTAAGTATGACACAGCTATTAAGCCCTAGCTGCTATTGAGCAAACTATTTAAATACGCTCTGTTGATATAATTAATTTGTAACCTGATTGCTACTTGACTGCATGTTACATGTAAACTGTATTCAATGTGTTACTAGCCCTACTAAACAAACTGTGTTACCACATTGTATCTCCACTTAGGTACTGTCCAGTACTTCCGTACTTGCCTACAAATTAAAAATTCCACTTTAAGGGAAGGTCGCCTCACCAGGTGCGAACGCACAAACAAGGCAACACTATAGTTCCACCACCACCAAACACTCGACCAAGGTTAATACGTCCTGTATTTAAGAAAAATAACACCCTTAATTGATTTCAGTCAAAGCCATATACTGGGTTCAAAAACACAGCAGTAAACCCCCTAGTTATCAAATAAATCAACTGCCAGCATAATAACAGTAGAAATTGTAGCCTGTACTTCATTTATGTTTACTTACTCTACTCATAGGCCCTGAAAAGTCTGGGGCAGGTTTAGGCCCGCTACGCTCGGGCTCACTTCCCGCCCCACCCTGCCCCCTTATCCCACCCGCCCCCACTACCTCCACATTTATAGCCACCAAGCCACACCCCCACATCCTTTCCAACCTACATAACTTCCTCTCTATAATCTCCCTCCCCCTCCCACCATTTTACAGATTAATCATTACCATTCCTCTGAAGTATATTACCCCCATTCATAGATGAAAAATACCATTCCATACACCATGTCAATATCAAATTGTAAAATCCTTCCCCTTACCTTACCACTCTTAATTCTACCATACTTCCTTACTAGCTATGAACATCTGCCATTCTTAGGTTTCTCCCATCCAAAACGTCAAACCAATACCCCCCTACCTCCACCGATTGCTGAATTTGCCCACTACTATACAACCACAAAAACACTTTACCATACAATCCAGTAATGGGACCATTATCTACTAATAAACCACCTACCGAACACTTTACCATACAATCCAATAATGGGACCATTATCTACTAATAAACCACCTACCGAACACTTTACTATACAATCCAATAATGGGACCATCATCTACTAATAAACCACCTACCGAACACTTTACTATACAATCCAATAATGGGACCATTATCTACTAATAAATCACCTACCACACACTTTACTATACAATCCAATAATGGGACCATTATCTACTAATAAACCACCTACCGAACACTTTACTATACAATCCAATAATGGGACCATCATCTACTAATAAATCACCTACCAAACACTTTACTATACAATCCAACTAATAAACCACCTACCGAACACTTTACTATACAATCCAATAACAGGACCATTATCTACTAATAAACCACCTACCAAACACTTTACTATACAATCCAATAATGGGACCATTATCTACTAATAAACCACCTACCGAACACTTTACTTTACAATCCAATAATGGGACCATTATCTACTAATAAACCACCTACCGAACACTTTACTATGCAATCCAATAATGGGACCATCATCTACTAATAAACCACCTACCGAACACTTTACTATACAATCCAATAATGGGACCATTATCTACTAATAAACCACCTACCGAACACTTTACTATACAATCCAATAATGGGACCATTATCTACTAATAAACCACCTACCGAACACTTTACTATACAATCCAATAATGGGACCATTATCTACTAATAAACCACCTACCACACACTTTACTATACAATCCAATAATGGGACCATTATCTACTAATAAACCACCTACCGAACACTTTACTATACAATCCAATAATGGGACCATTATCTACTAATAAACCACCTACCGAACACTTTACTATACAATCCAATAATGGGACCATTATCTACTAATAAACCACCTACCGAACACTTTACTATACAATCCAATAATGGGACCATTATCTACTAATAAACCACCTACCGAACACTTTACTATACAATCCAATAATGGGACTATTATCTACTAATAAATCACCTAACGAACACTTTACTATACAATCCAATAATGGGACCATTATCTACTAATAAACCACCTACCGAACACTTTACTATACAATCCAATAATGGGACCATCATCTACTAATAAATCACCTACCAAACACTTTACTATACAATCCAACTAATAAACCACCTACCGAACACTTTACTATACAATCCAATAACAGGACCATTATCTACTAATAAACCACCTACCAAACACTTTACTATACAATCCAATAATGGGACCATTATCTACTAATAAACCACCTACCGAACACTTTACTTTACAATCCAATAATGGGACCATTATCTACTAATAAACCACCTACCGAACACTTTACTATGCAATCCAATAATGGGACCATCATCTACTAATAAACCACCTACCGAACACTTTACTATACAATCCAATAATGGGACCATTATCTACTAATAAACCACCTACCGAACACTTTACTATACAATCCAATAATGGGACCATTATCTACTAATAAACCACCTACCGAACACTTTACTATACAATCCAATAATGGGACCATTATCTACTAATAAACCACCTACCACACACTTTACTATACAATCCAATAATGGGACCATTATCTACTAATAAACCACCTACCGAACACTTTACTATACAATCCAATAATGGGACCATTATCTACTAATAAACCACCTACCGAACACTTTACTATACAATCCAATAATGGGACCATTATCTACTAATAAACCACCTACGAACACTTTACTATACAATCCAATAATGGGACCATTATCTACTAATAAACCACCTACCGAACACTTTACTATACAATCCAATAATGGGACCATTATCTACTAATAAACCACCTACCGAACACTTTACTATACAATCCAATAATGGGACCATTATCTACTAATAAACCACCTACCGAACACTTTACTATACAATCCAATAATGGGACCATTATCTACTAATAAACCACCTACCGAACACTTTACTATACAATCCAATAATGGGACCATTATCTACTAATAAATCACCTACCAAACACTTTACTATACAATCCAACTAATAAACCACCTACCGAACACTTTACTATACAATCCAATAACAGGACCATTATCTACTAATAAACCACCTACCAAACACTTTACTATACAATCCAATAATGGGACCATTATCTACTAATAAACCACCTACCGAACACTTTACTTTACAATCCAATAATGGGACCATTATCTACTAATAAACCACCTACCGAACACTTTACTATGCAATCCAATAATGGGACCATCATCTACTAATAAACCACCTACCGAACACTTTACTATACAATCCAATAATGGGACCATTATCTACTAATAAATCACCTACCGAACACTTTACTATACAATCCAATAATGGGACCATTATCTACTAATAAACCACCTACCACACACTTTACTATACAATCCAATAATGGGACCATTATCTACTAATAAACCACCTACCGAACACTTTACTATACAATCCAATAATGGGACCATTATCTACTAATAAATCACCTACCGAACACTTTACTATACAATCCAATAATGGGACCATCATCTACTAATAAATCACCTACCAAACACTTTACTATACAATCCAACTAATAAACCACCTACCGAACACTTTACTATACAATCCAATAACAGGACCATTATCTACTAATAAACCACCTACCAAACACTTTACTATACAATCCAATAATGGGACCATTATCTACTAATAAACCACCTACCGAACACTTTACTATACAATCCAATAATGGGACCATTATCTACTAATAAACCACCTACCGAACACTTTACTATACAATCCAATAATGGGACCATTATCTACTAATAAACCACCTACCGAACACTTTACTATACAATCCAATAATGGGACCATTATCTACTAATAAACCACCTACCGAACACTTTACTATACAATCCAATAATGGGACCATTATCTACTAATAAACCACCTACCGAACACTTTACTATACAATCCAATAATGGGACCATTATCTACTAATAAACCACCTACCGAACACTTTACTATACAATCCAATAATGGGACCATTATCTACTAATAAACCACCTACCTAACACTTTACTATACAATCCAATAATGGGACCATTATCTACTAATAAACCACCTACCGAACACTTTACTATACAATCCAATAATGGGACCATTATCTACTAATAAACCACCTACCGAACACTTTACTATACAATCCAATAATGGGACCATTATCTACTAATAAACCACCTACCGAACACTTTACTATACAATCCAATAATGGGACCATTATCTACTAATAAACCACCTACCGAACACTTTACTATACAATCCAATAATGGGACCATTATCTACTAATAAACCACCTACCGAACACTTTACTATACAATCCAATAATGGGACCATTATCTACTAATAAACCACCTACCGAACACTTTACTATACAATCCAATAATGGGACCATTATCTACTAATAAACCACCTACCGAACACTTTACTATACAATCCAATAATGGGACCATTATCTACTAATAAATCACCTACCACACACTTTACTATACAATCCAATAATGGGACCATTATCTACTAATAAACCACCTACCGAACACTTTACTATACAATCCAATAATGGGACCATTATCTACTAATAAACCACCTACCACACACTTTACTATACAATCCAATAATGGGACCATTATCTACTAATAAACCACCTACCGAACACTTTACTATACAATCCAATAATGGGACCATTATCTACTAATAAACCACCTACCGAACACTTTACTATACAATCCAATAATGGGACCATTATCTACTAATAAACCACCTACCGAACACTTTACTATACAATCCAATAATGGGACCATTATCTACTAATAAACCACCTACCGAACACTTTACTATACAATCCAATAATGGGACCATTATCTACTAATAAACCACCTACCTAACACTTTACTATACAATCCAATAATGGGACCATTATCTACTAATAAACCACCTACCGAACACTTTACTATACAATCCAATAATGGGACCATTATCTACTAATAAACCACCTACCGAACACTTTACTATACAATCCAATAATGGGACCATTATCTACTAATAAACCACCTACCTAACACTTTACTATACAATCCAATAATGGGACCATTATCTACTAATAAACCACCTACCGAACACTTTACTATACAATCCAATAATGGGACCATTATCTACTAATAAACCACCTACCGAACACTTTACTATACAATCCAATAATGGGACCATTATCTACTAATAAACCACCTACCGAACACTTTACTATACAATCCAATAATGGGACCATTATCTACTAATAAACCACCTACCGAACACTTTACTATACAATCCAATAATGGGACCATTATCTACTAATAAACCACCTACCGAACACTTTACTATACAATCCAATAATGGGACCATTATCTACTAATAAACCACCTACCGAACACTTTACTATACAATCCAACAATGGGACCATTATCTACTAATAAACCACCTACCGAACACTTTACTATACAATCCAACAATGGGACCATTATCTACTAATAAACCACCTACCGAACACTTTACTATACAATCCAATAATGGGACCATTATCTACTAATAAACCACCTACCGAACACTTTACCATACAATCCAATAATGGGACCATCATCTACTAATAAATCACCTACCGAACACTTTACTATACAATCCAATAATGGGACCATTATCTACTAATAAACCACCTACCGAACACTTTACTATACAATCCAATAATGGGACCATCATCTACTAATAAACCACCTACCGAACACTTTACTATACAATCCAGTAATGGGATCATTATCTACTAATAAACCACCTACCGAACACTTTACTATACAATCCAATAATGGGACCATTATCTACTAATAAACCACCTACCGAACACTTTACTATACAATCCAGTAATGGGATCATTATCTACTAATAAACCACCTACCGAACACTTTACTATACAATCCAATAATGGGACCATTATCTCTCCTGACACCAATGCAAAGCTACTAGGAGTAAAAATTGACAATAAACTCAGATTTGATATGCATATCAACCAAACCATTAAGTCAGTCAACAAGAAACTTGGGTCCTTATACAGAATAAAAACCTTCCTTACTCCAAATGCCAGGGCAGCCACTGCCCGCTCACACCTTCTCTCCACCCTACTATATGCCTCTCCTGTGCTTACTAACCTTAACAAATCTGACCAAAATAAGCTCTCATCCTGCTACAATCACATTGACAGATTCGTTACAGGCCTACCCTACAGAACGCACCATTGTGTTAACCTGAAAAAACTTGGATGGATAGAATTCCCATGCCTTCTCCAGCAGTATCAACTCATAGAGGCATTCAAAATCCTTAAACAACCTGAGAATACCCCTGCTCTAAAAAACTTAATGACTCCTTACTCTAATCTAAGTTGCCTTCGCTCAGCAAATAGACTCCTTGTCCAAACAACTAAATCTTACAACCTAGGTGGCGACGCACTGTTTGCCAATACCACTGGAAAAATATGGAACTCTCTTCCCAATAACCTCATGCTTATAACCTCACTAGGTCAATTCAAAAATAGTCTAAAACTCCACTTTAAGTCACGTTGGCTTTGTCCTTGCTCAAACCCAGACTAGCTCTTTGCCGTAAACTAAAACTAAAACTAAAACCAAAACCAAGCCCATACTAGGTTTTCTTATTATCCATACCCAAACAGAACAACCTAGCAAGGGTTATAAGAACTATGTATGTTACCAAACGCTAAGGTATAACACGGACTAACAGCCTAACGACTCTGCTAGCATGTTATTAATGTATAATCTAATGATTAGTAGTATTTTGCATATGATAGAGCATGGTAGTTTTGTAATAGTATGTAAATAGTCTTTTTTCTTTTTTCTCTCTTCCTCAATATTGTTCATCTAATATACTATTTTTTGTAACAATTTGTCATTGTAACTCTGTTGGAGCTTTTCTCCCCGGGCCTCCGCTGAAAATGGACATGTATCCAGTCGGACTAACAAATGTAAAATAAAAATAAATAAATAAATAAATAAACAGTGCTTTATGCTGTTTCTATTAACTTAGGCTGAAACTAGTTATTTTTTACAAAAATTGTGGGACTTTTGTGCATGTAGTTTTAACTTTGAACTGTGTTACTAAAACTGTTATTTTATTCAGTGCAGTGTTTAAAACAGTACCCCTTTAGACAAAGAAAAGTGCTAATTTTTACTGGTTAACCATGTACATGTTATTTGTGTTGCTCTGGCTAGTTTTTTGTGTCCTGACTTGATGGGACTCAGATGCAGTCCCCTCCTCCACCATTTATCCATTGTGAACCTAAAAAACATAAAAGCAAATTAAGCTATATGCCTGAGCATAGAGCCTTGGCAGGCTACTGGACCATTTGCCTTCTTTTGCCTGCAGGTCCCCTGGTGTGATAGAAGCACCACAACTGTGTGTGATACGTGGGTCAGACTTGTCCCCTGGGGTTCTACCATTACCTGGTTCAGGTACAGGAGAAGCAAACTCTTTAGGTTCAGGGGGAAGTCAGGGGTACAGAATCTGCTGCCACTGTTGATATATCTCCCCCCAGTGATTCTATCACTGGTGCAGTGCATGCAAAACAGAGTCAGAAGACCCACCATGTTACAGGCCAACAGTCTCCAACTGTGTTTTCACCTGAATTGGTGACTATGGCTAGATCCGTAATTCATGCTGTTGATTACGGGGTACAAATCTGGGGTATGAGTAAAGTCAGCACTCCCACTTCCAAAGTTCAGCTACCCAAGGATCCTGATTTTGAAAGGGATTTCAAATCTGATATTGCAGAATTGTCAGAGTCTGACCAGTCAGCTTCCTATAAGGATAAACAGATTCAGAAACCCAAAGAAATGTTTTCTTTTTCCCAAATGCTGGCTAGATTAAGGGATGTATCCAGTTGGGAACCATCACTGGCTGCCCCTGAGATCAATACAGTATATAAGCTTTTGGAGAATGAGGCCTCAGACGTGGCAACCATTTAACCCACTGATCCCAGTGTTGGAAGATGTTTTTAAGAGAGCTTTTAATTCTCCTTTGTTGGATAAGTTTCTGCCTAAAAAGTGTTTAAGAAATTAAGGATGAACAAGGCCATGCGTAGCCTCCAAACCCCATTTTCTGCAGATCCTCCTTCTGTGTCCTCAGCAACCTTTCCTAATACATCATCAAACCCAGTCCTTCAAGATAAATTGGACAAGTGGCTAGAATCTTAGAGGAAAAAAGCTGGCACAAACCAGCACAGCAGCTTTTAACATGTTTAACTACCAGTCATTTATCTGGAAGTTTGTACTGAAATGTACATATAGTTTAGATGGGTTCACTGCATTGTTACATACAGAGCAGAAAGACTATTACCATTGTTTTTCAAGTGTCTAAACCTGTTTTAAAGATTGTGTTAGAGTGGCTGATACTGTGCATAGAAATGCAGCTAAATCTGTGGTGTAGGGTGGTATGCTTGGTTGCACAACTAAAACCATTCTGAGTTAAAAATGAGCTTATAAATGCACCCCTTGATTCTTATTTTGTGACTGGTACAGAAGCTAATCAGATACTAAAACAATGGGATGTCAGAGGTACACTGATGCAGGGGTGTCTAAAATGTTTCATATTCCCAAGTTTTCCCCAATTTAAGCAGGACAGTTTTGGTGGCACAACAAACAGAAGTCCCTGCTGTACAAAAACTAAAGCACCAAAAGGAAATAGAAGTTCTCCACCAAACCTACCAAGAGGGGTTCCTTTCTCAAAAAAAGATAACTTCTCCTTACAATCTATGACTACTCTGAGGCTCAGCTCCAGGCACCCTCAAGTTCCACCCACATCTTCAAGGTTAGTGCTCTACAAAGTAGCCCTGCTGTCAGTCGTTTCCAACAAATGGGTGCTCAACATCATTGGCAGAGACTATAGGAGGTAGTGGAAGGAACATCTACCTTCACCAGATCAGACGTCGTTATTCCTTATGATTCTCTGGCAAATGCTGGAATCATGGGTCAAACAGCAGGTCCCTCTTTCAGACAGAACAAAAGGTTTCTATTTCAGAATTTTCCTGGTCCTTGAAAAAGAGCAGTTGTGAAAACCAGTGTTGGAACTATC
Source organism: Protopterus annectens (assembly GCF_019279795.1). NCBI lineage: Eukaryota > Metazoa > Chordata > Ceratodontiformes > Protopteridae > Protopterus > Protopterus annectens. Next base: position 22,572,161 of record NC_056743.1, read on the forward strand.
CTTTCTGAATAATTTTGTCAATATCCCCAAGTTCAAGATCCTCACACTGCTGACGGTGCTTTTTCTTCTGCTGTACCACTGCTTCATGCTGACCCTGGACTTGAAGGCTGTGCATCAACATATCTCCACTGCTCACCACTTCAGGAGATATCTGGGATTTGTGTCTGGTTTGCACCATTAGTTCTCTGCATTGTCAATTGGGCTGTTCACTGTGCCTACAGTGTTTACCAAATGCCTTGTTCCAGTAGTGGCTCACTGCCAAACTCTTGGCATTCACATTTCTCCTTACATGGACAACTTGCTGATCTGTGCATAGTCTGCAACCATTTGTTTGGTATCACCAGAGAAGGTCTTGACCTTACTTTCCAAGATAGGGTTCAAGTTGAACCTGGGGAAGTTGTGCCTGAAACTCTCGCAAAGACTCATCTTCCTGAGGTGCTTAATCAACACTGACAAAAGAATTTCACTAAGACACAGTTTTGCCCTACCAGATGATGTTTCAGGGATTCTACAGGAGGAACATCATCTCAACAAAACAGTTCTTTTAAATTCTAGGACAGATGGTGTCCAAGATTCTCATGATATCACTGGTCCACCTCCACATGAAGAAAATTCAATAGTAAAACTGGTGGACTTAGCACCTTCATTCTCTGGAACCCCAGTTGCCAGTGCTGGCCTTCATCAGATGAGAGTTACAGTGGTGGATATCACTGTTAAGTATCAATCCAGGACTTCCCTTCTTCCCACCTGCTCCAGCACAGTCTGTCTAGGCAGATTCATCTGACTTCCCATGGGAAGCTGTGTCAATGGGAGTTCAACTGCAAGCAACTTGGAAGCCTAAGGACACATGGAAGTACATCGATGTCAAAGAAATGTTAACAGTGATCCACTCTTTGAAAATCCTTCACCATTTATGGGCTTCAGGTCCACTTCTGGTGGTTACAGTCAACGCCACAGTGATGTGGTCCCTCAACAAACAAAGAGATTCAAAGTCATAACCCCTGTGCCTGTCAGTAATGATGGCCTGGGAATTGGCTTTACAGCATTCTCTGACTTTTCAGGCATGACACATCCACTCAGAGCAAAATGTTGTGGCAGACAGACTAATCAGATCCTATGCAAAGCCACACAAATGACAGCTCAAGGCAGTGGTCTTTCAGGATCTAATCCAGATGTGAGGAATGCCCCAAATAGATCTGTTAGCCTCCTTTCAAAACAGAAAGCTGAAAAAATTATGTTCCAGACATCCTTGCAGCCATGCTTAAAGGACAGACGCATTCTCTCTTTCTTGGAAAGAATGTTCCAGTAAGCATTTTTACTACTTCCACTTATTCATAAGGTACTTCCAAAGATTCAGAAAAAAATGCCAAAGGTTATTTTGGTGACCCTCTATTGTCTCAGGCAATATTGGCTCTCCCTTTTAATAATACTGACCAAGGACAATTACAACAGACTACCTCAAACTCTGGATTTGCTCACACAGTCTCAAGGGTGCCTACTGCACCCCAGTTTGGAGCAACTACAACTGACAGCCTGAATTATTCAAGTCTTGACGCTGTTTAGGTATTTGTTTCATGAGGATATGCAGCAGATGTTAAATGAAGTCATAAAACTCAAATCCAGTAGAAAAATCCACAGAAAGGGGTAAAGGGCCTCTGGAGAACAAAAATTGAAATCCAAGGAAAAAGAAATCCAAAGGCACACCACGGCAAATAAAAGCAGACTTTATTCCAATAAGGTAAAATCCAAAATCCAAAACAAGAAAGGACCAGGTCAGTTAGCGCTTTACCATCAATGCTTCATCAGACTATATAACCAGTAGTTCCTAACACACTTCATTTTAAAGGAATAACATCCAATGAAAAGCACATAATGAAACATGTGACACATCCTCAAAAATAAACCCCTTAATCACTGAAGCAAATTAAAATGATCAGTATACATCATCAGAAAGCTATATAAAAAAATATATATATATATACATATATATATATATATATATATATATATATATATAAAACAATATATAAGATATGTGGATTCATGGAAAAATTCTAAAATGCTGCATGCTAAAAACTATCACTTAGAACATACTAAAAACTACATAGAAACTAAAAATATGTCTAGGATGTTTATGTCTAAAAAAACACTTATTATTCAATGGCAAAAAAATATAGGAAAATATTATATACATAAAATTAATGTATGTATTATGGCTAAAAGATGCTATATAAATAACATTAGCTAAAAATGCTAAACAAAAAAAATCCAACCTTAATAAATATTTAAATTAAAAAGACTAACGTTTATAAGTTCTATCAACCAGAAAGGGTTTCAAAGAAACCCTGTCATTAATACCAAGAGCCCTATCTGCTTGTAACTTCACTATCCATTTGGCTTCTTGCTTCTCTGTATAATTTTTTAGGTTACCTAATCTGGTGGTCTTACAAAGAAGTTCTGTGACACTGAATTTAAACTTGTGTGCAGTGTCATGCTGGATAGTATGTCTAGCGAATGCGTTGGTATCATGTTCTGTGTTTATAGCGTATGAGTCTTCTCTCGCTCGTTCACGTAATGTTCTGTTAGTTTTGCCAACATAGAATACATAACACTTCTCACAGACTGCAAGATAAATGAGATCTCTAGTTCTGTAGTCTGCATAATGTTTGAAAACAACGATACCTAGTGTCTGGATGTGTAAAAGTGTCGGTGTTAGACATATATATATATATATATATATATATATATATATATACACTGGTTACAAGATCTACATGGATAAGTCCCTTGTCTAATAGATGTAACTCTGTTCATTTTAGAATTCTCATAGCATAACAGGCGCTTCAGAGACTTAGTATTCCTGTAAGAAAACCTCGGATGATCACCTGCTATTTCTTTGATTGTACTATCTATTGTTAATGTATTCTAGTTCTTCTGGAATATATCCCTTATCTTGTTGTTTGTGTAGGGTAACATAACTAATAAATTGAGATGTTGAATTGTTCTGTATGTCATTAGTTTTGCACTCCCTAGGATATATGGTCTTCCTGCTCCATCTCTACTGGTGGTCTCTTTTAATACAAAAAACAGTGGTTCCTACGTTCAGAGGTCTACCCAAAGTACATAAAAATTTAACCACTCCACCAATGAGACCCATAGTTTCTAGTCGAGGATGGCTGACAGAAACTGTCTCTATATAGCTTGAGAAAATATTGAGGAAAACTGTAGTTTCTACAATCACAATTCTGAGAGACACTAAGCAATTTTTAGAAAGCATGGCAGACTACACATACAATACCAGTGATATACTTGTGACTTTAGATGTGACCTCACTTTTCACCACGATTCCTAAAGATATAGGGATAGAATACATGAGGTTGTTCTTAACTGAGAAAGAGGTACCCCGAGAGTTAAAAATGAGATGTGCTATGTTGATGGAGATAGTCCTTGAGACCAATGTTTTCATTTATCAAGATCAGTACTACCTGCAAAACAAGGGGGTGGCCATGGCTACCCCTTGTGCCAACTCTTATGCTAATTTAGTTATGGCATATTGGGAGTATACATATCTCCTTAGGAATGAACATTATAATACTTACACATGCCATTACAAACGTTTTGTGGATGACATTTGTTTGGTATGGGGAGGTGATACCGAGACTCTCCAGGAGTTTATAGAGTATATGAATGGGACTACCGAGGAAAAATAACCTACTACATTGAAACAGTATGCACCCGCCCCACATTTATAGAAATATAGTCAAGAGCCAAGCCTTAAGAGCATCAAGATTAACTAGTAATGAGAATCTTTTTCAAGACACATTGAAAAATCTTAGCAATGAATTTCAAGCAAGACGCTGTCGCTCAAAAGAAACTAAGAGGGGGGCGTGGCCAAGGATGAACACAGGATAGCAGCAGATTTCTTCAGCTCCACCAATTTCATTACACTGACAGGAATTAATTACTTAAAAAATTAATTTTTGAAGTAATTTTCTTTCTAAATATGTTTGTTTTATATAGTTCTTGAACTATATCTAAAAAAGAAAGGAAATCTTAACAATATTCCTGTCAGAAATCACTTTGGAAAATTTCCTGTCAGTTTATCAGTCTGAAATGAGTTCCAGTAAGACAAATTCTCAAGACTCCAGCATCAAGAAAGAACTTCAGTCTCTGATAATTATAATCCAGCAACTTACTGCTAAGATGGATAAAATGGATACTAAAATAGACACCTTCATAGAAAAAACTACAAAACAAATACACTTGTTACATATAGACCTGCAACAACAGAAGATCCAGATGACAGGCATAGAAGAAGCTGTGAATGACATGGAAAATAGAATCCAAGAAGAGGAAATCAACATTGAGTTTCTGCTGAAACAAAATACACATTTACAAACAAAGCTGGATGACCTGGAAAATAGATCTAGGCGCAATAACATTAGGATTTTTGGACTGCCAGAAAATATTGAAGGTAACAATATTACTTCTTTTTTAACAACATGGCTCCCTAAAACTTTAGACTTACCAGAAGCATTCTCTTTTGGTATCGAAAGAGCACATAGATCTATAGCTAATACTAACTCTAACAAAAAATATCCTAGATCAGTTATATAGTTAGATTTCTATCATCTTTTGATAAAGAGATGGTTCTTAAATCTGCTTGGGCTAAAGCTCCTGTTAAGATTAATGAGACAACTGTGCGTTCTGACAATGACTATTCTTCCATGGTAATAGCTAAAAGAAAAGTTTTTCTGCCACTAATAAGGGAGCTTAAAAAAGCACAGTTTAAAACATACCTTCTGTTTCTGCCAAGCTTAAAATCTTCCTTCCTGATGGTCCTAAAATTTTCGATGACTTAGACTCTGCTTTACTGTTTATCAAAAAAAATAAGATTTTGGATAAAATAGAGGAAATGGAATGGGCTAGTCCTTCATTAAAGAGACTGGCAACTGAAACTTCGTGGAAGACTTCAGAGAAGAAGAAGAGACTAAAAAACAAATGATTTGTTCTGTTTTTTTTTCTCTCATCATTTTATTTCATTATTAATCTTTTTAAATATAGTTCCTGCATTTCCAGAAAGCCACAAATATTTTGAAAAAGATTTAATCAAAGTTATTCTCTGTGTGCAAAGAAATGTTTTGTTTCATAACCAGTCAAAAAATCTGATTTAATGGCAAGCTGTGATTCAATTTGTTTCTCTTTCTGAAAAAGAGAAGTAAGGTCAGTAATTTGATACATTTTTTTTTCTTTATCTTTTTTTTTTCTTCTCCTTTTCTTCTTTTCTTTGTTTAAACAATGACAATCTATTTAGATTATGTAGTGGGTAAAGGGTGGGGGAGGGCAGGGAGAGAAGAGTAATGAAAATATGATTAATAGAATAATAACTATTTATTCCTTGTAAAAAGTTTATATGTTCTTCAAAAGCTATTCCTAATTATACTTTCTTGATTATACTGCTTATGCTTGTTTGTAAATAATCTGTCATGCTTTAACTAATAATAATTAGAACTAAATAATAGTAAATATGTTTTATTTTTAACTATATTAATATAAACAGTAATATTCCATTGTATATACTTCTTATAGCTTTCTCTTACATTTTTTTTATTTCTGCCTTACACCCTTTTATTTTCTACTCTCTTTTTCTTTTCTTTATTAATATATAGAAATGCTTTTGATCATATAGACACAGTAAATAATAAGATTTGCATAAAAATTGAGTTGGGACAAAAATATTGAGTTTTATTACTTATTAATAATTTCGGGCTAAATTTCACTTACATAGAGGCTGTAATAATCTGTAAAATACTTTGTGAAGGTTTTGTCATGTTTAGATGCATTTACACTGCTAAATGAATGTTTGTCACTAGTTTTTAATAAGTTTCCCGCCAAAATGTTAAGGGAGACAATCTGG